>NW_028274815.1:74430717-74752904 GCF_037043125.1 Eumetopias jubatus
TGGAGATGAGGGTAGTTTGGGGTATAGTTTATGTACATTCAGTCTACTCTGTTCCTGTTACTGCAGGAAAGGTTTGAATTAAGGACTGTTGTAGTAGAGCTAAAGAAAATTACAGGGCAATGGGAACAAAAATAAACTGGCCTTTCATGTTCTTGCGATGTCCCCACGAGAAGCTTTTATGATTGTGATGTTTGTGTACCACATATGTTAGTAAATTCCTGTGTTCTTTTAGGCTTACTGTTACTTAACAAACATAGCATAAACAGGTTCATTTGCCATAACGACAGTGGAAGTTTAGGTCCTTGAAAGGAATTATTTCTCCTAAATATTTACACAGTGTAATATAGCAGAGCCAGAAATGTGCAGTGATCCCAAAAAAGTAAAGATCTGACTATAGATAAAGAAGTAAACGGAGCAGTTAGCTGAACTGAAATTCATTCTCTCCCTCCATCTGTTCAGTGTAACTTTAAAAACTACGATTAGAAAATTGGTTGATCTAGAGTAGTGGTCTTATGCCTGGCATGTGTGTTCAGGTTTGTTTTTTCCTCCTCCCTTCCCCCAGCATTATCTGGGTGGCCAAAGGAAATTTTGAAGGTTGAGGCTACTCCAGGCTGCTAGGTGGTGCATGTGTAAGATGAAGTTCGTAGATAGGGTCTCCCTTAACGGGGCAAGGGAGCCAGGACCGGCAATGACTTCTGCCAAGGTATAAAATCACTTCAGAGGAAAGTAGGGGTTTTGACGGTTAGGAATAAAACAAATATGAGAAGGGAGAAAAGGAGGAATGGGTAACAAGGTATGCAAGCCAATCAATGTGCATCGTTTATTAGTGGAGTTCACTGAGATTGTCAATGGTAATATTTAGAAGAGTATTGGGGAATGTAGCATAAACCATTGTTGTTTCCAAAACTTTATTCCACTGTGGGTAATGAGAACGGGACTACTACTCCCTGGCAAAGTAAGTCTCAGTGTCTGTCTCTCTTTTTAATTATTGTTGTTTTTATTTTACTTTTCATTATCTCGTTTCCTTTGCTTCTCTCCTTTTTGTTATTGTTCTTAAAACTTTTAATAATCAGTATGACATTATTGAACACTTACTATTAGCAAAATATTAGAATATTATATCTCTAAATTGGTAATTCCGATTCTGACTTCTGTTATTGGATGGATAATAAAAGAATAAAATATTTTGAGATAAGTTTCATTCTAAAAAGTCTATGCCATAACAATCTGCACTCTTCGTATTTACTAGTGGATAAACTTGCGTAGATGTATATAAGCTAGAAAAGGTGAAAAGATGAGTTAATGAGGCAAATTTTTCCCTTTGTAAGAAAATTCAACACAATTCTCAACTCTCAAATTTATATCTGAATAGAATTGCCTTTGAAGAATAAACAAATACAGATAATTGGTTTTGGAATAAAATGTAAGAATCAGGAGAAGCATACTTTTTGGTGTGGGTTGGACTGTTGGCAAGTAGGTTCATCTTTAGAGCAATACATTTCAAAATGTTGATCAAAGGACATTTTCACTATAAAATCAGTTCAGTCTTTATTCCCCGCCCTCTTAGTTTTTGTGTCTTGTCAGTCATGAACATGGAATGTTTACAGTTACAGTGTTTACTGCTGCAGACAACACTTTCTTCTGTAGTTAGTGCTCCTCTCTTTGCCCCATTTTCTTGTCTTGGAAGCAGGAGGCTCTGTCCTTTTGCTTAGTCTGACACCACGCAGGCTCCAGGCCTTGTGGCAGCTTTTTCTTGAGCTCCCTTAGTGGTATCATGCAGTACTTGTAACAACTTCTGGTTGGTCTCAAATGTAGATGGGGAAAACAAAAGAAATAAAGGAGGGATTTTTAAAAAGGAAAGCAGAAGAAGGTGAAGGGAAGGGAAAGAGAGAATAAAAGGGATGCTTACTGTGGAGGGTAGCTGAGATGATCATTTATGCTGGTGCCATTCTTGGTCAGAAGTAGCTTCTACCTCCAGATGGGAGACAAGCTCTCCATCCTCTTTTGTCTTTCAGTTTGTTGATTTGCTTTCCCCTGTAACAGCATTTGAAGATACCAGTGATTTTTGTCATCTCTGTCATTGAATGGCCCACTGCCAGCAGTAACAGTGATTTCAGTGTAATGTTTTGCCATACTGGTCCACTGTAGAGGCTCGGCATCACTGTGCACATAAACCTCTGATGCTAAAGAGCAGAATCAGATTCTCGTGCTCAATGCTGTTCATGTATTTATAGCATGGAAGGATAGGTAGCTGGTGCTCTGAGGAACCTTAAACTCTAAATTAAAGTTCTGCTGCATAGTCGCTAATTTGGATCTTCCTTTTTTGGGTTTCCTTTGTGGCTGGAAAGTGTTCTTTTCATCTGATGTGGCATCGGGCACTGAAGGAAAGGTAGCTGAGGGAATTCTGTACTGTTGAAACCTTGCTCTGTGGGTAAGATATGGTAGGATGTCCGTCGGGGAGTACATACACCTTTGGTAGACATTTTAAGTTCTCCCAGGCTTATTATGGGTCCTGTGTGTGATTACTGTACCATTGCTAGTCTTATTCTCTTTGAAAAATGCTCATCTTTTGAAAGAAGGCTTAGAATTCTTGTTTCTTTTTTTTTTTTAAACTGGCAATTGAATTCTTTCTAACTGGTCTTCCACCAGATGGTGCCAGTGTTACATATCTAAAGGTAAACTTCTTGGTGTCATTGAAATCTTGAGCTTGTATGTCTTTTCTCTCTTTTTCTCCTTCACCATATTTTGCTTTTAGTGTTTTTTCCACACGCACTACTTTCCTGGCACACTACTCTGTCACTTCACATCTTGTACGTTGTGGGTAGTGAATTGATTGTGCTTTGGCAATCATGAAGGATAACTTGCGTGGTGGGTTCAGAGGCCAAGGACTGAGTAAAACTTAAGGATATATAATATGTAATTTCTTGTAAAATTTTTCATCATACATTTGTTTCTTATCTAGTCTATGTATACAGATTGAGAACTTACTCTTGACTTTTCTGCTTGGCCACCTTTCTTTTATGTTACAGCAATATCATCAAATGTTATTGTTTGAGATCTAGAAGACATGTATGGAAGTTATTCCTAACAAATGATATGTTTACCCAGATTAAGTTCAAAATAACTTTAATAACTATACAAGAAAGTTTGGTAGAATAAAAGAAAATGTTGGGCATTATGTGATATCCCATTTCCTGGCCAATTAACAACAGTTGTTATTTTAAACTTAAATTTTAAACTTTTTCTTTTTACAAATATTACATGGCTATTGCAGAAAAATTTAAAGAAACGAGAATGCAATCAAAGGAATAACTCATTTAAATACTATTAACATTATATTACATAAACCTTCTTTTTTCTTTTTATATAGGTCTATATTTTAAAATATCAGAGTTGGTCTCATGGTCATATAACCATGTTTTTCACTTAATATTTTATAACTAGTTTTTAGTGACAGTATAGTTTTTCATTTAATGAACCCTGTAATGATAGGTGTTTTGATTTTCAATTTCTTTCAGTAAAAGCTTGAATAGCAGTTTTTCATTTTTTTGTGTATTTTAAAATTTCTTTTGTATGAATTCTTAAAAATGTAATAGCTGATTCAGAAAGATTGCATATTTTTATAACTTGATCTATATTTTCAAGCTACCATCCGAAAGAGTTCTACAGTTTAAACGTCTTTAACAGCGTATGATTTTGCTTGTTTCTTTGCTTCCTTATCACCAGGTTACCCTGGCTTTTAAAGCGACTGTATGTTGCTCATTTGAGACTCCCTGAAATGCCAATTCATCATAAAATTGCTTTGATATTTTCTTAGAAATAAACTTTATCCTTTAAACATTAAATCCTAGACCCCCTTTTATTCACGGTGTTTTGGTTTTGGCTTTGTCTCCTATCCCTAAAGTACAACAGCTGTCCTTTCATACTTCAGAATGGGTTATCTCATGTGCGGAGCACAGAATCAAGGTCTCTGTTGGCTAGCTGTTTTAGCACCTTCTATTACTCGTTGGGAAACTTAGCTCAAGCCATTTACTCTCTCTGTATGAATGTTTCTCAGTCTGAAAATTTGGAAGAACGGTTTTTAGATAAATTGTTTTTAAAAACTTTAGTGAAATAAGCTGTGCATTTAATGTAGAAGCTATTTAGTGCATATTTTTTGGTGGGCAGAAGAAAGCTGTTAGGTAACAGTAAAGTTTGAGGAATTCTAATGTACTTTTGAAAAGAATTAAGAACACATCAGTTTTTATTGATTCAAGCAATATATCCTGGCTGATTTTAATATCTTAATAAATAACTGCATTTTCATTTAAATAGATTATCTTTGAATTAAATTTCTCCTGTTAACATAAGGAAGCATGTGATTTATTTTAAAATAAGAGAAAATAACCAAACTATTTTCGTATTTGGGAAATGGGGAGAAGAGAGGAGACATCATGTAACCTTGTAAATGAATGTGAAAACTATTAGCCTAGTAACTTAAAAAAACAAACAGCTAGTTTTCCTGTCTCATGAAAAGAATCCCCACCCCATCTCAGTTTGGTAAAAGAAATTGCCATTCTCTTTATTGTCAGAACAAATAGTCACTATTAGAAAACTGCTTGTAAACCGGGTTTTAAAAGATTCATCAACATACAGTCTGTTTTAACAGAAGACACTTATTAAATAACGTAATTTAAACATATCTTTTAAAAAAATAAATTATATTGATAAATGGTCAATTTATGTAATGTCATTGAATTTTACTTGAGATATAACATTTTAGCATTTTTAACTTAAGAATTTTTATTAAAAATTTTAAAAATGGTTTTAAAAGTATATGCATCCATATTGTGGGCATTTCACTTGCTTTTTAGTTTTGAGTGTATGGTTTGTATTTTTTTTTTAAGTAAAAAAGACCCTAAAATCCTGCTGAATTTGATTGTTTTTAAAAATGCCTATTTAATTATAGAGCATTAGCACATTAACATATATATCTGGTAAAATGTAAGTCCAATGGTAGCTTCTGAAATGTACTTACATATTTTTAACACTTGAGATACTATATGTATGCATTTAACTATTTGTATGCACTAGCAGTTTGAAGGGGCTTCAGAGCACTGTAATAATATTGACCCTTCAGTTCATTTACAACTGTGTCAGTTAAATTCCCTCCAAATAATAAATTCTGCTCAGAGTCTTGTCTGCTTTATGGCAAAATAAAGTAATCAAATTGCTAACATTATGAGCCCGATTTCTTTATACCTGAGAGAAATTTGTTTTGTGGAATATAATATTTATTAAATCATGAGCTGTCTGAATTTTATGTAAAGTTCATTTTTGCTTTTCTCAAAATATATTAGAGATAATTGGAATACTTTTCTATAGTTTCTTGGGAAACTTGGAATAAACAAAAAGTGGCTTATAAAATCTAGCATAGTTTTTGAGTCTCTATCCTTGACATCCAGATGGGAATGAACAAAATGGGAGTGGGATCATTATAAACTTTTATTCTTCGCAACTTCTCCTGGAAAAAATCACCAATCTCAGCTTGATTTGTTTCATTTAATTCTTGCCACATAAACTTCTTAGGTTCTTATATGTTGTATAAGAAATCAGTGTTGAGGTTTTTCTGTTCATTTAGATTATTGGAGCATTCTGTTCTTTGCTTAGTAGTGACCTGTTTATTGGACCCATGCTGTCTAATAACTAAAGCATATGAAATTTACTACATTTTGTATTGATTTAATATTAATGTTAATCTAAAATCTTTCAGTGCAGTATGTCACATCTGTTTTGTATTCCTCTGTTTAAAAGAAGTGGCAGTGTGGTATTTGGAGGAATATTTATTATCTGAGTGTTTTTCTTTGCAACAGTTCCCCTCAGTCTATTGAGAATTACAACTTCCAAGAGACAGTGAATCACCCAGCAAATTCTCAGGTACCAAACTGCTAAAAGCCACAGTTAATTGGAATTTTTTATTTACCACTTCATTTCCTTTTACTTTACAGTGGCAATTTTGGAGTCTTCTTGAAATGATAGAAAATAAATTTGTGGTGAATTTTTTAAAAATATTCTTTTCCCTTAATAATAGGTCCAGCCTGCACTTCATGGATACTCGAGTTTTTTTTAGAAAAAACTTTGTTAGACTGAGTGTTGATTTGTGCTTGAAACCATATTTTCCATGACCAGTGACTGAATATTCTTATCCTGTGATGGTGCTTCCTTACTCTTTCAGGGGTTACAGGTTTCTTAAGTAATCACTGAAAACTATAATCCCTTTTCCTAGGGAAAAAAAAAATGCATAAACAAGGGTATTTTCTATGCAGTTTTAATTAATCCTGTTTCTCCCTGCCCAGAGGACCAAGGGCCCCTGGTTAGAAAGTGCCACTATAATGGAACTGAAAAAATCCCTTCTAGAGTGTTGGTTTTAACATCCTATTATGCCACATTAAGAGTTTTCTTCACTTCAAGCTTTATTTGACATTACATTTTCTCCTTGATCATTACATAGTAGAAGATGAGCAGAGTCTAAATCTTATTTTGGAGAAAAAGCACAATTACCTTTTAATTTTAAAGTCCATCTCTGAAATTATAGAATATATTTGACCTTCTACGTGCTTTAGATTCTACCTTAGACATATAAGAAAGGAAGAAAATGGTTCTTCCTTAAAAAGATGTTGTTACACTTATTTAGCACAAAAATATGGGTTTTCATTTTTTTTTAAAGATTTCATTTATTTATTTGACAGAGACATAGAGAGAGAGCACAAGTAGGCAGAAAGGCAGGCAGAGGGAGAGGGAGAAGCAGGCTCTCCGCTGAGCAGGGAGTCCGACGCGGGGCTCCATGCCAGGACCCTGGGATCATGATCTGAGCTGAAGGCAGCCGCTTAATGGACTGAGCCACCCAGGTACCCCTGGGTTTTCATTTTAATGAGAGGTTTCTGAAGCTATTCAGAAATTACTTGTGTGTGCTGGTTAAGAGTTCAGACTTAGGTTTAAAGCAGATGAGAGTTCAAATCCAGCTCAGCTTACCAGCCAAATGACCTTGGGCATATTACTTATCTTTTTAAAAAAATCACCATAAAAGGATTAAGTGAGATAATGTATACAAAGTGGTTGGTTTTGTACTTTGTGTGTAATATGCATTCAATTACCTCTTTCTGTATCATGATGATAGTATTGATGAGGGTAAACAATTACAGAGTGTTAATTTTTCCTATTATGAAATTTAGGACAATAGACTTGGTTGCAAAAATATAAATCTTCATGTTCCTCAAAATAATCTTCTCAAGTCTTGGTGGCTATGATTGTTGTCTAAGTTCAGTCAAGAGTTCTTCAAAGACAGGGGTAGCAAACTAACTTTTTCACACTTTTCTTATCAGTGTTCAGCTGTTACAATGGGGCAATATGTTAAAAGTTATCCACTAAACTTGTCTCACAATTAAAGTAAATATTGAGGAACAGAGAAAGGAAGAAGTTTCTAAGAGTAGATTAAAAAGCACAAACATGTTTCTGCTTTTGAGTCTTGACACCTAGATGGTCTTGTCATAGAGCCACAGGTATCATGAATACTTCGGGTAGATGATGTTTCTTTGCATATTATGTCATAGAGAATACCTCTAACTTAGGGGCACCTGGGTGGCTCAGGCAGTTAAGTGTCTGACTTCGGCTCAGGTCATGATCTCAGGGTCCTGGGATCGAGCCCTGTATCTGTCTCCCCACCCAGTGGGGAGTCTGCTTCTCCCTCTTCTTCTGCCCCCCCCACCCCCGCTTATGCATGTGCACGCGTGCTCTCTCTCTCTCAGAAATAAATAAAATCTGAAAAAAGGAAACCTCTAACTTAAAAATGTTAAATAAACTGTAGTGATGTCAACCACTATATACTTGTCCACTGTCAAAGAGCATTCCCATCCTGGTTTGTAAAGTATTTGGAGCCAAAGAAGAGGATAATGTGTGTGATGCTTTGATTAAATAAATGATTTAACACCTGCCTGAAATGAAAGACTTAAAGTTTCCTAAAAGGATGATTTCAGACCCTCCTGAAAAGAAGTGGGATAATATCCTATCTGATCCCTTTCCTATTCACATTGTCGTTGTTCATCATAATTGAGTAGTGATCATGGCAGTGTTTATGGCGGTGGTTTTTGTATATATCCACATGTGCACATATCCACACACATGTATGTGCTCTCCATGATGCTTTAGAATGATTAATTCAGTTGGGAGTCATAAGTGGTAGTCAACAATAGATTTTAAACATAAAGAATCTCAGTATATTCTGGAAATTCAAAGTTGGCATTAGGGGAAGGGATCCTTTGTATTCACCTATAAACTGTGTCATTACTACTGACAGAAAACAACTGAATGAATTCGTTATGGATTTAAACCTGTGTATTTCCTCTGTGACAAACACAAACCTTACTTGATCACTTGATGTTTATGAAAAATTAAATGCTATAGGTACCATTGAAATATAAAGAGAGCAGTTTGCCCTGCAGATTTTTTCCTTATGATGCCCAGTCTTCTTCATTAATTTTCTTTGACCAGGCAGAAAGTTTGGAAAATGATATTCCCCCTTTTCTTTCTTTTCAGTATCGTCAGTGAAGCAGGGGCATCAATCTACAGTGTCAGCCCTGAAGCTAACAAAGAGATGCCAGGGCTGGACCCTAATTTGAGAAGCGCAGGTAAGAAACTATGGGCCATCACAAAAGCATGTGGTTTTGATATTTTGAAGGACTTCTATTTTTAGCAAGTAAGAAAATTTAGGAGATATATGCGTAAAAATTAGCATGTTAGAAAGAAAATGGCTGATTGGGATAATAGTTGGAATTGTGGAAAAGAAGAGGAAGAATAGTGTTTTTAAAGAGTATAGTAAAAAATTAGCCCAAAACATCTTTAGTAAAATTAGGTGCTTGAGAGTTAATAATAATATTAATAAAATACTCCAGATCTCTTATTACTACTACAAAATACTATTTATTACAGCTTTTTATTGACAAAAAATAATATAATAACATAAATATTAAGCAGATATATAAATATGCACAGTTTCTTGCTAAGTATTTGTCAAATGACCAGTTTCTCTTGTCTTGCTGATAGGGGCAGTCATTAATGTTTAAAACAGCCTGCTTTGATTTTAGTTGTATTAAGTTGCTTTGGTTTTTGTTTTGTGGAATAGTTAAAATCTTGTGTGTGAAGAAATTGAGATACTTTGATACGTCTAGTGAAAGTAATTTGTATTATAAGCAAATTATTAAATCTGGTCAGAGCATTTCTCTGTGTAATAGCGGGATATTTAGACTGCTTTGTT
This sequence comes from Eumetopias jubatus, assembly GCF_037043125.1. Classification (NCBI taxonomy): domain Eukaryota; kingdom Metazoa; phylum Chordata; class Mammalia; order Carnivora; family Otariidae; genus Eumetopias; species Eumetopias jubatus. The sequence continues at coordinate 74,440,007 of NW_028274815.1, forward strand.
AGAAAGGGACTTTTTATTTAAAATTGTTCCTTAAGGGGCACCTGGGTGGCTCAGTCGGTTAAGCATCTGCCTTTGGCTCAGGTCATGATCTCAGAGTTCGGGAATCAAGCCCCACATTGGACTTCATGCTCAGCGGGGAGTCTGCTTCTCCCTCTGCCCCTCACCCTGCTCTTCTGTGCTCGTGCACTCTCTCTCTTTCTCCCTCAAATAAATAAATAAAATCTTTTAAAAAATAAAATATTCCTTAAATATTCTCATCAAGTTCATTGGCTGTTCTTCAAATCTATACTTGGAGATACACATTTGAAAATTTTTGCATTAGTCTGAGGCTAAAAACCTATTTCTTACATCCAAAAGAGCTTGTAGTTTCCCTTCAATTGTTTTTTCTGTGATATCATCCTCTGTCTAAAATGATCATCTTCTCAAACTCAGATCCCAGCTCAAAATCTTGGTCCTTCTGTGAAGCTTTTCCCTATCACAGCACTCAGTGTGGTCTCTGCCTCCTTCCCATGTTCTCTTTTGGTACTTACCCCGTAATAACAATAGCATTAATAATTGGAGGAGGAGGAGGTATAGTAATCATAGTGGGAGCTGCTAATACTAATTTTTTTAAGCACTCAATATACGTGAAACATTGTGGTAAATGCATTACCAGGATTATTTTGTTTTATTCTCATAAACCAAGGCTTAAAGAGTCCACCTAATCAATAAGTGCATATATAATACTTGTGTACTTGTATAATAAAAGGATACTTTTCTTTATTAAAAAATAAAATTCAGGGACACCTGGGTGGCTCAGTCAGTTAAGTGTCCGACTCTTGATTTTGGCTCAGGTGATCTCAGGGTTCTGAGATTGAGCCCCACGTTGGGGTCCAGGCTGAGGGTGGAGCCTGCTTAAAATTCTCTCTCTTCCTCTCCCTCTTCCCCTCCCCCACGTGCGCTCTCTTTCTCTCTCTCTCTCTCAAAAAAATAAAATTCAGAACCTTTCAAGTTGGCATTGAAAGGTAATCTGCCAAAAGAACATTTGAAAGAAATATTGTCTAGGAAGTGGCAGTCTCTTAGACCTCCCATTGGTAAGGGGTCGACTGTTTCCTTTTCACCACTGGCCTGTGTGGATGCCTAACTGTCAACAGTGTTACAGGTGAGATAAGATTACAACATTCCAACAAGACTCTCTGAAAATAGGAGATAATAAAAAGAAAAATCATTATATGGTCCGAATTACTCAGATTCCAAAGTCTGGTTGTGTCTTCAATTTGGGATTCTCTGCACATGTCAATGACTAGGTTGATCCATATCAACTCAAAACATCCATATAGATATTTTGAGCCTTCAAGGACTGATGCTGGAGGCACATATTGAAAGAAACTGAGTCGCCACTCTTGATTTTCTAGGGTTCACTTCCTTCTCAATTCCTCATTTCTGACTGGAAGTCCTTTCCTAGTAATTGATGCCAGGGATGACTTCATACTTCATTTGAGACCTGTCCTACTGATGGGTGTGGGTTTTCCCTTTCAGCCCTCCGTAAGTTTACTATATCAGAATATAACAGAACCTTAACATTCATACAGTCTTAAACATATGTAAGAAGATGACCTTCCTATTACTGTATCTTCTTGACCAGTTTGTCAGCTTACTGAGAGCAGAGATTATCCTTATATAGTCTTACAGTCCCCCATAATAAGTTCATTATACTTGAGAGGCATTTGAATTGGATAGACAGAATAGTAGGTAGGTGATATTAAAATGTTTATTATGGATTTCCGATTTAGAATAGAAGATTGAGTATTCCTGTTATTCCTTTACTACCTTCTGAACTCCCATTAAACTGACAGTAACATGATAGAAAGAAGACACAAACTTACTAGGACAAGGATGGGAGAGGAAAGAACAGCAATAATCATTTTGAAGCAAGAAAGCAGATGGCTGAATAATAAGTGATCTAGCCAACTTGAGAAAGTTGAATACTAAGACAGCATTGTAGAATACCGAGAACTAATCTGAAATGATCATGGAACCCTTATAGGTTCAGGAAATGCATGCACCAAGTTACCTTTAGAAGTATCTTGGGAGGGCTGCAGGTAGGTCTAAAGTAAGAGGATTCATTGAAAGTTCTGTGTAGAAAGCAGTTAGACCCAATTAAACACAGAATACCATTTAACCCAGCAATTCCACTCCTAGGTATATACTCAAAAGAGTTGAAAACAAGGACTCAAACAAATACTTGTACACAGTGCTCATAGCAGCACTATTCACATAGCCAAAAGCTGGAAACAACCCAAATGTCCATCAGTGGATGAATGGATAAACAAAATGTATATCCATACAATGAGATACTATTATTTTTAGTCATAACAAAGAATGAGTACTGACATTTGCCATAACATGGGTGAACTTTGAAAACATGCTAAGTGAAAGAAGCCAGACACAAAAGGCCACATATTGTATGGTTACATTTATATGAAATGTCTAGAATAGGCTAACCTATAGAAGCAGAAAGCTGATTGGTCATTGCCGGGGACTGGGAAGAGGGGAAAATGAAGAGGGACTACTTAATGGGTACAGGGTTTTCTTTTGGGGCACTGAAACTGTTTTGGAACTTGGTAGAAACGGTGGTTTGTACAACAGTGTAAGTATACTAAATGCCACTGAATTGTACACTTTGAAATAGTTAATTTTATGTTATGTGAATTTCACATCAATTAAAAAAAAAAGTTAGATCTCCTGTTCCACACAGTTGAGTGACTGTCCTTCTCTCACCTTTGCAGAAGACTGGAGATTTTTTTCTCTGCAGAGGGTTAAACAGAAAGTCTCTCTGCTGGAGGACACAGGTTATACATGGTAGTGGGGATAGCTGCTGAAAAAAGAGGGGTAGATAATTACTTACATGCTGATGTAGAGATCTTAAGACTAAATCTTCCAGATTTAGATCAGAGATCCACAAGAAATGGGCCAAATCACCATATAATGAAGCCCACAGTTGATAAACTTCACATTTAAGCAAGGCACTTACAGTCATCTTTTTGGTACCCTGCCCCAGGTGGACAGTCAAGGGTCACCTATCATGTGAGGAAACATACTGTTAAAGACAGATGTGGGGGTAGTGCAGAAGCCACTTAGAGGAAATAAAGACTATATAGAAAGAAGAAAAACGTCTACATCCTTAGAGAAATGAAAGGTATTTTGTTCATTTAAATGAACTTGACATAAAGTAAAATTCACCCTTTTTAGGTGAATTTTTGAATTCATCTGTGAATTTTGAAAAGCTTAAACTAGTCAGGTAACCACAACCACTAACACAACAATCAAGATAAAGAATATTTTTATCTGGTCAACAGATTTGTCAACTTCTTGTTCAAAAATGTAATTATTAGGGGATCAAGATCATTTATTAAAACTACATTTTAATAAGTATTATAATGAAAAAAATTCTTACTCGGAATTGCTGAATGAAAAAAGACAGCATGAGAAGTCTTATCTTCCTCTGTTGCTATCTGATGACAAGGGGAAGGGGAAATTGAGGGGAGTATTGGACTTTATAAATAAAAATTTCCACTTTGATATTCTTAGATAACAAAATAAGGTAAATTTTTAGGAGAACGCAGTTTAGTACAGTCTTTTAAGCATTACGTTTATTTGCTTTAGAATGGCTTTTGGATTCTAGATATTTCAAAGAACTGAAGACCAAAACGCATAGAACCCTTATTATCCTTCAGATATAAGACACATTTTGAATGTGGCGGGGAATGGTGCTTTCAGGGTCTCTCCATGTGGTTGTGCAGGTTTGTGCCCTGGACATCCTGCCTAACCATATGAGGTAGCTCTGCTTGCTGACCTTTTAGCTCACTGTCTGCTCCCCTCCCCTCCTTTTGGTATAACCTATTTTTTCCTCTAATGCTTAACTTTTTGTTCAAGAGTGGTTTGGTTGTCTCCCTTTACACACTGAGTTACGTTATTACCATTTAACAAATTACCATATATTAGAGATGAAATTCCTGTGTGTATTTTTAGTCCTCTTTTCCTTGGTCTGACTAATTTGCCACAGCGCAAGACTCTCAGTTATGGTGGCTTATGATGTGACTTGCTTTGATCTTTTTTTAATTGCACTTTTCCTATGCCTTTCTTTTTTTCCATATACATTTTAGAGCCATTTAATTGAAATTCTGTTAAATTGGCACCTTTATCCCAGTTCTGTACACTCATTACTCACACGCAGCACACACACATGTACACACAGAGTAAATGGATTGTCTTCCATGTATTTTCTTATTGGTTGTTGATGGCATATGGTTCTGTATCAGTTATTGTCTGGGTGTCTTAAAACCAGCCAATTGAAATCTTATTAGTTCTAATATTTTTTCAGTTGACTTGTTTGAGTTTTCTAAAGTAGTCAGTCATCATCTGCAGATAATAATCTAGTTTCTATCTTCTAGGTAATTATACCTTCTTTTTTTCCTTGTCCAGTTGCATTGACTAGAATTTCCTGGACAATGGTGAGAAGTAACAGCGATACAGAGATATATTGACAGCATATGGGCAAAAGAGTATTGGCATACGTTTGGATATATTACATTTAAAAAAATATATAACAGCTTCATTGAGATACAATTTAGGAGCATAAAATTTTCCCCTTTAAAGTGTGTAAGTCAGTGTTTTTTAGTACAGCCAGAATTGTGCAACCATTGCCACTATCCAAGTTTAGAATATTTTCATCACTCCAAATAGAAACCCAACACCCAGTAGCAATCGGTCCCCTTTGCCCTCTTCCTCCAAGCCCTGATAAATACTGATCTACTTTCTGTCTCTATGGATTTGCCTGTTGCAGACATTTCGTGTAAATGGAATCATTACAACATGTGGTCTTTTGTAACTGGCTTCTTTCACTTATCATAATGTTTTCAGAGTTCATTCACACTGTAGCATGTATCAGCACTTCATTCCTTCCCATTGACAAATAATTTTCCATTGTATGGGTATACCATATTTTGTTCATCCATTCATCTGTTGATGGATATTTGGGTTGTTTTCACTTTTTTGGCTGTTACAAATAATGCTGCTATGAACATTCATATACACAATTTTACATGGACATATGTTTTCATTTTTCTTGAACATATACCACATAGTAGTAAAAATTTGCGGACATATGGTAACTATGCAAACATTGTCTAGAATTTTTTTTACTTCTCTTGCTATACTTTCCTCACTTTTTAGTTTCTGCCTCTTTCACTGTGTCCATCTTTTCTTCTCTATCTCACAGTGTGACTATGCCCCCAAGCGTTGGGCCATGCTCTTCCTTTCTCTTCATTCTCTTTATCAGCACTCTATAGGACTCCTTTTACCTGAGCTACCTACCTGTCTCTTACTTTCAGGAATCTGTTGTCAGCCTGATCATTCTCAACCTACAGGTGTGCAGTACTACCATTAATTAATTCCTGCCAGCATCATCTTCTCTTGAAAGCCTGGACATACAGCTTTCCAATTCTACTTTAAACAATGTTTAAATTCCCTCCTTCATGAACAGTGAACATCCTTGAGATGAACAATATTCATTTTCCTCTTTCTCCCATCTGCCATCTCTTCCATGCTTGCTTGAGTTTTTATGCTCTGTAGAGTGAGGAGCATCTGAAAGCGAAATACCAATTCTAGAAACATTAGGGTCTATGTAGAGGTTGTTTATTAGGGACACTGTAACTCCAGAGGCTCTTAGGACTTAACTGGAGAATTAATATGTCATCTAGAAACTGTCATTTCTAGTTCATTGTTGCTGCATTTAGCAATATCAGGATGAACAAAGGAGATGCTAGCAATGAACCAGTTAGGAGGGAACTAGGTAGAAAATAGGGTAAAGTCCTTTTCTGTACCTAAAAAATTTTTTTAAATATAGAAACCTACTCGGGGCGCCTGGGTGGCTCAGTCGTTAAGCGTCTGCCTTCGGCTCAGGTCATGATCTCAGGGTCCTGGGATCGAGCCCCGCATCGGGCTCCCTGCTCGGCGGGAAGCCTGCTTCTCCCTCTCCCGCTCTCCCTGCTTGTGTTCCCTCTCTCGCTGTTTCGCTGTCTCTCTCTCTCTCTCTCTGTCAAAATTAATAAATAAAATCTTTAAAAAAAAATATAGAAACCTACTCACACTTAACAAATTATACAACTGCTCTATAACCAGTTTCTAAGTTTACATTCTCATAGTGTGGGTTTTCCTGAAGGGGTAGATTAGAGAGATTTGCCTATTATTAATATCCTTTTTTTAAATTTCTGATACCTTCCTGTAGTGAATGTTCTGATGCCTGTATCTTTCACTTGGTTTACTGTTGTGGGTTGTGTTTTTTGTTTTTGTTTTTGTTTTTTAAATCAAAAAGAATTTTGGCAATGTATGCATATGTTCAAAAATCAGTCTTATTGGATTATATTTTTAAAGACCAGAATAAAAAATTATCTTTGCTTTCAGAGTATCAGATGTTTCCCTGGTGGCATCTACTCTCACTGTGTAATTATACATGTGATTACTGGGGGAAAGCAGCTCCCCTGTAACCTGCAGCGTTTGCACTCATTAGCCTTTTGTGAGGTTTGATAAGAAAATGTATGTGAAGGCCTTGGAGGCTGGAGTCCGCATTTCTTCAGTGGGGAAATAGCAGATTGTATGACACCAGCTTATTGCTCTCTAAGCTTGCTTGCAAGCTGCCATTGTCACTGCATGTTAGAAGTAATAATAAAATATCTGAGAAAGACTTGAATGAACATGCAGTGAACTGAATGCTCAGAGTAGATCTGTCTCTGATGAAGAGGTGGTACAAATCAGTGACAGGAGAATCCGGTAGTCACTTGCAAGTGGTGGCTTCTGTTGTCAGACCTTGAACAGTTTAATAACACAAGAACAGGCATGGGATCCTTTGATGGCTTTAATGTTTTCACTAAATGAGTTTATATTTCATCCAACTTTCTGTGTGAATAGATGACACTGACTAGCTTTCTCGCATTTAGAAAATGAAAGCTGTTTGTATGTAAGGACCCAATGTAACTATACCACTTGGGAAAAGAGAAAAAAAAAGAGCTGCCCTTGGAAGCATCCTTAATATTCATACTAAATTTCTTTTCTCCAGCTAAATCTATCTTTTTTTTTTTAAAGATTTTATTTATTTATTTGACAGAGAGAGACACAGTGAGAGAGGGAACACAAGCAGAGGGAGTGGAAGAGGGAGAAGCAGGTTTCCCGCTGAGCAGGGAGCCCAATGCGGGGCTTGATCCCAGGACCCTGGGATCATCACCTGAGCTGAAGGCAGATGCTTAACGACTGAGCCACCCAGGCGCCCCTCCAGCTAAATCTATCTTATAAGCTAAATTAGATATGAAATTTTGTTAACATTTTATAAAAAAAAAAAATATGAGAAGTGATGACCAAGTAAAAACATGACAACAGATAAAGGAATGTTTGAAGCTAACTCAAATCTCTTGAACATGGATTGTGATGGTCAAGAAAGGGATGTGATTTAGAACTGTGAGTGTGTTCAGAGATGAGCAGTTGAGATTCAGACCACTTCACAGTTAATCTTGCAATCACATTTAAGGAAATATAAGTGTGTTCACTAGCCAACTGACTTGGTCTCTGGTTGCAGTAAGGTATGATTCCATCAGTTACTTATCACTATCAGGATCTAGTCCAGTAACATACTTGATTTGCAAATGTATGTCATAATAATGCAGCATTATTTAAAAGTAAAAGCAAATATCAACTTGTTCATTAAAGTGTGAGGTGCCCGGCTATGCTGTGTTGAACAGGTGATTTTGTACATATAGCAAGTAAGTGTTTTATCTGTTTTTCCAAATGTAAAAACCTTTCAATCTGTTGTACTCAGGCATCCATACAGATTCTGGTAACAAAATTAATCCTGAAATTTTGCATTCACTTTTTTGTGTGAAAAAAAAAGGAAACTTTGAAACTTAGTTAAATTATCAGTCTCCTTATGTGGGGGAAGAGGAAAGGAATTAAATACTTGAATTATGAGGGACTAATGTAAGTAATTATTTGGATACTGCTTTTCACATTAAGCCACACTTATTTTCTGTTTTTTTCAGTTTCCATAGCAAGGCGTGTACAAGACCCATTAGCTGAGCTGGTGAAAATCGAGCCAAAGCACATTGGAGTTGGAATGTACCAGGTAAATCAGTGTGGGTCATTTACTTTGTGAAACCCGTCAGTAGTATGCAGACTTGGAGTAGTAATCAAGTGTCGGTGGGAATAGCTTCCCATTCTCAGAGGTTACACAGTTGATGGGAAGGTTAGTTAGGAGTTATGTTATTAGAGAAGAAGGGAGTTTTTCTTTTTTCTTTCTTTCTTTTTTTTGGGGATGTGGTGTTTATGGTTTGGATCAAGATTTAGAATTGACTGTAGTCAGATTTTAAAACTATTAAAACATTAGATCAGACAGTAACTTACTCCAGAGAGCCTCTCCCTTTACCATTATTATAAAAAAGGAGAAGAAATGGAGCAAGAGGGATATGTTGGCTCTTTGTGTAAGCCAGTATGAAATATTGATCTTTCAGGAAGAAGCCTTTGGTACCTATTGTGTCTTATTTCTTTTTTCTGGTTCCTATTTCTACTTGATTATTATAATGCGTTTTTGGTCATTACCCAGTATGAGCTAGAGCCTTTCAGTTGTTACTGTATAGCAGTAATAGTAGTGGTGCTTGTTATTGTTACTATATTTTCAGTTCTTGAGGTTGTGTGTGTTCATTGAGCAGTTGAGGACACACTAAATCTTAGCAAAGTGAATCCATGGTATCTTGTCTTCAGAAACCTCGAGTTGAGTTATTTTTCTCTTCGATGAAAGTCTTTTTTAAATCTGAAATAGAATATTCTGTATAAATTTCATGGGACTTGAGTGATAGGTTCTATACTTTTCTCTAAGAAATATATTAGGGCATGGAATCTGTGACCACCAGAAAAGGAAGAGATCTTAGAAATCATAGAACCCTCATTTGACAGAAAAGGAAGCTGTGTCCCAGAATAGTTAGGATTTTTTACCCAGAGCACCTGTCATATTTTAACCTGTCATATATTGAACTTAACTGGTAGTATTCCATTTTATAGCAAGTTAGACTAAGAGGCATCTAGACCTTTGACTTGACTTGTTCATTTGGGAAGGATAGTTGCTGAAGGGACAGATCTAGCTATATAGCTAGATAGAAATGCCTAATATCTAAAGAGTACAACTATAAGTTTTATGATATAGGCACTGTAGTTAAGAGGAATTATAACTATATTAATTCAAAATTAAGTTATGGAATGCCTCAGCAAGGTAGTAGAACAAAGAAAAGGAAAGGAGAAGTCAAACTCATAGAACCCAGGCAGGCTAATAAGCTATTGACATCAAAGAAATCTTTAATAAATAGCAGAGACCTACCTCCAGATTCTTCAGAGATACAGCATTTAACATGAAAGAGTTTGGAATTCATTCCCATAGCAGTGAGAAGAAATGGAAGAGCTTTAAGCAAGGGAATGATATGATCTGATTTGTATATTTAAACATTGGCTCTGGCTAATCTGGGGAGAATGACTTAGAAGGGAAGAGGAGAAGCAGTAAGACCAATTCAGAGACTGTTATACTAGCTCCGGTGAGTGATGATGGTGGCTCAGGCAAAGTTAATAGTAGAAATGGAAAGAAGTTAAATCTATTTTGTAGGGACTACTTGGTAATAAGTGGAGGAAAGGGAGTTTGCTCCAGGGGTTCTAGTATGTGGATGATGCCTGACTAGAGCGGATTTGGTGGGGATAAGATCAGTAATTCAGTTTTGGATGTGTTAAGTTGAGATGCCTGTGAGAAATCCAGGAAATGTCAAATAGAAGTTGGATATACAAGTCTTGAGATTTAGAGGAATGGCCATATTAACATTAGAGTACAGACTTTTCAGCAAATAATGACACTGAGAAAGTGAACAAGATGGTAAGCTGAGCTTATGATGTCCTTTAACTCTGCTACCAGTACTACTGGCACATCCACGATTCCACCTTCTTTAAGATGACAGAGAAGGTACACATGTATATTTGTATCCATATAAACACATGCATGAATAAAATAATAGCCTGGGAAAACAAGAAAGGGTTGGTGGATGGAAATTTCAGGAATTCCTGAAAGATAATAAGAATGAGGAATCACATCCATGGAAAATAAAACCTGGGGAGCTGCAGCTCAAAATATACAGATGAATAGTGTTCTCAAACCAGAGTCATGTTCAAGTAGTGGGGAGGGGGCCTGTAGTGTTAGAGAAGGAGGTGCATATGGAGTGAGTAGGCCCGTAATGACCCCCCTCCCTCCATATCCTGTAATCCAAGCTTAAGCACTGGGTGTAACCCAGGGACCAGAGAGAGGCTGGGAGACCCCTCAAGTAGGCTTTGCTTGTCAGGAAGTTCAAGGAGTCTCATACTGGGAAAACAGACTTCTGGCACATACCTGACACCTGGCATCATATTCTAAATTATCACTGGATTTCGATGGTGGTAAACAAAAACAGCATATACAGACAAATGGGGAATCAAATGATCTTCTGCTAAGAATCACTGAACATTTGAGGAAAACTTGTCATAGCAAAATGAGGCACCAAATGTAATAAGCAAAAAATAACAATGACAGCAGACTTTGAAATAAGTAAAATTAATATTCACAGAGAGATAAGAGAGATTATTGCATGTATAAAACAAACCTAGGATAGAATGAATTAAGCCAGTCTTAGAATTAAAAAATATGCTTGTCAAGATGGAAAAAAACAAACGGTCTAAATAGAGTGGACACAGCTAAAAACAAATTAATGAATGATTGAGCTAAGAGATTCTTTAGAATACAGTCTTAAATTGAGAAAATTGCACAGTATGAACAAAAAGTCATATTTATGTAGAGGCCATTTTAAAGCTTAAACATTCATCTCATAGAAAATTCAAATAAAGAGAATGGAGGAGAGTTATAATCACAGAAATAATAGGAAGAAATTTCTTCAGACTGAAGACAGACAAGTCTTGAAAAGGCCCGGTAAGTATTGAATAAAAGAATAACTAAAGACCTAGACTTAAGCACCTTCATATGAAATGTCAGAGTGGTAGTGATAAAAAAGGAACTGACTAAAAGCTTCCAGAGAGCAAAACAGTTCACCTACAAAGGAAAGAAGTGGTCCTATTATTGGTAAAAACAAGTAATAGAAGATAGAATGCAGTAATTTTGAAGTTATGGGAAAAATATTATTTGAACCCATACTTCTATATTCAGACAACTCAGCAATTTGATGTGAGAAGAAAATAAAAACATTTTTGGACCTGCAATGATTTACCTTTTTGGAATGTTATAGATCTTCTTTGAAAGAATTATTTATGAAAGCACTCCTCACCCCAGAAAAGGGGGAAGCGGGAACCAAAGAAGGGAAAGGCGTGTCATGAAGACACAGTATTGAGGTGAAGAAACAGTGGAGAGCTTTACAGTACCCACATGTGCAGTAAAATGTTAGTTGAGCCTCAGAGTGTTTTATCTATTATGTTAATCTTTAAATATATCAGTCTGGGCCAGATCAGCTTCAACATGGAAGAGTAGAAGAAAACGAAGTGATAAGGATTCTTTTTCAGGAAAACAAGATGTAGATTAACTTTATACTTTGTTAGAAAAACATAATCTGAGATATATGAAGAATAACCACAAATAGGATATTTAATATAAATCATGAGAGTAGAAATTTAAAAGTTCATCATTCCAACCAAAGGCAGAGAAAACAAGGAAGTATATAGTAAATAAATAAAATGCACAATGATGGAATAAGTATAGATAATAGTAATGGTGAATGTGTTAAATTCCTGTTAGTAGAATCTCATACTTTTTAAAAATAAAATACAGCTCTAAGTTGTATATGTATGCAAGATGTTTCTAAAGAAAAAAGCAACCTTGAAATTAGAAATTTGGAGAAAAATATTCCACACAAATGCAAAAGAAAGTTGTAATACTGCTAATATCAGACAAAATAGAATTTAAGGCAAAATGCATTGAACAGGTCAAGGAGGGATATTTCATATTAATAACACACAGTTTCCCAAGAAGATGTAATTGCCCTGAACATTCTATGTTATCTAACAACATAGCTTCAAAAATTATGCTGTATTAAAACTTCTAAAATTAGAGTAAGAGACAAATTCACCTGTTTTGTAAGTTTTAATAGACTGCAGTATATTAACACATAACATTTTAAAAACAGCTTTATTGAGATATAATCAAATACCATACATACATATATATGTAAAATCACATATTTGAAGTGTACAAGTCAGTGAATTTTCATATATTCAGTGGGTTGTGAAACTATTATTACTATCTAATTTTTGAACATTTTCATCACCCCAAAATGAAACCCGGTGTCCATGAGCGGTCACTCTCTACCACCCCCTCTTCCCCAGCCCTAAATTACTCATCTACTTTGTTTCTATAGGTATGTCTATTCTGGATATTTCATATAAATAGAATCACACAATATGTGGCCTTTTGTAACTGGCTTCTTTCATTTAGCATAATATTTTCAAGGTTTATCCATGCTGAAGTACAAGTCATTACTTCATTCCTTTTTATGGGTAAATTGTATTTCATTGTATGTGTATGATACCACATTTTGTCTATCCATTCATCAGTTGGAGATTTGGGTTATTTCCACTTTTGGGCTATTATGAATAATGCTTTTATGAACATTCTGTATGAATTTTTATGGTGTATGTTTTCATTTCTCTTGGATATATACCTAGGAGTGGGTTTGTTAGGTCATTTAACATAAAAATTTAAAGCCAGATGATGAACTAGGGAAATTATTTGCCACAAATGTATATATACATAACTATCTATTTTATTATTAAGGTTTTGGTGTTTTCTTGTTGATTTGTATACAATTGTGTGTTGGTTTAAATAAAAAATTTGCAAAAGATATATAAAGAGCATCTAGACACCATTTATCATAGATGAAATAAAAATTTTTCTTTATTAAAGAAACCCAAATTAAACAAAGGGATATTATTTCAATCTAACAATTGAGTAAAGTTGTAATAAAATGATAAACATCTGTGCAAGTGAGGATACAGTGAAAGGATTATTCACATACACAGCTGGTGGAAGTATAAATTGTTATTTCTAGCAAATAGCCAATACCTATCAAGATGCACTTTTAAGGAATGCATGCCATTGACCTGGTAGTGCTCCCTTTAGGCATCTCTTCTAAGGCAGTATTAAGAACTATTGATAAGATTTATATACAAGTTTGCTGTTATAGAAAAATCACTGGAAGCAACTACAATAGAATAGTATATCCATCAGTTGAAATATTATACAACCGTTAAAAATACAGGCTTTCAGGGACGATTTAATGACATTAGAAATTGCTTTATTTTTAAATTGCAGTGAAGTTGTTGATACAGAATAAAACCAGTTTCTGTTTTAAAAATATAGATATACATTTACACTGAAGAAAAAAAAACCTGGCTAGTGACTGATATTTATATTTTTGTTGGTGTGATTAGCGGTTTTTACTTTCTTTTTTACTTTTTTTCAAACTTTCTGTAGTGAATATGTATTAGGAAGAAATTGTAAAATATATATATCCATGTCCGTATCCCAATCAATGGGCCATTTAATTTTAAGCCTTGATACAATAGACTTCCAATATAACCAGAGTGGGACTGAATTTCTTTTTAGTTGGGACCTCTAAATGCTTTGAGTGTAAATTTAATACTTGTATTTATTCTGATTTAAAATATGAGTAACTGCACAAACATTGTTGATTTTAAAAATGAAAGCTATTCAAAGAAAGAATGTTAAATACTTAGATTGAAATAATAGAAGCTATAATATTGTTTCAATAGAAACTAAAATACTTTTGGTTTAGTAACAGCTAGAATGCTAAAGGCAGCCCTCCAGTTCTTGTCTTAGAAAATGGGGAGACCTGATTTTAAAAACACATGCATGTCATAATTTCTGGAGAGAGAGGCAGCCAGTGTGGTCGAATGACAACATATCCCTAACTGACCCCTACAGACTTTGCTGGAAAGTGGCTTGGTGTTACTCCCAAGAAAACACTCCAGGATGAGAGCAGGATGATGCAGGGTTGGCTCTGTGGAGTTCTGTGGGACATGGGGAGTGTGGTTTAGCTTGGCCTTGTCATATCCTCAGAGCACAACTTAAGTAAGTTGGATTTACTTGCTATTTATTTCTTCTTTGGACTGTGTTTGAGATACTTTCGTGCTCGTTACCACCTCCGTTTGTTAATGAGCTCGCACAGTGAAGTGGGAAAAAGACAAAACAGTCCTCTTCCTCCTTTCGTGCCTCGTAGATCATTTGATGATGTTAGAGAATGAAATGGTGTTCCAAAATGAGTTTTTGGAACCCTTCGTGAATTTTCTGTATCCCAGCTCTTTATTCCTCATTGTTATGGATAATGGAGAAGTCACTGTAAAAGGAAAATCATCTTCCCAGCTGAATTTTTCATGGTAAAACCTCAAAGGTGGGAATTTGTATTTTATTTCCTTACCCGCTCTGTGGGGTCAGTTATGAGTAAAAACAAAAAAACAGCTCTTCCGTGGTGTTATTATTATAGTTTTAAAAACTATGTTATAGGTAACATGGAGGGATTATGAAATGTTTTAGTTTAGGTCTGTAAAAGTTAATAAGAATCCTCTGTTTTAAATTGTTTGCCTAAATCCTTTTAAACATTTTAATCCCTTAATTATTTGTTATTATAGAGTGGAATATAGGAAAGAGTCTTCCCCATGGACATTCACTTAGATGACTTTTACCTGGATTTTTGCCGCCTTTATACTAAAGCAGTATTTTGAAATAGATAAAACACAAAAGTAAAACTTAGAAGAAATTTGTCCTAAAAATCAGGCATCACTTACATAGATGAGTTCCTTGCCAAAATGTTTTTACAGTCTTGTCCCTTAACTGTAAGTCCCAGCATGTGGCCTGTATTTGAATCTGTGCTGTGGGAGTATGAATAAACTCATCTATTAGAATTTGCTAATTATTCCTTAAACTTAGTTTTAAAATCTCTGTTCTGGGTATTTTTTTTTTCACTTCAGGGTGAATTATGCTTCTTTCTTTGAAGTCATTGGCTTCAGTTTTCTCAGGTTCTTAGAAATCACCAACAATGTAATAAGCCATGTATACATACACACACCCTGGTTTAACACCTTACTTATCTTTAAAAGGTATGGAAAGGGCGCCTGGGTGGCTCAGTTGGTTAAGCGACTGCCTTCGGCTCAGGTCATGATCCTGGAGTCCCTGGATCGAGTCCCGCATCGGGCTCCCTGCTCAGCAGGGAGTCTGCTTCTCCCTCTGATCCTTCCCCTTCTCATGTGCTTTCTCTCTCTCATTCTCTCTCTCAAATAAATAAATAAAATCTTAAAAAAATATATAAAAGATATGGGAAGATGATTTAAAGAAATTTTTACCAATGATGCCTTAAATTATTAACAGTGAAATATCTAATTTCCTTTATCTTTTGTTTGCTTACTCTTTTTATGTCATTGACCTTGGACAATGAAACTAGATCAATTTCAATTTTTACTCAAGTTCACCTTTTAGTTTTCATACATCAGCACAAAGTGCTAGGATTTCTAAAACATTAAGCTATTTTCAGGGTTTAAAACTAGTAATTATCATGGATGATTTAAAAAATTACACATGATATTAAAAGTACTACCATAAAGGAAAAGATTAGTAAATGTTAACTGCATTAGAATCTAAAACATCTCTGAGTCATAAAACAACATGTAGAAAATCCACAGACTGGGAGAAGGTATTTGCAAAACATATAACCTATAAAGGACCCAAAATATATAAAGATCTACAAATCAAGATGAAAAAAGCTGGAAAAATAGGCAAGGGATATCAACGGGCAGTTGACAGAAGCAGAGACGAAAAAGACAAAAATATTTTTTAAATGATCACTTTCACTAGTAACTGGGGTAATGCAAACTAAAGCCAGTATAGGCAACCTTTGAGGTTGTCAAAACTTAGTCTGACAATTTGGATGTTAGCAACCATGTGGAGCATTGGGAATCTTGTACTTAACTTATAGGAGTATAAACCGGTGCAACCTCTTTGGAGAGCAATTGAACATTAATAAAGTTGGAGATGGGGATTCTCTTCAAGTCAACAATTCTGTTGCTATATATACATAGCCTTGAAAATTTTCTCAAATGTGCACAGGAAGAAATGTATTAGAAATTTGTTGAAGCACTATTTATAGCAGTGGAAATTTGAAAACAAGTGTTCATCATCCAGAAAACAGAAAAATAAATTGTAATATACTCAGACAGTAGAATATTGTTTAGGAGTGAAGATAACCCAATTAGAGCTATCTGTATTAATATGGATAAATTTCATAAGATATAATATTAAAAGAGAAAGCAAGTTGCAGAATATGTATAGTATTATATGATTAGTATAAAATTTTAAGATATGAAAAATAATACTGTATACTATTTGTGAATACCAATGTATATAGTAAGAATATAGAAATAAGCACTGGAATTTACGATTGTGGTTACCCTGGGTGGGGCATGAAATGGGAGAGTAGGAACTGGGAGGGGTATACCAGAAGTTTCAACTATATTTATAGTATTTTGTTTCAACTATATGTGTAGTATTTTATTTCTTAAGTTGTTTGGTGGGTACATGGTGTTCTTTATACACTATAACTTTTTGTTAAATAAATCATAATTTTATAAAAAGATGCAGCAGGGACACCTGGGTGGTTCAATTGGTTAAGCGTCTGCCTTTGGCTCAGGTCATGATCCCAGGGTCCTGGGATTAAGTCCCGCATCGGGCTCCTTGCTCAGCAGGGAGCCTACTTCTCCCTCTGCCTGCCACTCCCCCTGCTTGTTCGCGCTCTCTCTCTCTGACAAATAAATAAATAAAATATTTAAAAAAAAAAAGATGCAGGAAACCTTGGTCAAATGCTAAAGGTGTTTTATTTCAGGAACTTTGACTTCCAGTTGGTTTTAATTTCTTCTGTGTGTGTGTGTGTGTGTGTGTGTGTGTGTGTGTGTGTGTGTGAGAGACAACGAGAATTTATATAGTCAGAAAAAAAGCTATTTTGTTTTCAGTGAAAATGAAAAACATTTAATATTAAGTACACTTCAATTTGTAATATTCCTTGAAATTTTCATCTTTAAGACCCTAAGTTTGCACCAAATCAGATTTTTTTTTAAGATTTATTTATTTATTTTAGAGAGAGAGGGTGAGGGAGGGGAAGAGGGAGAGAGAGTCTTAAGCAGACTCCACACTGAGCGTGGAGCCCAACCCAGGGTTCAATCTCATGACCCTGAGATTACCACCTGAGCCAAAACCAACAGTCAGACGCCTAACTGACTGTGCCCTCCAGGCACCCCTCAAATACTTTTTAACGCAAAATTCTAACACTATATTTAAGGTTTTTTTCATTTTACAAATATGGATTTTTCTTCTGTGAATTTTAAAAATGAAATATTTGTGGGGCCCCTGGGTGGCTCAGTCGGTTAAGCGGCTGCCTTCGGCTCAGGTCATGATCCCAGGGTCCTGCTCGGTGGGAAGCCTGCTTCTCCCTCTCCCACTCCCCCTGCTTGTGTTCCCTCTCTCGCTGTCTCTCTCTGTCATATAAATAAATAAAATCTTTTTTTAAAAAAATGAAATATTTGGCCCCATTATTTGAAATGGTCATTTCAGAGATATGGCCTAGGACAGAACTGTGGGTGATTGTCTTTCTAGTGATTATTACAGGGCAGAGTTAGGTAGAATTGATGTTTAAGGAATTGTAGTATGTTATAATAATGGTACCATAATATAACTAGCATTCATCCTATACTATTTTCCTTTCACCACTAACTACTGCCCCCACACACTCCTAAATTATCTAAATTAGGAACCTTAAGATCAAGCAGGGGAGCTTTTAAAAATAACTAGCCTAGGCCACATCCTCAGAGATTTTCGTTTAATTGGTCTGCAGGGTGGACCCAGACATCAATCAGTATTTTAAAGTTCTGCAGGTGATTCTAATGTAAGGCCATGTTGAGAACCACTGGTTCTTAAAGTATGGTTCCTGGACCAGCAGCATCAGTATCACCTGAGAACTTGTTAGAAATGCATATTCTTGCACCCACTTCAGAGGCTTACAGAATCACAAATTCTGGGGGGTGGGGGTGGGGTGCTGTCAAGCTTGAATGTGCATATAAAACCCTTGGGAATCTTGTTAAAATGCAGATTCTGGTTCAGTTGGTCTAGGGTGGGGCATGAGATTCTCTGTTTCTTATAAACTCCCAGGTTATACCAATGCTGTTGGTCTGAGGATTGATTACACCTTGAGTAGCAAGAGACCCTACTGAAAGCCTCTGGGGCCCCAGCCTAGGCCTGTTGAATCAGAATCTGATTTTAACAAGATTTCCAGGTATTTTGAATGCACATTACAGTATACGCAATGTAAGAGGAAAATCAGGATATGCCAATATCTAAGGGATATGAGAATTTGAAGAAGCAAAAGTCAATATTCTAAAACACTGCAAAGATAAAGGTAGGATAAAAACTGAAAATGTGCTTTCATGTTTAATTAAAAAAAAAAAATGGTGGTGGTGGCCATAATGAGAATAGTTTCATTGGAGTGGTGGAGGCAGAAGTCAAATAAAAGCATATTGAAGTCTGAATGAAAGATGAGCACTTAGAGAGAAGTGTATACACATCTCTAAAGAAGAGAGGTTTTTACAGAGGTCAGGATTTGAATGTGCTTAATGTTGATAGGAAGGAGGTAGAAGTAGTTAGGGAAAAGTTGAAGATGCTGGAGAGACAGAGGGTGGATGCCTGAGGAGATGATGCCCATAGCTTGCCTAAGGAAGGAAATGGACAAGAGTTCAGAAACTAGAAGCTCCAAGAGTGTCAGGTGGCTGGAGGGCGGTGGACGAGAGCAGGACTGGGAGGGGTTGCTCCCCCTACCTGGATAGTTTTCTTTTTCTGTGAAGTAGGAGCCTCCTGTTCTATACCCCTTGTCCCAGAAGAACAGAGAATTTTTTATTTTCTGAAATCATTGTATTATTTTGTTTACTCTGTCTCTTCTAATGGAATGTAAACCCTTATATGAGGGCAGGGTGTTTCTACCTCTGTATCCAGAGCTCCCACGACCAGGCACATGATAGATACTCAATAAGTATTTGCTGAGTGAGTGTATGGTAGAGTGTTGGTATAGTTGCTCTTTTATTGTATTTTTTAACTCTGTTGTGAACACACCATAAAATTTTGTAGCCTCTCCCTTAAAATTTTTGTGGGGTAAACCTAAAATATGAGTTACTAGTATTTTTTTTTTTTAATGAATCTCTTTTCAGGCAAAGTGAGAATTTCAGAGCAGAGAGCATTAGCCTAGCCAAGTGGTTGCAGTGAGATGAATGGAAAGTGAAGAACGGTTGCTATGGCCAAAGGAACTAGAATTTTTCAGTTTAACACCTACTGCTCCATTCCTTTCTTGCTCCATGATGCATATTCTCTTCTCAGTGCAGACAATTCTCAGAGACAGATCAGGGAGAGCACTTACAGAGGAATGTTCTTTGTGATGAAATCAGTCAATCAGTCTTTTTTTTAAGGACCTTTAATACAGTGTGATATCTTTATCAAAGAAGAACTTTTGTTATGGTGGGATTCATTGATGTAGAATCTTTAAAGTGAAATTACCTACTAAAATGTAAGTTTATGAAAGTTCTTAATAATTTTATCTTTGTTGCCACAAAGCCCTAAGGAAGTTTTTGGTATACTGGTTAGGTCTCATATTGATTGTGTGCAGTTGGATAGTCTGCAGGCTAAAAATAGTGGAATAAGATTATTCTAAAAATGTTTAATTCTGACATTCAAAGAGATATTACTTTCTGTTGTGCTATTTGTATATAATTAGTGTGGATAATAAAAGAATCTGGGATGTAATTCTTAGTGCAAAAAACTATCTTTGTAATGTAATGTTCATCTTAGAAAGAATTCTTGAAAACCCAAATTTAAGGTCGATTAATTATTAATTAATGCTAGATAATTATAGCAATCAGGAAGAGATATAAAATGTAAATATTAGGAGGACCACTTCTGAGAACTTAAAAACTATATTCTGAATATCTGTTATCTGATATTATTAAGGAATATTGATAAACTCATTCTTTATATATGTGTGTTGGGGTAGGTGTTGATCTTGGTCTTTAAGAATAGTACAGGTAAAGGGCTCCTGGGTGGCTCAGATGGTTAAGTGTCTGCTTTCAACTCAGGTCATGATCCCAGGGTCCTGGGATCGAGCCCCACATAGGCCTCCTTGCTCAGCGGGTGAGCCTGCTTCTCCCTCTGCCCCCTCCCTGCTTGTGCATGCTCTCTCTCTCAATCTCTCTGACAAACAAACAAAAAGAAACATTATAAAAGAGAATGTACAGGTAAATTACTTGTAAGATTATATTCTATTTTAAATTCAAGAGGAAGTCATCATCATTATCACATAACAGGATGCCTTAAATGCATAATACTGTAGAAAGGACTGGGTGGGTTATAGAATTAAGGTAAGAAGTGAACCCTGCCTGCAAAGTGATTATAATGTGGTGCTGAGACAGGAAAGCTGACCTCATTAAATTTTGGTGTGAGTTTACTGATGGCACATTTCTGCTCCCAGATCTCTCTTGTGCTGTGGATGGTTATATCACAGTGTCTTTCTTTTTGGTGATCATGGAAAGGAATTCTAAGGGAGAAAGTCTGTATTGAGGAAAAATTCTCTTGATGAGAGGTTTTTGGGGGGAGGGTTTACTCTCAATAACTTTAAATATCATTACAGGTAAGAAAAATTAATTTGCCTGGATTTATGTAGAATGAAGATTGTTTCTTAGTTCCACAGAAGGAAATGCATGTGTCACTTGTCTTGTTGAACAACTAACTTTAGAAAGTATCTTTGGTTTTGGGTGAGATAGTAGGCTAGTTGGCTGCCTTCTTTGTGCACTGTTAACTCTGGTGATATATTTTCTTTAATAATCCAGATCAGGCTCCCAAGCTATTTATTGTATAGTATTATTAAAAAGATGTATTTCCCTTTCAAATGTATAATTGAAAGGGAGAATTTTCTCTTGCCATATACAAGGCTTTTGTTTCATTATTTATTTGGAATAAATGGGGCCAGACGGTATGAGTGCAGTTAGGTTTTGTTGGAGGGGAGCTTGCAAAGACTTTTTGAGGCATGATGTGCAAGTGAGTGTTTTCAAATCTCAGAGGTGTGATTATGTCATAACAGCTATAACCTCTGGGCTTGCTTTATTACGTTTATTAAAACAAATCTGTATGGGGGTGCTGTGTATATTTTGGTGATGAAGGAAATGAGGTGGTTAATTTATTATGTGAACAGCACTTTCAGCTAACCACAGCGTGATTCACTGAGAGAATGGTGGAAAAGCCTCACTCTGTAGAAATGACTGCTTTTTGATTTGTGGACCATAACTTTCAACACCAGAGCATGAAGTTTATCTACAGAATGGTTCTCTCTCTCTCTCTTTCTGTAATGTTTTTGTCCAATTTTAAACTTGAAATTTTTCCCTTCATTTTATTTTGGGCATTTACTGAATATAAATATCTAAACAGTCCTTGCCAGCAAATTAAGGGGAAAAAAATTAAAGAAAGGGATCCATGTGTTAGGGTATTAGGAAAGTTGGTAGCATCTTTATGGTTTCCAAGCAGCCCACACATACCTCACAGGAGGACTTCACAGAATAAATCAGTATTCCAGACCTTCAACCAATGAGGATGACTACCTGGTGTCAGATTTGAATTAAGGAAAAGTGAGGAACCTATTGTTCTTTCCTTTGGTAGGATGTGTTTATCAACATACTATATTAGAATACTAGAGTGGAAAAGGAAATCAATCTCATGCAAAGTAGTCTCTGACAAACATCTGTTTGGAAGTGGGGGATGACTGTGGGAAGAGGTGAGGATGTAATGCCTCATAGAAGTACACACATTATGGAGTGGAATCAAAAGAAGACCTGTCCATCTAATGAGGAGACAGGGTATAAAGCACTTGTTGTATACTCATAAACAGCCATTGCAAGACTAAGAAAAGTTTGTTTTCTCTGGAGTTATGCCATACCCAGCATCATGTGGTGATGTGAACCTGCCTAGAGAGAGAGTGGAAAATAGTTCATCTTCCTGGCAATATTTCTAAAAGACCCCCTTCATTTTCCAGATGTGCTATGTACCAACCATTCACAAACAGAAAGTCTTGGAAATCAGTAAGGCATTTAATTGGTAAGAGTTCATTAGAGCATTTTATATTTGGGACATTACAAGACTCCATGAAAAGGATGACAGTCAATTTTAGATTTTATCTCTGCTGCTTTTGGAGTGGAATACCGCATTTCTTCAGAGTCCTCAATTTGCTCTAAAAATTATGTCATTCCCTCATAGCACTTCCCCAGAGAGTTGGCAAAGACCAGGAGAAACATTATTTGTGTAGTTTAAAGACGGAGTGTAGAGGAGGGAGGTCCAGGCCTGTGGTTTATGTAAACAGGGGAGACTGGGAGGGGGCACTGGCACCCCTGGTTAGGTTATTACTCAGTCATCATGAGCAGTCAGTCAGGCCCGGCGAGAATGTGTCCATTTGGAGACTGCTCCAGCCATGGTGATTAGTAATGATCATCCACAGCCCCAGACTGTGAGAGAAATTTAATTTTAAAAGGAATTGGATTATAGGCAAAACTTCATTTTAGTGACGTTGGTTAGGGCTCTCAGACTTTTGAGATCTCCTCACTAGGAGAATGAAACTATGTTTTGGACACTCCAAGAGACATTAGGTCTGATACCACCTAAGCTAGCATTTCACTTGCTTGAAGTGGATTTATCTTCATAACGGTTTGGTTACTTTTTGAAAGGTGGAAATTTAAATATTCCTGGGAATTGGCTTTAAAAAGTCTGTTACCACGCCCCCAAATGCCCATCACAAACACTTTCAGAGCATAACAGTTATTTTGAAAGCATGGATAACGGAGAAACCTTCATTCCAACCGCGCCCTCCATTTTCTCTGCCTTCCTCAGGGGCATTTTCTCCTGCTGAGTCCTTTTGCTTCTGTGCCTCTTTCCTCATCTCCCTTCCAACCTCCTGTGAGTTGCTTTTGAAGAGGTAGTTTGTTCCCTAGTCCCTTACTCGGGGCCCCTCCCTTCATATGGTGTGAAATACAACCAGGCTTTTAAAAAAGTGATTCTACCCTAGTTTACGATTTGAAACCTACTCAGATATGCGTTGACAAATTTAAGCAACTTTGCGTTTTGCAAAATATAAATTTATGGGCATGTTACCCGAGTAGCATTAACTGAACACAGACCCAGTGATGGCAGCAGAATACAGAAGATAGCCAGCCCAATCTGCTAGACGGTAAGAGCGTGATTTTAAATAAAATGGAGCACTGGTTGTGAGTGAGACAGGAGGCATCTTCTTATGGAGAAATCCCATGTTTATCATTAAGCTTGCAAAAGAAATTTGGATTCTAGATTAAAATACTTGGTTATGGGGCGCCTGGGTGGCTCAGTCGTTAAGCGTCTGCCTTCGGCTCAGGTCATGGTCCCAGGGTCCTGGAATCGAGTCCGGCATCGGGCTCCCTGCTCCGCAGGAAGCCTGCTTCTCCCTCTCCCACTCCCCCTGCTTGTGTTCCCTCTCTTGCTGTGTCTCTCTCTGTCAAATAAATAAAATCTTAAAAAAACAAAACTTGGTTAGTCACAGCTGGGACATATAGCTATGCTCATTGACATACAGTCCTCCTTGTATTTGGGGAGTTATAATTCAGGGTGTGTTTAATCAAAATTTCCCCGAGAGGTATAGACAGGGAACCTGCCTTAAATGGAAATTGCATGAACATTCTCACTGGCCCTCCCTCCTCGTTTCAGTGTGGTGCCGTGGAAAGAACATAGAGCCCCAGGGCAGCAAAAGGAGCTGTGGTCTTACCTTGCTTTAGTCCCATTTACTGTATGACTTTGGGAAAGTAATTTTACTTCTTCATGCCTTGTGGGAAAGTAAAATAAGGTTATCTACATACTTTCGGAAAGAGTGTTAAAGGGAATAACATGTGTATTTAAAAAAAAAAGATGTGAAAGTGCCTGAAGGTGCAAATGTGAAAGTGAGTTTATTTCAAATGATGGGACCATCAAATAAACAGGTTCTATTTACACTGGTGGGTTGTTTTTTTGTTTTGTTTTGTTAAAGCCTTTGATGTTAAGGTTCTGTTTATTCCTATTCCTATTATTGATTCATATGCTAAGCTTATCGGGTATTCCTAGAATCTTTTAATTTCAAGTTACAAGGGACCTTAGAGTTCACACTGGCAAATAGAAGTATGTTCATTCCCTCCCGCTAAAAGGAAGGACGGAAGAAGCTGCAGGGAAAGCTTCCAGAACAAAGGATCAGAATGGCGGCATTGCTGTGGTCATAATCCAGGAATGAGGAAACAGGCCCATTGCCTGAGCTGCCTCTTATAAATAGTAATGACAGGACGTGTTGCACAGGGAAAGATAGGCATTTGAAGTTGAATTGAAAAGTACACTTTAAACTTCTGTTAGTTATTACCTACAGAATTTTTTTGTAAGTCTATAGTGCTTTACTTGTTATCCTTGTATATCCGATTCTTCTGTTGTGGTTTGCATCTAATGTTTAAATTGACTCAGTATTTTGGAGGTGGGAGGGGAAAAGGGTGGACTAGTTAAAAACAAACACAACAGCAACAACAGAAACAAACTCCTTAGTTTGTTGGGATGCACGATCTAGTTATGGGTTGTCAATAAGAAACAGCTGTTTGTTTGTTGACAGCCCGCCTTGCCTCTCCCGTAATCAAGCTGTTTCTCATCATATAATTACCAACTCTTTAGTATTTGAGGCTTGTTGTGGATTTATAGTTGGTTGTATAACGTTTGCCAAAATGTCATAGTTTAGATAAAAAATTAGTGATTCCCTTGTAGTCGTTCTACTGAAATATGAATGTGGGTTGTAATAAAAGAAAGATGCCTGAAGAGACTTCTGAAATTCATTTCAAACTGAAGGGAATGTAGAGGGTGTTGTGTGTGTGTGTGTTTTCTAAGGAAGGAATATCACTGTAACTCCTGCCCGTCTTGTAGACTCTGTTGCCAATCGGAAAAGCATTCAGTGTTCTTCTCACAAGTGAAGTTAAGCAGTATGGATGTGGGTGGCAGGATCGATTTCGTTCTGATCCAGAAGGACATGGTTTCATTCTTCTGTTCGTTTGTTCTTTCTTTTTTTTCTGTCTTCTAAAAATCCTGTTCTGATGTTGAAGCCAGGAATGAAAGGAAATAAAGTCAAGTTTAAGTTCTCTGAGAGTCCAAGGTGATGTTTCAGCCTCCTGGGTAGCTTTACTAGCTGAATCAAAGCTGAATGTGCCTCCGACCCTAAAGAGAACCTATCTAGGACATTTTGTAAACAGACCCCTTTTTCAGTCTGGATTATGCTGAGTGAGGCCCTTTTTGAAATAAGGGTAACCTGTGTTTTAGGAAAACAAGCCAGAAAGGTGAAGTTTCATTGCTCCATTTAGTTTTACTCTTCGAAATAGAGCAAAAACGTCTCCTAATCATGCCTAAGTCACAGCTTCTCTTGGAATGAAAGTATCTGTCCTTAATTATTCTTTTCATAGTGCAGTTACTTCAAAAAAAAAAATTCTTTAAAGACTGTAGTGCCACGAATTTTTATTTTCATAGACTCCAAAGTAATGTCACAATTTCTCCTTCCTTTGGTAGGTTTAAAATTATAATGGAATTTAGAATATTTTTAGTAATTTTCTCTCTTTGATCTCAAAGGCATTACATAAATTAATTTTTCTCTATATAAATATTTCTCTTGAAAGATAAAATAATATGGGAATAGTAAATGCTCTATTTGATAGAAGTTGTGACTAGGAAAGGGGAATACTTTAAAATTTATAAAAAGTAAAATTTTGAGGAGAAATGTATATTTTATATGCAGATAGTCTTTATTTCTATTTTTTACATGAGTTCATACTGTATCTTTCACCAGAAGCCCACATCTACTCTTTTCTAAAAGTGTAAGTCATAGAAATATTTTACTTTACTCCAAAATGCTTGCTCTGTCATAGCCAAATGATCCTAAATGATCCGAATTTGACTGACAATGATTTCACTAGGTGGCCAGTGACAGTCAGTACTTAGGATTATTACCAGAATATGAAATGTTCTGATTTTGTGTGTGTTTTTAATATATCATGAGAATGACATTTCATAGAGCTACTTGAAACTAATTACAGTTACTATCAGGGCAAGGTTTAATTCTTGATTTTAACACATGGGCTGTGCCATGAAGTTGCAGTCAAAAATTAAAAAGATTATGTCTGGCTTAATCGGAACCGGTAGGAAGTGATGGAGTAAAAAGATGAATACTTTCCTATGTGCAGCTGTGCATATATTCTTACAGCTTCATTAGTTAGCCAAAATCTGTTGTCTTAGTGGTACTCAGGTGCATAATTCAGTCAAATGAATCACAGATGATTCATTTTAGAAACACTTTACTATTTGGGTGTTAGAAAGATAATTTAGTTGTAATTTTAAGAACTGCATTCCTAAATCACTTAATGGTATATTGAATTTTAGCTGCCCCAAATCTATGTGGACAAAAATTATTGTTATAAAAAGGAGATGTGCAAATCCTTTATTCCAACTACCTTTTCAGGAGGGGGAGGAGGGAGATTTAGAGATGTTACAGGATATAATTACAGCTTTCTACTTTGTTTCTCTGTGTCAAACATTTCTATTTGGACAAGTTTCTTAAAAACTCTGCTAAAAATCCATTATTATAGCACCATTAAAAATACTGTTTTATTATCCAGTGATTAATATCCATGACCTTTATTTTTGGATCAGGTTCATAAATATATACATTTTTCTATGTCAGTCATTGTCTAGAATTTCATTTTTGTTCTGCTTTCCATTACATACCATGAATTATATGAAATTAATTTAATCGCTACTACAAACAGAAATTAAATGTGCCCTAATCCAGAGTTACGTTGTTTGCTTTTACAACTGTAAGTCATAAGTAATTAATTTTCCTTGGAAAATTAATTCACTTACCATTCCCAGTAGCATCATATGTTGACACAGGGTTATACATAGTTTAATATTTTTCTTCAGCATGCTGGCCTCAACTTTAGAAGACCTTAAATGAAAACAAATTAAGATTGACTCAACTGTATATAATTTGGAGTTCTTTAAAATAAGTGTTGTTGTTAATTGCTATCATCCAGGTGATGACTTAAGTATTATATTCAAACTTTACAAAATCTCCATTAGTATATTAACAAGCGTGAAACAATATATTTTTAAAAGTTGTTCATATGACAGTAGCCATTAATATTTTCTATTCCTCAATTCCAAACAAAACAGTTTACACCACAGCCATCTGACAGCAGTACCATGGAGTTTTACCATCACTCAACTGATAGGATAGTGAAACAGGTAACTTACTTGCTGGACATTTTGACCACCTAGAATAGCAGCCATCATATCTAATTCTTACAGAGCTTATTTTCAGTATCCAGTATCAGTCAGTAGAAAGATTTCCATCAAGGTCATCTTAAAACATAGAATATGAAAGATATCTTATTTTAAACCCCTAAATATTTTTTTATTATAATGACTGCCTTTCTGTAATTCTTTCCTGTTTAATACTTTTTCCCCCTTGCTTTCCATAAAGAGTAATGTGGAAAATGAAATAAGCAAAAGTCTTTCAGTTAAGTAAGTTAGGTTTCCCCTAGCTCCTTCTTGTATTCTGGGAACTCAGAAAATATGAGCAAACCAAATTTAGCTTTTCTTTTGCATTTGCCAGGAGGTTATTTTGTAAGGTGATTTTTTTTTCCCTGGTTCGTAGAACTCTATAAAACATATAGTGTTTATTACTTTATTTATATTTATTTAAGTCACTAAGGTGAAACTCTAGTGATGGTGGCAATGTTACAGTTTTAACAAGTGGGGGCTTATTTTATAAAGGTGCCTTTGTGGCCACAGCTTTAAAAAATGCAGGGGGTTAGCAGTGAAATGCTCTTTATGCCTTTTGGAAAGAAAAGTTGCTGTTTAATTCCAGTATAAAAGTACTACTATAATACAAAATCACCACTGTTATTTTTTATAACTATTCATTGTTATAGTTTTGTTTTTTTTTTGATCCGTACTCATAGGAGTCAGCTGTGTACATTCCAAAGCTGCATCAGGAAAAAAAATGTTTTACTTGCTACTTCTTTATAAGGAGGATGACAGAGGAGTACCCTTCCCTATGCTTCAAAGAGTTTCTCTGAGTGGCCTTCAGAATTACGATAATTACTTTCTTTTTTATCATCAGACAAAATGAAAAAAATTGCATGTGTCAAGTCATGCTTATGCTCTGACTCAAATACAGATTGTTAGACAGTCAGGTTTAAGGGAAAGCTGTCTTTCCAAAACAATTTATGTAGGCAGTTTAGCCAATGATTATTCTAAAAACTTTATCTCTAAGTCTCTCAACATATACCTACAGTATGATTACCTATAAATATGTATGATAATTCTGCATGCATTCTTACACAGTTTAAAAAAAAATGCCTCTGCCTTCTTCCAGAAATGAATACAATAGGATTAGTTTATCCTTGTCTTGAGGTGGAAAGTAAATGTGTGCTTGTAGAAATTCACTAGTATAAATCTGCGTTGGACTTCACAATATACTCTCTCAAAATACTACATTTAAATGGGAAGAGTTTGTAACATCTTTTATTAACTTTTATTTTGTATCAAAATAAATACCTTTTGGAGAAACATTTAAGTTTCAGTGAGCTAAGAAGTGTAGAGGGTTGTATGTGTGGTGTGTGTACAAAAAAAGGTTGCAAGAGTGTGGGGAAAGAAGTGCTGAATTTCAGCAACATGGTCTTTTACTCAAAGCCAGCAAGTGCACATACTGTGTTAAAATATATAAGAATTATGGATTCAAGAAATAGTGTTAGGAGAAGCAAAATCTTACTTTCCATGGTCATTTTGTTGATTCAGTTAGAATAGAAATTACAAGACTTTGTGGTAGAGATATGAATGTTCTTTTTAAAAAATAATGTGGAGATGGTACAAAGTTTATAATTTGCTGAATAATAGTTGTGACAGATACTAAAAACTATTTGTGCTATTTGTGACAAGTAGACAAACAAGTGTGTGTGTCATGATTCTGAGGAACTTCGAACAGATGCTGGCTTGAATTTGGCAAATAAGATTTTATTTTTAATCTGCAAGCAGAGCATAAATAATCATAGTTATTCCTGAATAGCTCCCTAAAGTATGGTAAAAGTGCGGTTTGCAGATTGCTGATACCTGTTGGAGAATGATATTGATGTTTTGTAACATATTCCTATTCAGTAGAGTCCTTAGCAATGCCATGAGGTAGAAGAGTAAATTTGTACCTAACAAGATATACAACTATTAATTTGCATTCTTTTCCACTCTATTCTTTCAAAAGACTAAATTTAAATGAGTTTGTACAAAAGTAATAGTTAAATTAAAGGGATACCTAGAAAAGTAAAACGGCAATCTACCTGAGACTGACAAAACTTTCCCAAGTCCTTTAAAGTGAATCATGCTCCCAATCATTATCCCATACAGCCTTAGTCCTACACGTTTGACAGTAGGATAGGTTGGGTTACATTTTTGCTTTTACTAGAAACTCAAATAAAATGGTAGTCAAGGTAGAGAGTAGTACTACGTTAGAATATCCTGCTTTTAGGCTTCTTTTAATTTTATATACAATATTACATTACGTCCTTTTGGCTATAAAATGGCTTACCTAGATATTGCCTTTTTCTTTTCTAAGCACCATTCATAGTTTTGGATTGTCTTCAGTCTGATATATAAGAACCCTCCTTCAAAAAACTGTGTGTATATATAAGAATGCAGAATAATTTAATGGTTCCCCTTTGATGGATTTAAATGAACTAGAGAGTTGTTAATTGCAGTGGCTGGATTTCCTCATTTGTCCTACTAAACCTGCTAATCAGAAGATGAAAGTGGCAGGAGAACCTTTAAGTAATGTCTTGTAGGGGCGCCTGGGTGGCTCAGTTGGTTAAGTAATGTCTTGTCTCCAAATTGTCGTATCATGTTTGCATATTAACCCAGAACATTTTTTCTGTAGTATATGTATGTTAGGGGAATCATTTTTGGGTTCTGATTTTTATTAAATTTGCAAAAACTCAGAGAACCTCTTTCGCCAATAAACATTGCTACTATGTGTATCATTTTAGAAGGAACACTAATTAGAAGCTATTTAATTTTTTTGAGTTTTAATATTTACTCAAGTTTATGGGAATCCTCAAAATGTTTTTTTTTCCCTTCATAGATATAAACAGAATGATATTAAAATTAACTGGTGATTTCCCCCCTGGAGTGAGTAAAAGAAAAGTAATAGATTTTGCTAATAACAAACTTGGACTTATTTTGAAGTTATTGTACATTCTACATGATATAACGTGGAAATAAATGCTCAAGGAGTATGGAAAGATAGACTATTCCAGCTAATAAGAGAGTTTCATTCTAGAGGGGCCACCAAAGAGTCTGTCATGATTGACAAGTATTCTAGTGGAGTCTTTCTTCTCTTTTTCTCTTTTTTTTTCCTATAGCAGTGTTGAAGTCAGTCAAAGTATATATACAAAGCTGAGTGAATACCAGTTTCCCCAGTACAGGGGCTATTTTTTCAGGAAGTCTAACTCAAACCAGATGTTTTGCCTAGACCCAGAGTTTGTTGCTGCCAAGCATCTCATCAGAGGTCAGAGTTCTGGGCTCCGGGCCCTGCTAGAATTCTTTCACAAATTGCTATTCGGTGAGGTTTTAATCCTAATGGAAAGAATAATGTGCTTGTAAAATCTGCAGTTATTACAAACACAGTATACATATTGTGGACTTCAAATGACTACATATTTCATTCCCATAAACAGGGAACGCAGATAAATGCCTTGTGTGATAACTTTAGACATTCTCACTAAAATCTAGTATACAATTTATACCACATTAACTATTTGCATTTGTAATTCCCCCATAAAAGTAACTGTTATCTTTGGGTGACAACTGGTAACCAACTCATGCCCCCCTCCCAATTTTTTTTAACAAGCTCTACAACCTCATACAGCTGTTTGAATGCAAGAATTAAAAGCATTTGGGACCAAATATCGGATATTCTCTTAGGAAGATCTGTGAATGCTGTAGTACTAAGTAAAAAGTTCTTAAAGTAGAGCAAAAGAAGCCATTGTGCCAAGACTTAACCATCCCATATTTGGAAACACATATGATAAAACTGAATTCATTTACTCAGATTAGGATGAAGAGTATTTCTTTGTTAAGGAGAATGTGATTGGTGTATATAACTGAACTTCAACTGTGGCTATTTTGAAAAGATTAAGGGAGATGAGTGAGATTTATTTTATCTCTGCCTACTGAATTTTTATACAGATATTATTAGGTGCTTATTTTGAGGTTTTGTTGTTGATTATAAGCCCAAGAGAAACTTCCAGGTAGATAAAAGTGTGTGAAACCGGAGCATCACAATTTGGGCTAGAGTTGACACTGCTAATTAGACAATACCTACTAAAATTAAATCTGCATTTGGGATAGATGTGTGTTAATTTTTGTGTCAACAAAACAGAAAGAGTCTTAATTTCTGAAAATGAGGGAAATTGAACTTAAAAAAAAATAAGAGCAGATGCTAGTGTCTTTGAATTATCTCATAACCATATTAAAACACTTTTTGGTTTGTAGCCTTTATTTGGGAGTTAGAGTCTAATTTCTAAATACCACCTGTTTTCATATTTACGTGTCAACAATATTGGGTATAATAAATATATAAACAAGGCTCAAAAAGTTTCTCTAAGTCTTCCAAATACAGAAAAATTGGTTAACCATGGGAGTCTAGAAAATTCTAATAGAACCTTATGATATAGGTAGTACCTTTTAAACTACAGTTTTGATTTTGCCCTTCATTTCTACAAAAGAAAATCAACATTAATATCATCTCTACTGCACAAACAATTGCATTGGTATTGAAAGGAGTCAAAGTTTCTATGAACATTTAAATTCTGTTAGCTGGCAGCAAATGAAAAAAATATTTGTTGATGTATGTGACATAAAAAGAAAATGCGGAGCATTTGTGTTGCATCACTTAGTTCAAGTCGTGGAACAACTCCGAAGACCTCACATGGTGGCAGACCTTCTGCAGAGTGTTATTTTCTGCTGTGCATTTCCCTTTCCACATAAATGCTTATAGCATGTAATATTTACTACTTTTTATTAAGTTTCACCTTATTATATCATTGCTTACAAGGGACTTTTTCTTGGAAAAAAGGTGCAAAATTGCATAGTATTTTTATTATCTTTGACATTCCAAAAAGTGAAATAATTTTTTTTAATTTGATCATAAACTATAATTGGTGGATCCCCCTCCTCCTCCATACAGACAGGTGATACCATCATCAATTTCTGTAGAGATTGAAAATAAATATCAAAACTTGAGGCTACATTTCGTTCTGTATTGCACAATCATTCAAGTGCGATTAAAAGAATAGTCTGAGACTATGATCAGTTAATGAGAAACAAACAATTTCATATTAATGAGTTCCCATTTGCCAATAATTCTGTCATTTGTAACTTGAATCAGTCATCACCCCTGCAAAAAGCCCTTTCAAGACATTATTTGCAATTTTGTCCTCTGTTTTCTGTCCTTGATGTTGTGAAAATGGCCGTCTACTGTTACAGGAATGAAAAGAGATCCCGTTCAAACATCTTTTGTGTTTCCACTTTCAGTGAAAAATGTTTTTCAAACCTGCAGCTGGTTATTTCTGCAGGAGTTCCCACTTATGCTCAGATTTGATTGACATTTTGAAATGGCAGCTTTTCATGAAAAGCTGTTAACTTGTAGAATTCAGTTATGGTACTAAGACAGACTGACTTTGTTCTGTGGCTGGGACCTGTCCAAACTAAATAGAACCCTGCATCTGAATTTAATAGTGCTACTCAGCCAAGATAGGGCAGTTTTGCCCTTTTTTTTCTCCAAAACTCTGATGCTTATGTGTTCTAAAACTAACTTGATATTCATCCCAACATCTTTCTGTTCTGTAATTGTTTTAATTGACATATATAGTCATTCTCTTATTTACCCCCTCAAACAGCTAATGGACTAGGACAGTGCTTTATTTTAAGATATGATGCTAAGAAGAACTTTTTTCACAATTAATGTTATAGAGCACAAAAAATTTAGGAATGTTATAATTGTTTTCTTCCACTATAGAGGATCTAAAATGTTTGGAAACATGTTGCTACTAGGGCTTACAGATTCATTTGTTCTGTGAAAACATTTTGAAAACCATTTTGCATATGACTGTACAAATAGTTTATTAATATTATTTATTCATTTACCCAACAAATAATTATACCTTCAATTTCAAGGCAAATGTGATGAAAACCATGGGAATTGCAAAGAACGTGATCCCTGCCCTTAGGAACTTGGAATTCAGTATCTTCTTATTAAACTTAACCAATAATTAGTGCTTTGTAATGCACCAGTTTGTAACATCTAGTGATAATGATGTTTAATTTTTCAAATGCCTAGCTGTCCTTGTTCTTGATTTTGATATAACAGTCTCATGAGGCAAGTAAGAAAATTTAATATCCTATTCCTTGTGGTTTTCTTGTTTTGTTGTTGTTTTGTGTGTGTGTCGGGCGAGGGGGGTCCCATGCTATCTGTTAGGAAACATAAAACTCTGGTTTCACTTCCAGACTTTAGGGCACTATTTGTTGTGTTATGTGGGGCTTTTAAACCTGGACATGAGACCTGGCTTCACCTGTCTTAAGACAGAGAATTGAGATAGTTAATCACTAAAGACCCTGATCACTTTTATGCAAGCCTTGATCTTTACCTCCTCAGCTCCTACTCCTGCAAGTTTAATTGAAATAGGTGACTTAGGATGATTATACAGTTTATATTAACTGTTGCTGGCATATTGCTGCTGCTTTACCCTTAGGTGGATGGTCTTCACATTCCAGATCACATCCTAGCGTGAGCTAGAGCTGTGCAGTAGGCCCTCTGAGAATGTTCCTGTTAAGATACAGTGTTTTAATTTTCATTCTTATAGCTCTGAAGCAGAAGGAAAATCAGGTTGATACTGGATGAAAATATTGGCTAGAATGATAATTTTAATATTATCCCTGGATTTTAATTTCTTTTGATGATGTGGAAGTAGTTTTGGAATCTTAGTTTGCCTATGTGGTAAACATACCCATAGACTTATAGTTGGCAGACAGGTAGCCAGAAGGTATTCCTCAATCCTTCTGTGGAAATATCAACTAATGTTAACTATTTCATTGTACAGATTGACAGTAGTATCAAGGGACCTTAAAATATCCCTTTTTGTTTTAACCAGTTCTTGGGATGGGGGGATTATGTCCTAGGGAAGCAAGTTTATTTTTAAATTTGATGCATAAACAAATTCTTACAGTGTTACCTTTAATTGAATACTGAGAAAGCAAAAGAAAATGTTCAATTATTGGAAAGACTGAATTAACTAAAGTGTGTCCATATAGTTGAATAATCTGCAATCATTTGATATTAAGTTTCCAAAGACTCTTAAATAAAATGTTCAAATATTCAGTCAGAAAGTTAGATTTATATTTGTATTACAAGAGGAAAAATATGCCTTGGAAAAGTTAGAGGAAAAATTCCCTAAAAGTTAAGATCAGTTGCTCCTCAGTGATAAGATTGTATGTATTATTTTCTTCTCCTTTATGCACCTGTACACTTTCATAATTTGCTATAATTAAAACATGTAACTTTAATTCTGTGGGAGAAAAAGATTTATTAAATGAGAAACCAAAAAAAAAAAAAAAATAGTAGTGACACACTGGAATCTTAGAAACCAGTTTGCTAATTTCTTTCAGAGGTTTGGCTTAAGAGCTTGAATAATGGTCCTAGTTCAGGAAGTGAAACAGTTACCTATAGGCCATATTCCACCAGCAGAGGATTTTGTTTGGCTAGCACTGGAATTTTAAAATAATTTTTAAGTTTGAATGCCCTTAGGAGAGGGCACACCCTCTCCAGTATACCACCAGCCCCCATCCATCTCTGTTATATTCCTGGCCTGATTCATACCTTCGTGTAATCTCCCAGGCCTCTGAGATGCACATGTTGTATTTGAACAGCATTAGGCTCTGTGCCTAATGCTGAACACCTCCCTCAGTAGTAGAATGGTCCATGTAGTTTTTGGTTTTGTTTTGCTCGCCCAGCAGATGAGAGTGGTGATGGTGGTGGTGATGGTGATCATAGCAGTTAGCATTTGTTGAGCCCTTATTATGTGCCAGGCTTATAACACAACTTAGATTAATCATGTAATCTAATTTTCACCATTCTGTAAGGCTAGGTGGTATCGTTTCCTCCATTTTATCAAGGAAACAAGCCAAACAACTTGGCTCTGATAGTAGAGCAAAGATTTGAAGCTAACTCTACTTTGATTCAAAGTCTGTGCTCTTAATAGTTAAGTTGTATGCATAATTAATATACTTGAGCATCTCTGGGAGTCTAACCATGCTGCTTATATTATGGAAGAGAGAACTTGGGAACAAGTGCCATTCGTGTGTATGCATGTCACAGATGAAAGGAGAAAACGGTGTTGGTAGTTTATAATTGTACATTGTGTTAAGGTAAGAAAGAGAGGAAATACTGGTATTTGCTGTGGAAACTTGGTATAAATGTTATTCTCTGTACTAAAGAATAGTATACCTATTTCTTAACATAAAATTATGTTGACCTCAGATATGTAATTTTGATATATTCAGTTCCTATTACATAACATATTCAGGAACATCACATAACCCCTACCATAACTATCTAAAAACAAAGCTCTCTGCTAAATACCTTGATATACAACTTTCAGAGTTCTATATACCTAATGCCTATTATCTCAGGTATATGTTTTTTTGTTTGTTTGTTTTGACCTTTTGGTTTTCTTTTGGCAAAAAAAAAGCAAACAATTTGAGGGATTCTGATTAGAGGGAGAAAATTGGTTTATATGGAACAAAATATGCTTTCCAAAGTTTCTAATCATCTCATGAGGGTTAAGTCACGTAACTCTTATATCTGAATCTCATTTAGAAACTGTGACGTGCTATTCTCAAATTATTTACAAGTGATGGGAAAAGAAAAAAAAAACACAGAAGTGTTCTCTGCTTTAAACTCTTCAGGGAAAGGATGTTCATTCAGCAAACACGAAGCATTTATTACACTGGAGTATATGGGAAGTTCGAAAAGAGGAAAAAGCACTAACTAAAACCCTACCACTGATGGATAGCTGTTTGGAGGTGTGTAAGAGGTAAATGTTCTGAGTTCGTGCATGTCAAAAAGATATTTGACTTTCACACTTGAATAATAGTTTCCCTGGGTGTTAGAATTTTAGGTTGAAAATAATTTTTCCTCCCAAGATTTTGTTGTATCCATTCTGTTGCCTCCTATCATCTAGTGAAATTGGTGCTGATCTGATTCCATTCTTTTGAGGGTGACCTGTTTTTCATATCTCTGGAAGTTTTTTTCATCTTTTTTTATATGCCTTGGTGCTTGTCTTTTTTAATTCATTGGGCTGGATGCCTCCATAATCTGAAGATGTCTTTGGCTCTGGGAAAATATCTTGTGCCATGCATTTAATTTCTTGTCCTGTGTTTTCTCTGCTAAGGTAGCTAAGGGACATCTGAGGTAGAATCTGTCTTTTTCCCCTGAAATTTTCAGCTTTTGATTTTTATCATTGTTGTTGCTCTGGGGGAGCCCTCAACTTTATCTTCTAATCATTTTATTTTGAATATTTCATTTTGGTAAGCTTATTTTTAATTTCTAAAAAAAAAACAATGGTTTCTTGATCGTTATCTCATTTCTTCCTTATGGTATTATGTTCTTGTTTATATTTTTAGCTACAACATTTTCTTTTATTTTCCTAAGAATGCAGACCAGAGGGATTTCCCCCTTTATCTCTGTTTCTCTTGCTTTTTGTTTGTTTATATGTTTCGTTTTTTTGTTTGTTATCTTGATATCTCTTGGAATGGAGAGTTTTTCAGTTTCTAAGAGAGCCTTGGTGATTTCTTCCTATTTAAGAATATCTATCTCCATATGAGGCCGAATAAGGCTTTGTTATATGCAGGTGGGGTTTCTTTCCATTAGCAGGCTTTGCTTTCTTGTGATCTCTTGAGGTGAGATGTCTCTTCTTAAACTGGGGAATGTCTACATGCCTCATTTCAGAAGACTTTTTTCTCCTGGGACCTTTTCAGTTTCCTTAGTGAAGAATCTTACTTTTTTTTTTCCCTTTGGTGAGGGAAGGTAGGATAAATATTTGGCTATATAGGTAGAATATTTTGGATGCTTCTTGTGGTGAGTTTGGAGGAGTACTGGGTTGAGTAATGTCTCCCCAAAATTCATATCTACCTAAATCCTGAGAATGTGGTCTTATTTGGAAATAGGGTCTTTGTAGATCTAATTAAAATGGGGTCATACTGGGTTAGGGTGGGGCTTCATCCAATGATACATAGAGGAAAAAGAATGCTATGTGAAGATGAGGCAGAAATTGGAGTGAATATAACTGGAAGCCAAGGAATACCAAGGATTGCTGGCAACACCAGAAGCCAGGAGAGTGACATGGAACAGATTCTTCCTCAGAGATTTTGGACTTCTAGGCTCCACAAGTGTGAGAGAATAAATTTCTGTTTTGTTAAGCTACCTGGTTTATGGTAATGTTATGATAGCCCTAGGAAACTGAAACAGGGGTATGCAGCAACCAAGTCAATGACCTGACCAGCACACTCCCCAGGCCTTTTGAACAGCATCTCTTGCCTCCTGGCCTTTTGCATTTGGGCACTGTACACAAGAATTTCAAAGGGCCAGACCTCAGACTGGAGAACTCAGGCATGAGTAAAGGATTTCCAATTCTTAGTCCATGAGATTTTAGCTTTACAAATTAAGGAGGGATTAGCCTCTCCCCTGGTGTAAGTAGGGGTTGGAAAGACTCAGTTGTGGTAGGGTGTGGCAGAGCCTTTTATCTGCACTCCTGTTTTGCTCGCTTAGCATTTGTGGTTGGGAGACTACCAGCCCATCCCTGGCATGATGAAAAGGACTATGGTCTCAAGACTTGCAGTTCCAGTATTAGGGGCATTATGAAGTAGTGATGTGATTCCCCACTCCAGATTTCTAACAAGATTGATTATCTTAAGCATTGAGCTACATTTTCCCATGGCATGCTATACTGAAGACCATCTCCTTTCTACGTGAAGTCAGCCTGCCAGGAGTCCTGGCATGTTAATTTTTACCTCTTATAAGAAGGCAACTGTCTTATAGTCCAGCTTAGAATTAATGCCCCAGGTCTTGTTCCAGTATGGTCTCTGACATACCCCAGGCCAGAGCTTCTGCCTGATTCATGAGTTCCTTCCTCATCTGTGTCCACTGCATGAATGCCCCAGCTTGCAACTTCTTCCTTCTGACTTTCCTTCCTCAAGACACCTAATACTAAGACCTTGAGGAAATTATGTTCCTAGCCATTGAACTGTCTCTAGTAGCAGGTACATCATAGAGGATTAGGCAAGGCGGAAAGCCCAGGCCTCTTTCTCTTTTTAAATTATCTTTTCATTTTCATTACACTTTCTAGGGAAAAGTTGTAGAACTCAAGCCTTTAAATTCAGTTCCTGTTAAGATGGTTAGTTTCCTAGGTGAGCTATCAGTAATTAAAATGCATATCTGATTTTTAGGACTAGCTATTA
Source organism: Eumetopias jubatus (assembly GCF_037043125.1). Lineage (NCBI taxonomy): Eukaryota > Metazoa > Chordata > Mammalia > Carnivora > Otariidae > Eumetopias > Eumetopias jubatus. The sequence goes on from NW_028274815.1 coordinate 74,478,822, forward strand.
GTGAAACAAGTATGGCATAGATTCAAGTCACTGACAACATGTGGTTTTCTGCTGTCTATGCATTGATTTCTATAATGAGTTTCTAACTTTGTTCTGTGGTTTGACTAGCTAGCACTAATTCCTTTTCTACTTTCTCTTTACTTCTGGGAAGGTATTGCTTCTGTAAATTTCACATTATAGAATGAAACTCACCTCATTGTGACCCTTAACCTATGTAGTAAATCCTCTGAAATTAATTTTGGTTCTTTCTGATCTGTGCCCCCATATGACTCCCCCCAAGGTTTCATTATTAGATTTTGACAGCCTTTTAAATTTGTAAGTGCCACAAATTTGTCACTAGAGATGAATGGGTAAAAAGAAAATTCCTTGCAGTGGAGGATATGGGTAAAATATTTCAAGTGACAGATCTGCATCAATAATGTTAATGTTTATAGGGTGATGAAAACCATATAAGTCTTAAGCCAGAATCTTGTTTCAGCTGAGTCCCAGAAATTTTGACCACAGAAGCCAAGGCACATTCCATTTATTCCAACAAATGTTTTTTTCAGGTCCTTTCCAACTGTCTAAAAGACAGTTGTCACTCTTGAATGCCTGAACCTTAAATGCTTTTTCTACCATATTAGTTAAAGCAATGGAAACATTGTGTACTATTCCCAAGATGACTTTTGTCTTGCCTGGAGTTCTAAAGTGGAAAGCAAATTTGACAATGTTATTTTGCCCTCTATTTTTCATGTTCATTCTCTGGCAAGATTTTTAAGAAATTTTGCATCATTCTTTCTGACTGACTTCTGGCCTTATTTCATGCCAGAAGATTGCCTTTACTGCACACTGAGCAGTCACAGGGTCGTGTTTTTTCCTTGTTTCTTATTGATACCAAAGGAGTTCCCCCAGTGGCTTCTGATTCTGGTGTAAAAGAATTTTAACATTTGGGGGACTGAGAAGTACATTCAGAAGAAATCTAGAAAAAACATAATTGAAATTATCATGAATATGATGCCAGTGAGTTTGTATATACACACATACATATATATGTGTGTGTATTTTTTTAACTAAAAGAGAAGGATAAAAACATTAAACCATTGTAGTATGATCTTTTGTTTATTTGCATAGTAATTGATATTTTTTCTTGAAAAACATTAACAAAAATGATTTATTAAAAACTAAGCTATTATAAAGTTTCCCAGGAAAATTAAAAGTAGTTCTTAGGGAAAAGGAAGAAAAATAAAGGAGAGAAAAATACCACTATTAAAAATTACCACCACCCCTACCTCCATTCAAAGCCTGAACAGGTTTCCCTGACTATAGATATTCTTTACCCAAGTCATCTGGAAGTGATACCCTAACTATATAGTAAGCATGGTGATTTTACAATGGAAATTTCACACTACACAAAGCATTATTATATTAAAAGTTGTTATAAAGATAGGTTTCCTGAAGTGGGCCATTATATTACATTGTCCTAAGTCAATAATAATAAAACAGCTAATTAGTATTTATGAAATACTTAGTAGGGATGAAATGAGATTGTTTTTCCTTTTGTAGTAGATAAGAGTAAGGCAGCAAGATGTTACTTGATTCACTTAGTCTTTCTCACTACCTTTCATTTTCATTTATTTCCAAAGGTTAAGTAAGATATAGCATAGGCTGTATGGTCAAGTTGCCTGAGTTCAAATTTTGGCTCTACCATTTATTAGCCTAGTGACCTTGGACAGGTTATCATATTTGTCATCATTGTTATCATCATCATCATCCCTAGTGTAGAATTGTAGTACATTAGCACTGAAAGGTATTTGAGAGACTATCAAATCCATCCCCCTTATTTTCTAAAGAAACTGAAGGCAAGAAAATTGAGTAGCTTATCTACCGCTACCTAGAATGTGATCTTTTAACTTTTATGACCTTTCTACTACAACAGTTTTCAGATTTGATTTCATGGACTAGTAAAATAATTTTTTAAAAACTTGTGGTCGTGCTAGCCAGTCTCCAAGATGGTCCTCAGTAATCCTTACCTCGTGGTATTAACACTCTAATATAGTCCCTTCCCATATTCTACCAGTCTCGGTGACCAGTAGAATATGGCAGAAGTAATGGCATATCCCTTCCAAGATTAAGTTATAAAAGACATTGTGGTTCTGTCTTGGATGCTTTCATTCTCTTGTATCACTCACTGTGGGGGAAGCCAACTTCTGTGTCATGAGCAGCCCTAGGAGAGACCCATATGGAGAGGAACCGTGGCCTGTGGCCAACAGCATTTGAGGAACTCAGGCCATCAGCCAACAGTGATGTGAGTGAGCCATCTTGGAAAAACATCTTTCAACCCTCTCAGGTCTTCAGATGATTTCAGCCCCAGCTGACATCTTGACTGCAGCCTCATGAGAGACCCTCATGAGAGCCAGAACCACCCAGCTAAGCTGCTTCTGGTTTCTTGACCTTTAGAAACTCTGTGAGATAATAAATGTTTGTTGTTTTAAGCTGCTGGGTTTTGGAGTAATTTGTTACACAGCAGTAGATAACTAATATAGTAGGATTAGGGAGACCAATCTATTTCCAGGATTTTTATTTATTTATTTTTTAGTCACAGGGAAAAGTAAAAAGACTATTTTAGCACCAAAATAATAGGAATGTCATAATTATATAGTAAAGGACAGTTGTTTTATCTTGTTGAAAAATTTTGACATTGTTCTTTCACTCATTTTGCTGTTGACCACTGAAGTTTGTCATGAACTGACATTTGGGAACCAGCGTCCTTCATCATACTGTATTTCAGTTAGTAATTTTTAAGTTTGCCTCTTAGGTGTTTGCTGAATAAAGGAAAATTTGTTGTCTTTTGAAATGTGGCTGTAGAAAACCCAAATTGAGGAAACTCAAGTTGTATTTCTTACTCCTGGTGAAAGGGACAGTAGCACATGAAGACTGTATTAACCTTAGTCACTCTAGCCAGTTGCTCTGTGTTTAGATTTTCTCATCTGTAAATTGAAAGGTTATATTATATGATCACCTGTAAGCCCTTCCAGTCCTAAAATGTTGAGAATTTATTGGCATAGAAGGTCTTCTTGTAGTCTAATAATGGAATACAGTTTACTGAGGAGAAACAGGGGGGCATAGGTCCTGAAGATCTTTGGACATCATTCTTCTCTCCTATACTACTTGTCCATAAAAGGGAGGTAACCATAAAATCTTTGTGTTTTCCATTTTAAAAAATGCAGTTGTTTAAAATCCAAATTAGAACTTCATCAGGACGAGGCGCCTGGGTGGCTCAGTAGGGTAAGCATCTGCCTTTGGCTCGGGTCATGATCCCGGAGTCCTGGGATCAAGCCCCATGTCGGGCTCTCTGCTCAGCGGGGAGCCTGCTTCTCCCTCTCCCTCTGCCACTCCCCCTGCTTGTGCTCTCTCTGTCAAATAAATAAGTAAATAAAATCTTAAAAAAAAAAAAGGAACTTCATCAGGACTAATAGTTACCCAAAAGGAGAAGGAAAACTGCCAGTAGAAGGGATATACTCCTTTTCCTCTGACTCTGACATGTGCACACTTATGTCCTAACCTCCATACTTAACTGTTCTGCTGCTGTGAAGGAACCAGCCAGGAATGGAAATGTCCCAAAGCAGTCAAGTTTCCTTTGAGAAAAAAATCTGTCATTCATAGCTGAGCTGGTTAGGTGGCAAATCATAATTATTTTCAGTGTGTCAAATAAAATGCTGTAATTGATCTTTCTTATTGACAGAAGGATAGAAAACTTAGAGGGAGAGGGAACAGGAGAAAGTAAATTATAGTTTCATAAGAGAAAAGACTAGTGCCCTGTCAAAGCAAGTAGTCTCTTCAGAAATCTTTTTTATTGTTGTTGTTTGGTCATTGCATAGACACTGTTACCATTTACTTAAGATTTATAGTAAGAGCAAGGTGATACAGAATTTTTAAAGCGTACCTATTTTGTCAGAAATCATTTTTAGTTCTGGTAAGCCTTATGAATGAATAGAAAATATCTTGTAAACAAAAAAATGGGTTCCTGGTTGTTACAAAACTTTCCCTTAAAAAATGAAATAGATAAAGTCATTGGGTTTTCTTTGCAACCCAAGCAAGAGAGCTAAAATTAGCATTGCCAGATCAAATGATACTACTTTACTTATGAGAAACAGAGGGGCATCTATCGTGTTTAAAAGCTTGGGCTCCAGAGATAGACCCTTTGAGTTCAGTAGCACCCTAGCCGTATGACCTTGGGCAACTTACTTAACCACTCTGTGCCTCTTTACTCTTATGCAAAATGGAGGTAATAATATAACAATAACAACAACCACAGCATTGTGAAGATGAATTAAGTTAGCATTATAAAATTCCAGACACTTATTAGCACAAAATATATATGTTTTCTGGCGTTATTATTGTAAAATGGATTTTCTTGTACAGGAATCTTGAAGAACTATGACAGCTTAGTATAGCTTCTCCATAACCCTTTGTATTTTGCCCCTTCATGGTAATAACAACTGCACCAAATTATGAATTGTCACTTGAAAAGTTCTCCCTGTCATGGACATTTATTTATGGAGTATCTATCATTAAATGTTAAGCATCTCATCCAGTGAAAATTACTGGATGTTCATGAAAAGGATTCTGGAGGCAACACTCAGTATAAGCCAGGTAGTAGTAGTAATCACCTTCTCCCATTTTTTAGGTGAATTTCAGAATTATTTGCGAATAGCAACTGCAAAAGAATTATATTGAGTTTTTGATTTATGTGGCTGCTTCCAATATGCACATTTCCACTTCCATCCCTTGATGCTACTGGGTCCTCTCCCTACACTCGAGGTCTCCCGCCCCAGGTTTTAGAAGTTCATTATGTTCATACCTAGAATGCTTCCCAATACATCTCTTTCCTGAGCTCCAGACTCCATATATCCATCTGCCAACCTGACCTTTCAATTTGGAAGTCTAATAGATTTGTCTAGAAAAGAACTCTTGACCTCTGTCTCCTAACTCTCCGTGTCTCCCCCAAATTTAAAATGAAAACCAACACATGATTCTCTGCCATCCTTCCCTATTTCGATTAATGGCATCACCATCCACCCACTTAGTAGAGTCACAAACCTATCCTCATTAAAAACTTACTTTTTTTAAAAAAAGAATTTATTTATATATTTGACAGAGATACAGCAAGAGAGGGAACACAAGCAAGGGGAGGGGGAGAGGAAGAAGCAGGCTTCCCACCAAGCAGGGAGCCTGATGCCGGGCTCCATCCTAGCACGCTGGGATCATGACTTGAGCCGAAGGCAGACGGTTAACGATTGAGCCACCCAGGTGCCCCCCAAAACTTACTTTTATTAAAATCCTTGATCCTTCCTTTTGCTTCATCATCTCCCAAAATTGACTGTGTTTCCTTTTTTCCCCACCCCAACCACCTGACTCTAGACAACTGTCATCTCTGTCAAGGTATATCAGGGTATACTGAAAAGTCTCTTAGCAGGACTCCCTGTTTCTACTTTTGTCTGTTTTCAATCCATTTTCTACAGCATGCTTTTTTAAAAATGTGTGTTAGATCCTGTCTGTATCCCCATTGGGGTAAGAATAAAATTCAGACTCTTTGCCATAGGACCTGTCAGATCCTTGTCTGCCTTATCTCTGATTGCTTTTCCTTTTCCCCATTACGTCCCGGCCACACTTGCCTCCTTTCACTTTTGTGAACATAGTAGCACGTTCCCCTCTTAGGACTTTTGCATCTGTTTTTTTGGCCTAGAGATGTTCTTTCTCTGGGTCCCTGCATGGCTGGTTCCTTCTCATTCTTAAAGTGTCAGTTTTAATGTATTTCTTCAAAGAATCAATTACCAATCACTCAAGTAGCTACCTCTATTCCTTGTGACTATCGTGTTACTCTATTTCCTTTATAGCATTTAATCACATAATTTTTATTTGTTTATTTAATTGTGCATCCTGTCTGTTTGCTGCTATAATCCCATTAATCAGAACAAGGCCAGGTACAAAGCAGATACTCCGTACATATTTATAACATTCATTGAATGAATAAATGAGTAAGTTTTTATAAGCATTAGAAAGTTTACTTTTTAATTTCTTGCTTTGACTCGATTCAAGGCACTTCCTAGCTTCATTTTTAAGCTCATTCAGTTTGTTGGCAGAATTTATTTCCTGACTGGATGACTGAGGGCTCCAGCTTTTTGCTGGCTACTGTCTGGAGACCACTTGCAGGTTTTAAAGGCCACCCACAGTTCCTTGCCAAACGGGCTTCTTCAACATGACTGCTTACTTCATCAAGATATTGGGAGAATCACCTTTCCCCTGTTATTTAACCTGATCACAAGAGTGACATCCTGTCATCTCTGTCATATTCCACTGCTTGGAAGCAAGTCACAGGCCTTGCTCACACTCAAGGGAAGGAGATTATATAAGGAGTGAATACCAGGAGGTGAATCTCATTGGGGGTCTCCTAAGAGTCTGTCTACCACAGTAATAAATGATAAAGTGTCAGTTTCCCTAAGTGTGACCTGGATCATTGTGACTTTTAAAAAGAGTGGAGCTCACCGCTTCTTCGCATTGGAATGAGGGACTGTGGTTGCCTCTTGAAATTTTCCATTCAAAATAGTATGTGTTAATTATAAACCATCTCTTATGAACCAAGAGACACTTCTGCCTCAAAAACAAAGAAAGAAGTTTTGTTAGAATATTATGAAAGGGGAGGAGACATAAAGAAGGCAAAAAACTTTCATATAAATTGGAAGTAAAGGACACCTGGATGGCTCAGTTGGTCAAGCATCTGTCTTCAGCTCAGGTAATGATCCCGAGTTCCTGGGATCGAGCCCCACATCCGGCTCCTTGCTCAGTGGGGAGCCTGCTTCTCTCTCTCCCTCCACCCCTCCCCCGGCTTATGCTCTCTTGCTCTTTCTCACAAATAAATAAAACCTTTAAAATAAAATAAAATTAAAGGGAAGTAAGTTGCTAATTCACTTTAAAACTCAAATTTATTTAAATAAACTGTCAGTTCTAAACTAAGATCCATTTTCTACAGCATGCTTTTTTAAAAATGTGTGTTAGATCCTGTCTCTATCCCCACTGGGGTAAGAATAAAATTCAGACTCTTTGCCATAGGACCTGTCAGATCCTTGTCTGCCTTATCTCTGATTGCTTTTCCTTTTCCCCATTACGTCCCGGCCACACTTGCCTCCTTTCACTTTTGTGAACATAGTAGCACGTTCCCCTCTTAGGACTTTTGCATTTGTTTTTTTGGCCTAGAGATGTTCTTTCTCTGGCTCTCTGCATGGCTGGTTCCTTCTCATTCTTAAAGTGTCAGTTTTAATGTATTTCTTCAAAGACTCCGCCTGAGTAATCCCATTAGTGGTTTGAGAAATGAATACTATGAATTGTGCTCTGATCCTGTTTGCATAACTGATCCTATAAGGACCAGTGTTTAGTTCTTATGTCCTAGTATTCTTTCCTTGGTAACATCTGGATCCCTCTTCTAAATTCTGGAGTTCTCCAATTTGTATTTTCTTTAATTCTGTGACCTAACCCTTGTCTGTGGCCCACTTATTCTTGGGTCAAATGGGTTTGATTTTGCCCAATTCTGCCATGACCCACAGAGATATTTTAGGGAAATGAGTCATTATACTGCACTGAGCCTTAAGGAAAAGATGATGTGTAAATATAACAAATTTGCATATCAAAAGTATTTCTTCCCCCATACCCATTAGTTGTATCAAGGAATGTGTGTACCTGTATTGAGGTATGCTCTTTGACCTTTCTGGTAACGGTGCCTAAACAACTCTCAGTCATGCTGGTTATGAGATTGACCATGGTAAATGGAGTCCTGTGATTCTCACAAATCTTGATCTGGAAGCTGGCAACTCAGGACTTTCTAAGGGTTTCTTTGCTTTCTGGATCAAATCTCTCAGCTTCTTTGGTCTCCTTTTATTGTGTGACAGGATGCTATACTTTAGCTTATGTTCAAAATGACAGAAGCTTAAGTTTAATTCAGTTCCCAAGAGAAGAAAGACTTAATTAAGCTTTTCTAATTAATAGCCTCAGGGATTAGTCTATGACCAGGGTCTGAGTTAACAAGAACTCTTTTTGACCTAGAAACCTACCAGAAACTGTTCACCGGAGGATTTGGTGGCTTAGAGTAAGGGACCCTGTGGCCATGGTCAGTCTTAACATGTCATGGTAGAGCATCTCAGATTTCATTTTCAGATTTCACCTTCTGAGTGTGCTATTGATTGGTACCTGCTAGAACAGTTTCCCCATAATATGAATTTGGATTGTACTGCTGTAATGGCCTCAAGCAATCCCTTGTCACTGGTATCTCCTTTTATTTTAGGGCAACTCTTCTTAAACCAAATTCCCAGCTTCAGCAAGAAGAATCCAAAAGCAAAACTGACAAAAATTGGCTCTTGGTTGTTCCTTTATGCAATTAAGTTGTAATTAATTGAGTTCCCACCGTGTGCTAAAGAGCATAGTGTTAGGAAGTGGGAATACAGAGAAAAGTCTAAATGGTTAGCAAACACACAAAGAGATCCTCCACCAAATCAGTACTCAAGGAAATGCAAACTAAAACAGTAGTAGGATTGAACACCTACTGTGTGCCAGGATACAGCAATGAATGAAATACATATATATTTTATATGTATATTATACACATACACACAACAAACCTGTGTGTAGTAGATGATAAAAAGTACTCTAGATAAAAATAAAATAGGAAATGGTGATAAAAGTTGTGTGGAGGATGGAGTTTGGGAGCCCTATCTTTACTCCCACTGCAGAAGTCTGGGTGTGGAGTGATTGTTTCAGATCCTTTGGAACTCCTAGGCTCCTTAACCATAATCATGCAGAGACAGGGGACATGCAAACAAAAGGGAACCTTGCCTTACCATATTAATGCTTCATCCCCATGGAAATACATGAATGTGGATCCTGTGCTGGTGGTGTTAGCCTCGAGTCTAATTGGGAAAATTTTACTGTCCATAGTATTAATGGACTGGAAGCCAATTCATATATGGCTGCATATGTGGCCACGTATGAGTCTATGTATGTGAATTTCGGGAGACAATATGTATCCTTAGAGCGTATTACTGGAAATAGTGTCAGGGAACCTAGTTTCTACAATTTGGGGATGAAAAAAACTTTTTTATTACTTTGCATTATACCCTCCTTTTATCCCTAACCCCTGTCCCCCCGTAACAATTTAAACAGTAGGCGGTCAAAATTTCTGTGCACAAGGATCTTTCTTTTTCTCTAATATACACACACATACACACAAACACACACACACACACACACACACACACACACACACGAGTTTCAGATCAGATTTTCTACATACTGTTTTACTTTTATTAGAAGGGAAATTTCTCTCTTGTGGCTAAATCTTTGCACCCTAAATTTTTCTAAAGTCTGCTTTTATGACTAAGCTATAAATCTTTAAAAAGAGAGATTTACAGTGGAAATGCCGACTTCTTTGTATTATATCAGGTCAAAATGTCTAGCTAATTGGTATGCATTTGTTCGTGCATATGTCATAAACCAGGATTATGTTTTAGCCCAGGCCTTATATGTGACCACACATGGGGCACATAGGTGTGGTCCAGTTCAGATGTGTTAATGTTTTTCTTTTTTTATGGTAAATTGGGTAGTATGGGGCATTGGTTTGGAAAAGCATGTGGGCCAGGCAGGCATTTAGGATTTATGGCCCTTTACTTAGCCAGTATTACCCTTATCTTTCCTCTACCATATCGACCTGTATCCACTAGGGGACATAAGAGCACCTACTAGAAGACAAAATGAAAGCCAGACCAGATTAACATTTTAACACTGGACTAGTATGATAGCAGAGACTAATTTTTTAGCTCCATAATTCATAAAGACGTTATACATTCTGTTTAAATTTTAATCATCATGGGAAAGTTTTTAAGGCAGAGTCAGTATTTTATGTCAATAATTATGGAATGAGAACTAGCACGCAGCTAACTAGCAAGTTTGTGCCATCTAACAGCATGCATTTGTTATTAAGTTCCTATGTGGTCTGCTGAAGCTATGTTGACAATGATTCCGAATTTGCAAATTACTTTATACAAAAAAGAATTCTCTTTTAGGTTCAGGAGGTGAGACATCTGGGGAGAACATCTACCATCAAATTCCAAGAAACAAAAATCAGGAGTGGTCTATATTTTGTATCCCAGCCACCTGCTCCAGAACTGTGAATCCTGAGACAGATCTATAGTTAAGGGCATCACTGTTCCCAGCTTAATGATTCAGAAACTTAGGTTGGATTTTTATTTATTTACAGTTTTCTTTTCTTTTCTTTTCAGATATAATCTACATACAGAAAAAGGCAAAGTGATATAGTGCAATAAGTTTTGACAAATGTACACCCCACATATATCAAGATATAGAACATTTCTTTCATCCCAGAAAATTTATTCCTGTCCCTTCCCACATACCCAGATATTTTCACCACACATTACTTTTGTCTGTTGTAGAATTTAACATAAATGGAATCAGTGTGTAGTCCATTGAACCCAGTTCTTCCAGTCAGCCTAACGTGTGTGAGATTCTTTCATGTTTTTGCATGTATCAGTAGTTTGTTCTTTTTGTTGCAGAATAGTATTCCATAATGTGAACATACCACATTTTTAATGCATTCTCTTGTTAATGGACACCTGAGCTATTCCTAGGATGTTTTGTTTTACTATTAATGAATAAAATTGCCATGAACTTCTTGTACAAGGTTTGGAAGAACATATTTAAAATTTTCCCTTAGGTAAACACTTAGCAGTTGAATTGCTGCAAGTATTTTGAAGCTCTGTAATTATGTAATAAGCATTTTTGTGTTGAACTCTTTCTTGTCTAATATTGATATAGCCACTCTAATCTTTGTAGTCCTAATATTTGCATGGTATTTCTTTTCTATCCTTTTACTTCCAGCCTTTTTGTTTCTTTATATTTACTGTGTGTCTCTTGCAGACAACATAAGTCATATCTTGATTGACAATCTTTGCCTTTTAATAGAAGCATTTACTTCATTAACATTTAGTGTACTAATATGGTTGAATTAAATTTTACAATTTTGCTATTTGTTTTCTATATGTCTCATCTGTTTCCAAGCCTCTCTTCTTCCTTTTCTGCCTTATTTTAAAAGGAAATCAAATAATTTCTAGTTTACTATTTTAATTCTTTTACTGACTTTTCACCTGTACTTCTTGGCTTTTTTTTTCCCCCCAGTGGTTACTCCAGCCATTATTATTTATATTCTTTTCATAGTCTACTTAGAGTTAATATACTATCTCACCACCCTTCATTCTTTGTGTGATTGTTTTCATATATAGACATCCCAAAGTATGCTATAATTTTTCCTTAAAATGGTCATATATCTTTTAAGTTAAATTAGAACATACTGACTTATATATTTATATTTACCATCTGTTAACAATTTTCCTTAGCCTAAAAAATTCCCTTTAATGTTTTTTGTAATGCTGGTCTGCTGGCAGTGAATTCTCATTTACCTCAAAATGCCTTTATTTTTCCTTCTTCTTTGGAAAACACAGAATTTGGTGTTTTTAATTTTGAGCCTTGTTCTTTAAGATTTATTTATTAGAGAGAGAGAGCCAGCACGAGCCAGGGTGTGGGGGGGGGAGCAGAGGGAGAGGGAGATGGACAACCAGACTCCCTGCTGAGCATGGAGCCCAATGTGGGGCTGGATCTCAGGATCCTGAAATCATGAACTGAGCCACCCAGGCACCCCTGAGTTTTGTTTTTTAATGCAGCACCTTAAAGATGTCATTTCTTTGTCTCCTGACCTCTGTTGTTTCTAATAAGAAGTTAGCTGTTTCTCCTGTTGTTGTTCCTCCCTCTGCAATGTGTCCTTTCTCTCTTCCTGCTTTTACAATTTTCTCTTTATCTTTGTTTTCCAGCAGTTTGACTATAATATCCATAGATGTGGTTTTCTTCATATTTATCCTTCTTGAGATTCTTCACTGAGCTTCTTGGATCTATATGTTTTACAAAATATTTGGGGAATTTTGATCATGACTTTTTCAAATGTTTGCATAACCTTTTCTCTCTTCTTCTCTAATTACACATATTTAGATGTTTTGGTATTGTCACATAGGTCATGAAGGCTTTGCTTCCCCCCGCCTCTATTTTATCTCTGCTGTTCAGATAGGATGATTTCTGTTGATCTCTCTTGTGTTCGCTGACCCTTTTTTCTGCTCGTCTCCAGTCTGCTAGTAAACCTATCGAGTAAGTTTTTCATTTCAGATACTATATTCTCAGGTCTGTAATTTCCATTTGGTTATTTATTATAGTTTCCGTTTATCTTATTCTATTTCCCACCTGTTCATTTATGACCATATTTCCTTTATATCTTGGAGCTGCATGAAAGTTCTTGTCTGCTGTTTTCAACATCTGGGTTTATCCTAGGTTGATTTCTATTTATTGATGATTCTCCACCCCCCTTCTGTTATGGGATATATTTGCCTGCTTCTTTGTATGTCTAGTTATTTTTTAATGTATAATGGACATTGTGCTGTTGTTGAGATTGCAAATTTTGTTGTCTTCTTTTAAATAGTGTTGAATTTTATTCCAGCAATCAGTTAACTTTCTGTCAGATCAGATTGAATCTTGTAAGGAGCATTTTTTTTTTTAAATAAACTTTAAACTTTTCAAAAACTGTATTTCTAGAACAGTTTTTAGGTTCATACCAAAATGGAATGAAATTCCATCTGTCTTTCCATTCCATACCAAAATGGAATGGAAAGACAGAGTTTTCATAATGCAGAGTCATCCTCACTATCAACTTCCTGCACCAAAGTGATACATTTGTTAGAGTTGACACATAACATCACCTGTAGTCCATAGTTTATATGAAGCTTCTCTCTTGGTATTATACATTCTGTGGGTCTTGACAACTATATAATGACATGTATCCACCACTGTAGTATACAAAACAATTTTAGTGCTCTAAAAATCCTCTCTGCTATGCTGATTCCTTCCTCCTTCCTTGGCAATCACTGATCTTTATAATATCTCCATAGTTTTGCCTTTTCCATAATTTAGTGGAGTTGAAAGCATGCAATGTGTAGACTTTTTAGATTGGCTTCTTTCACAGAGTGATATGCATTTAAGGTTCCTCCATATCTGTTCATGGTTTGATGGTGCATTTCTCTTTAGCACTGAATAATATTCCATTGTCTGGATGTACCACAGTTTATTTATCCATTCACCTCCAGAAGAGTATCTTGGTTGCTTTCAAGTTTTGACAGATGGTCCTCTACTTAAAATGGCTTGACTTTGAATTTTTCAGCTTTAAGGTAAGGATGTGAAATACATGTCTAGTAGAAACCATACTTCGAGTTTGAGTTTTCTTCTTTTCCTGGGCTAGTAAAATGTGGTATGATGCTCTGATGCCCTCTCAGGATGCTGCAGCAAGCCATAGCTCCCAGTTAGCCATATGAGCATGAGGGTAAACAGTTGAGGCTTACAACCATTCTGTACCCAAACAACCATTCAGTTTTTTACTTTCAGAACAGTATTCAATGAATTATAGGAGATATTTAGTACTTTATTATAAAATAGTCTTTGTGTTAGATGATTTTGCCCAGCTGTAGGCTAATGTAAGTGTTCTGAGCATCTTTAAGGTAGGCCAGGTGAAGCTATCGTGTTTAATAGGTTAGTTGTATTAAATGCACTTTTGACCCAATGATATTTTCAACTTCTGGTGGACTTACCGGGATGTAACCCCTTCATAAGTCAAGGAGGATCTGTATGAATAAAGCTACTTCTGTCTTCTGGTGGAGATTGTAAAGAATTCATATCATTTCTTCCTCAAATGTTTGGTAGAATACACCAGTGAACCCATCTGGAAAAGGATTATTTAACAAACTTTGTTAGAATGGGTGTAGAGTTGCCCCTACTCTAAGACTAGAATAGCCCCACTTCTAAGGCCTGTCCTTTCTGGGGTATCAATGGAGTATCTGAGTATTCAGTGAGGTCTCCCCACTGAGGCTGGGAGGGACATTCTATGTCTCCCAGCTCTACACATTTTCAGGAATCTCTGTATAGCCCCCAAACTCCCAGGCAGCTCTTTTCTGCCTGGTCTTGTAGAGTCTTGTCCTGGTGCCCTGGGTATATGCAGCTTAGTCTTTAGATAAATACTTTCAAAGTTTCATACAAATTTCTATAGTTCTGTTCTTCAAAGCTCCATTCTCTCTGGTATCCCACTCTTAAAATTCCAGTTACTTCAGCTGTTCCAAACTCTGATCTTTGCTTTCCCAGCTTAGTGAGATGGATGTGCTCTGCTGGCCACCTCCCTATGCCACAGTCTACAAAGTGTCTTCAGACAGATTGTGGGCAATTGTGGAACTCATCTCACATAATTCCCCTCTCTCTAGAATCATAATCCTGCCCTGCCTATTGTCTACCATCTAAAATTAGTTGCCAAATATATTATGCCCAGCTTTAGAGATGTTTATGGTGGGGAAAATATTCTGGTACCAATTACTCAATTACAGCTAAAAGGAGAAGTCTTGTTTGTTTGTTTTTTTGTTGTTTTTTTTTCAAAATGTCTTTGACCAGATATTAAGGTGCACATATATAAGCAAAGACCCCATAAGGCCAGAAAAGCTACTGGAGCTTTGTGAGCTGAATGGAGATTCCAGAGATTATACAGTGCCCTGGAAACAGGAGTTCTGGCCATCCAGAGTGGGAAGACCCCATTGAATAATTGTAGGCACTCCTTTGAGATCCCCAGAAGATCCATGCCTTAGGAGTGGGGGCTACTCTAGCTCCAGAGTCAGGGTAGAAGGTTGGGTTTTAAAAATTAGTTTCCATTTGTCTTGTGCAGAACAAAGAAGACAGGCGTTGTTCCAGGGATCTTTCCATCAAGTTGGCTTGAATAAATTGGTTTACTTTAAATAGCGTAAGTTAATGCCAACTGGGTGCCTAAATACGGAGTTAGCACTAAAGGAGTCTTCAGCATACCTTCCATGTGATTTATTAAAGGAGGAAAATTTACAAGGAGAATCTCTTCCTGTGTTGTTTTTCCCCTCTTATGACCACTGGCCATACTTTATGTTTCCAGATCTGGAAAAATCCCTCCAGTGCTGAAAGACTAATGCCCTTTGCCATCTTAATTCCCAGAGCCCCATAAGCACAATGAATTGTTCACTGTATAATTTATTCATTTAAAAAATTAAAATGTTCCGCTAGTGTTAAAAATATTTGTTTTTAAAAGAATGTGTTTATGAAGAAATTTTTTAAAGCCTTTTATCAAGAGTATTTGTCTCATTACATATAAATATTTGTGATCTAGTAGAGCTAGAACACATAGGTTTTTAGAAGGTTGAATACAGTATTTCTATGGTGCTAAACACTGTCTTAGTCTTTAAAGGGAGTATATTGCATACTGGATTTGAAGAAGTAGAGGAGGAGCTACTCTTAAGCACATACTCTGTTTTCTGAAATGTTTCCATTCTTCTATCTGTTCTGTCTTTCATAGGTCATCTAACACACACTCCCTTAGATGACTCTTAAACTGTCACATGTCAAAGAAAAGTAAATGCAAGATAAGGAAATCAACTTGCGTTATTTGAAGTTGGCTAGATTTTCTCTATAAAGCTTTTTTGCATCTTTAATTTCTAACTGCATTTTGTATTTTCACAATAGTAAAGGACAGGAAGAACCATGAGTGTATAATAATTTCTAAAGAAATTACTCAAGAATACTTCATGGAGAAACCACTTGGGAATAAATTTAAAGTTTAGTATGGAATATGCAATGTGCAGTTTCACTGCTGTAGAAGCTTTAGTCCACAGACAAGGTTTCATCTGGAAGGACTTTTTTAAAAATAGTTGAGATAATTTTAGTGCTTTGGAACAAAAAAAAAGAAAGGAGAGCAGTTTGAATCAGCAATTCTTCAGAAGTTTGTGGTAGAGTAATAATAAAAATGTGGATTCTGACCTCAAAAAAGCTGACTAGCATGAATGAGTGCTTATATTCCTTTTTAAAAATCTCATAAATTTTAGGTAAGAATGTAATGGCCCAAACAATATTTCTTTGAATTTGAAAAAGACTGTTTATATAATTCAAATAACTTGTCCAAAAATTCAGAGTTAGATAACTTTTTAAAAAATGGAGCAATCTACTTTTCTGGCATCAAGTCCTTGACAATTAGCACAGTCCTGGGGTCCTCTTGCCTCTTCTACTCATGACTGCCAGGAGGATGGTGCATGTTATCTCAGCTTTTGGCAGATGAAACTGGGCTTCTTAAAGACATGGACTTCGTATGCTTTTTCCCATTTTCTCAACACCCAACACAACTAGCCTAGTGCCTGGTACATGATAGTTGCTTAGAAAATGTTTTCAGAATGACAAAAATCAATGAGTCTTCTTTAATGCCAAAGACATTATAATGGGGACAGTATGGAAATTTGTTCATTATTTCCTCTCCTAAACATAGGTGATTTGTACTTTTAGGAAATGATGTTAACCCTTTAGTACTTTCCTAAGCAAAAAGTTGGGGAAGAATGTAGGTAAAATTCAGAATTATAGATCACAGCAGTTCTTGCAGAAATTTTTCTTACAGGGAGCCCTGAGTGGCTCAGTCGGTTAAGCGTCTGCCTTCAGCTCAGGTCATGATTACAGGGTCCAGAGATAAGCCTGGTGTCGGGCTCCCTGCCAAGCAGGGAGACTGCTTCTCCCTCTCCCTCTGCCTGCCGCTCTGCCTACTTATGCTTTCTCTCTCTCTCTCAAATAAATAAATTCTTAAAAAAAAAAAAAAGAATTTGGGGTGCCTGGGTAGCTCAGTCGGTTAGGTGTCTGCCTTCAGCTCCGGTCACGATCCCAGGGTCCTGGGATCGAGACCCGCATCGGGCTCCCTGCTCAGCAGGGAGCCTGCTGCTCTACCTACTTGTGCTCGCTCTCTATCTCTCTGTCAAATAAATAAAATCTTAAAAAAAAACTTAAAAAATTTAAAAAAAAATTTTTCTTACCTAAGTCTACCTGCTAGAAAAATTAAAAAAATATTTGAACTCCATAGGTTATCTGGGACCTTTTATCTTGCAGGGCATTTTGATAAAATAGCTGTTCTAACTTATACATATGCATTTTAATGACTTCATAATAATAGTTCACATTGGTGACAGTTTCATATTTATTTGTATCAGTCCCCTCAGGGTATATTTTTAGATTGTGCACGTGCACACACACGTCATACTTTTGCACATATCTTTCTATTCCCTTAGAATAAATTCTTACATGTGAAGATGCTACATTGTATTATATATACATCTTGTACAATTATTGTAAGGATTAAATTAGATAATATTATAAAGCCTTATAACAATGCCTGATGGTACAATCTCAAGGGTTTTTGGTAATAAGGTTATTGTTGGTTGTTTTTATTATCTCAGTCTTCCCACTAGACCTTGAGTCCCTTGATAAAATAACTGCTGCAGTTAGAAAAACATCAGAGATCCCAACTCCAGGTGGCTTGAACAATAAGTAAATGTATGATTCTTTATTGAATAGTAAGGACATTCCATGACAGGAAGGTCAGAGGAGGGGTGAGTTCAGCACTGGCTAATAGAAAATCTCAAGAGTATCATGAAGAACTAAACTGTGGCCTTATGTGCCACCTGCCATCCTCAGTGAGTCAGCTTTGTCCTCAAGCCAGGCCTAGTCACTGATACAGTGCTTACCCTGGCTCCAGTAGTCATATTTGAATAAAAACAAGAAAAGATCTAGCTCTTAATAAGGGTCTATATTGGGTGCCTGGGTGGCTCAGTTGGTTAAGCGACTGCTTTCGGCTCAGGTCATGATCCTGGAGTCCCGGGATCGAGTCCCACATCGGGCTCCCTGCTCAGCAGTGAGTCTGCTTCTCCCTCGGACCCTTCCCCCTCTCATGCTCTCTCTATCTCATTCTCTCTCTCAAATAAATAAATAAAATCTTTAAAAAAAAAAAAATAAGGGTCTATATTTAAGTTACTCTTTTAACCTCTCAGTAAGGAAGGCCTTTTCAAAAGCCCCTAGCGGGTTTATCCTCGTATTTCATTTGCCATCATTGCATAAATGGAATGTGACCACCATGATAGGCTTAGACCATTATTTTTCATACTTTTTGATCATGATACACAGTAGGAAATACATTTTATACCATGACTAAGACACCCATCACCCATATATTTATGTATATGTATATGTCTTTCATAATTAAAAATAAAAGCTTCTCAAAATAATACCCATATACATGATAAAGTTAAATATGATTTTATTTATAATTAAATGTTTTTTAACCCTCAAATACAAAAAAAAATTAGAAAGATTTAATTCAATGTATAGTTACAAGGTTCATGAATTTGTTCCAGTCTAGAATATATGAGGACTATGAGCATATTATGATACACTATTGAGCCTATTCTTTTAAATTCTGATCAAGTCAAAATTGAAAATACTTTTTTACATTAATAGGTCACTGTGAGTGGTAAAATAATCTTAGTAATAATTCATACAGACAAGACTCCTGAGTGAATTTTATACTCAAGGAGATGGGATATACAGTGCCGGCATACCAGGGGTTGGGATCATTGGGAACCATCCTGGAAGCTGGCCAGCACAGAATATAGAAAGATAAGACAACTAAATGTAGTGTGTGATCCTGGGTTGAATTTTGGATGGGAAGGAAAAATGCCGTAAAGTAGAATTGGGACAATTGATGAAATTTGAGTATGGGTTCCACATTAGATAATATTACACTGAGGGGATAACTTTTCTACAAAAGTTTTTATTATTCTACAGTGGTATGTAAGACAATGTCTTTGTTATTTGAAAATATACACTGAAGTATTTATTTGAAGGAAAGCTAAGAAAATTCCTTGCAAGCTTTTTTCTGAATTTGAGATTACTTCAAAATTTTAAGTTTAAAAATTCCAAAAGAAGGGGTTTTTCACCTGAAAAAAAAATATGTATGTGGTTCTTGAGTTCACATATCCTGAATGCATCATATTCTTCTAATATACTGTTGGAGTTTTGTTTGCTAATATTTTGTTGAAGATATTTGTACCTATCTTCACAAATATATTTGTCTATAATTTTCTCTCCTGATGTTATCTTTGTTTGACCCCTACTTCAGGGTAATGTTGGCCTCAAAGAACTAGGTTGGAAGGGTTCCCTTCTCTTCTATTTTCTGAAAGAGTTTGAGAAGGATTAGTGTTAATTCTTTTTAAATGCTTGGTAGAATTCATCAAGCTCTCTGGTCCTAGACTCTTTGTTGGGAGATTTTTGGTTACTGATTGAATCTCTTGTTGTAAGTCTGTTCAGATTTCATTTCTTCTTGAGCCCATTTTTGGCAATTACTCTGTTTCTAGAAATTTGTCCATTTTTTACTCCTTTGCAGTTTATATTGAACAAGAATGTATTTCTACATTGTATAAGTACCTATGATTAGTTTTATGTGATGTTATATTTAAACTACACAAAATAAATGTCCTAAAACTGCCTTCCCTTGCCTTGCGTATCTGACCTAAAATACATTTATCACGCTGATATTTTGAGCATCCCAGTTGCTTCACATCCTTACCAACACTTGGTATTTTCCATCTTTTGCATTTTAGCCATTTTGGTAGGGATGTTCCAAGTGTTTTTGTTTGGTTTTTAATTTTGCAGGTTTTATACTTTC
Source organism: Eumetopias jubatus (assembly GCF_037043125.1). Taxonomy (NCBI): domain Eukaryota; kingdom Metazoa; phylum Chordata; class Mammalia; order Carnivora; family Otariidae; genus Eumetopias; species Eumetopias jubatus. The sequence continues at coordinate 74,498,488 of NW_028274815.1, forward strand.
ATGTACAAGAACATTACTATCACCGGTATATCTGGCGTCAGATATTTTTATTGTTTTGTGTATTTGTAAATCGTTTTTAAATTAAGTTTATTTTAAAGTCTTACTGTTATTTTTTTTCTATTAAAAAGTATCTCAAGTCAGATTGAATGGAGTTAGTACTTTCTGTCCTTTTCGTCACTGTTAACACTTCCAAATCTGGTAATGAGCTTGCTTCATTATTCTTTCTTTTTCTTCGAAGTTTACAATGATTCTTTTTTTAAAAAGATTTATTTATTTATTTGAGAGAGAGAGAGAGAGAGAGCAGGGTGGGAGGGACAAAGGGAGAGGGAGAGGGGGGATCTAAAGCGGACTCCTCGCTAAGCATGGAGCCCAATGTGGGGCTTGATCTCTTGATCCTGAGATCATGACCTGAGTCAAAATCAAGAGTCAGACACTCAACCGACTGAGGCACCCAGGCGCCCTGAAGTTTATCATGATTCTTAAGGTCAACTTGTACTAACTCAGTTAAAATATTACAACTGCTCATAATTTGAAAAGTGTTATAATCAGTAACATCCTTTCTGAAAAAGACACTGAAAGTTTGTAACTAAACTTGGTTGTAAGAATCAGAGCTTTGCCATCCGATGATAAACTTCTCATGCTTTTTTTGATACTTTGCTTCATAAATCTGTAGAGTTACTCTTTAACCTCTCCATCAATCATGACCATCATTTATCAGAAGATCCAATGAGATTTCCATGAACAAAACACATGTTCCTGGCCAATTTATGTACTCCTCTCACATGATATTCTCAATTGGCTGCGTTATTTATTGCACTGTTCATTCCATGTTGAGAATATGTGCAACACACTTGATATGGTCTATTTCTTTCTTGACTTTTTTATGCTGGTGGCAAGCCAAATTAACTTTATGACCCTCTAATTGGTCAGAACCCTCAGTTTGAAAACCACTGATTTTACTGTTATCATCTGCTGGAGTGGGGCCAGCCTCTCCAAATCATATGGCCTTCCAGAGGTGGAGTAGATACAGGAAACACAGCCAGGCTTCTGTTTGGAAGGAGGAAAAGAGCGTTGGAGGTTAGAGGTAGGGTAGGCAACCAAGATTGTCCAGCTACAGGGACTGCTTACTACTTACTTAGCTATCCCAAGCGTCTGGTGTGATTTGACATATGTGGAGTTGTTTGCCTTTATTCTAATGGCTCCCAACTATTACTTTTAGTTTTTCCTGTTTGTTCATAGTTTTGTCTCTTTCCTCAGATATTTTTCTTGTTGATATCATTGTGCTTGCCACTATGTTGTCCATCATCTCCTACCCTCTCATTTTTAAAAGCCCCCTTTTCATTTTGCTGCTTCTCATCTACTTAGACCAAGGAAAGACTATCCAGCTTCTTAAATGTTGTGGCTCAAAAGAAATCAGGCTCTCGGGGCACCTGGGTGGCACAGTTGGTTGAGCGACCGACTCTTGGTTTTGGATCAGGTCTCATCTCAGGGTTGTGAGATCAGACCCCATGTCAGACTCCATGCTCAGCATGGAGTCTGCTTGGGTTTCTCTCCCCGCCCCCCAATAATAAAATCTTTTTAAGAAAAAGTAATCAGGTCCTTAGCAAGGTCTTAGGTTTTTCTTTATGATCCTTTTCATGATTATGTTTGCTTATTAGGATTTTTAAAATTATGTCTGTGGTTTTTAGCTGTGGCCTAGATAACCAGCCAGGTTATCTCTGAAATATAAAAGTACTCCTGCACCCTTCAGTCTTTCAGAACAAAACTTCTACTCTTATTAAAAGATAATAACATAATCACAATACCTAGGGACTCTATTTACTGTATGGTCTTCCTGGGAGTTTAAGGTTATCAAAATTAACCTTGTTTTCTTGAAACACATGGAGAAGGATGCTGACCCACAGTTTCACATGTGGGAACAACTAGAGGATCTTTAACTTTAGAATTACGAATAACATCAAGTATATTATGAGGTACTCATCAGTTAGCCAACAAATATTTACTTTCAAATACTGTCTTTTATAAATTCTAAGATGCACATTTTCTTACATTCTAACATTTCTGAAATCAGGATGCTTCTGAACAATTAATGGTGTCTTACAGTTGCTGTTGGCTTCATGGCAAATCCTGGTGTAGTTCCTGTGTGTCCTCAGTTGTTAATCTTGGAGTCATGACTGAACAGCAGACCCTTCACTGTTTTAGTCAACAAACTGTTGAACAGTAAAACATGTAAGGACCTTTAAGGAAAGAATAGTTTTGTTGTTGTCCAGAGTCTCTTCTGTTGATACTTACTTAAGATTAAGATAGAACCACTATCAAAGCTTACAGAATGAGCATCGGAAGCTTTAAAGAAAATCTGACACTAGAGAATATTACTCTTTCAGGAAATGCTACATTACCTAGGATCTTAAGAGAGTAAAAGACAATAGTGAATGGAAAAATTTGGACTCTGAGTAAAAAACTTAGACCAGAAGATTTGAATGCTGAATGTGAAGAAATTTTAGGAATACCGTAACCAGTTTAGATTGCTTATATTTTCTTTTTTATCTATGCATGATGGATGATTTAAGAACTTTCTAAATAAGTCTAAAAATTCTTTCAGTTCAAAAAATAAAAATTTCAAGTAATAAAGTGTTGTGTCATGATTTAATAGGCACTGTATTTTCTTTCTTAGCGGTAAATAACAGTGCATCTTATAAGCAATAGTATCTTTAATGTGATGAAACATGAGACTTTGATTTGCTGTAAGACTTATTGTATATTAATGTATACACTATACTATAATTTACTCTCTCTTCTCTTAAGAAGAACTAAGGGATAATATACACATGTAAGTGAAGATAACACTGCCAGGTACTGTGTGAATGATGGAGACCAGTATGTCTCAACTTGTGCTCCTGGAACCAGCAGCAACAGCATCACCCGAGAGCTGCTTAGAATGCACATTCTCAGGCCCCCCATCTAAACCTACTGAGTCAGAAACTCTGGGTAGGGGGCCTGGCAGCCTGTGTTTTAACAAGCTGTTCAGGTGATTTTGAGGGCAAACTAAGGTTTGAGAACCACTGCTCTGGTAGAATTCTGGGAAAGCAAAAATTACTGGCGCTGTTATATTGAAGTTAGGTGTATGAGTGATTTAGAGAGTAAGAAAACAGATTCCTTAAGTTCAGCTCAATTACATACTAACCATATGTTTAAGAAAAATGAAAAAATTTATTATGCTGTGTCTCAGCCAGCTACCAGTAATATAGGTATGTAAGAAATAGTCCAAAAACTGCATGTCCTTCACTTTGGGTTGACATTTGATCTTTGTCTTTTTTTAGCACGATGTATCTCAGACTTTACTCAAGGCAACACTGGACAGTGTTGTAGAAGAATGTGTCAGCTTTGTGGGAGTGGATATTAACATCTGTTCAGAAGTTTTGTTAAGGTGAGACACGAGGTCTATGGCTGAAGATCACAGAATCTTAAGTTTAACTGACTGATATTCAGTTCAAATTTAGCTAAAATAAGGAGACGTGTAAAGTTGTCAAGTATAGAAAATCTATGAGATCGTACATTGCTTGAGCTAATCAGTTTGAGGGGAAGACATCATTTAAGAAAAGAATTGTAACAATTCATATTATCATTTTTAATACTGCAAATCTAAAGTGAAGAACATATGGTAACCATTGAGTGCATTAGTGTTGCTAATAGAATTTAAATAAGGTTAACGTGGAAAAGAGCTGTTTCCCACCACATGAGAGTAGGTATTTTTCACCAGTTCAGTCTTGTGCATACATCTGTCAAAGCTGGCAGTAACCGAAAGATAAATTCTGAGGGTTCAAGCTATGGTTACCATATTTTTACCTTGATTCTGCAAGTCACGTATCAAAATCCTTATCGTACTGTAATCACATCTTATATGCTCTGTCCTCTTTTACTGTGGTTATAGAAGAGCTGCTTTTTTCGTTCACAGTTTTGCACTTGTGTACACAAGTCTGCTGATGCAGCATGAAATTCTGGACCTCTGTAAAAGATCTGGACTCTTTTGCTTTGAGACTAGAATAGCAGAAAATATCCCTTACGTTTTAAGGTGTTGCTTTTCTACCACAGCTACAAACATTCCATAATTTTATGTATGGAATTCAATAATAGAATTAAAAATCTCTTAAATTGTAATTTTTTAATTAACACCAAGCAAACTACCTAGTATTACAGTTTTTATATTTTTATACTAACCATGACATTCATGGATAAGTACCTTTCTGTAGTTCAAGTCTTTACGTTAATGAGAACAGGCTGATTAAAAAAAATAGGGTAGTACAATGCAACTGTAGCTGTTGTAACTTTTGCTGCTAACTCACTTTGTAAACAAAACAGGAATAGGCAGAATTATTACTTGCTTCATAAATACAAGGAATGTGAATAGTATAGAACTGTGGGGAGCAGTTCTTTTTCTTGTACCAGTGTGAACCAGTTTACCAGCATCTTTATGAGAGCTACTGGTTTTATCATTATTCTGCATTCTCTTGTCCTTGTCTCCTCTTGGACAACTCTGTCCCCCTTTGTCTCTTTTATTTAACTCCCTTTTGGAATACTATTAGAACTCTTGTGTCTGCCACATTACTCGTTTTTTTTACTTTTTCTAGGCATATTGCAGGACTTAATGCCAACCGAGCCAAAAGTATTATTGAATGGCGAGAGAAAAATGGGCCCTTCGTCAGTCGAGAGCAGCTAAAGAAAGTGAAAGGTCTGGGTCCAAAATCTTTCCAACAGTGTGCTGGCTTCATCAGAATCAACCAGGATTATATCCGAACATTTTGCAGGTAATTAGTAAAGTATCTGCTCAGCGTTCTGTTTTCACTCTCCTCTTTTACTATTGCCCCTCCTGCTTACTGTCCTCAGTCCTAGGTGTCCATTTGTTCATTCCTTCCTTCAACATGTGTTGACTCTCTAATCTTTGCTAGGCACTGGGAATCCAGCAGTGAACAAATCAACAAATTCCCTGCTCTCATGAAGTTAAATTTTAACTAGTAAAATAAATAGTTTCAGATGTGTAAATTATACAAATTAAAACAGAGATGTGACACTGTCTTGGGGAACAGTATGAGTTGATTACGCTTTATATGAGTTATTCACTGAAATGTTATTTGAGCCTAATTTTGAATGAAATGAAGGAGCTAGGCACACAGGGATTGGAAGGAAAGCATTCTACGCAGAGCATATAGTACATGTGCGGAGTCCCAAGCATGACCAAATGTGGTGTATTCAGGAAATGAAACTAAGGCCAGTGTGATTGTAGCATCCCAAGTGGGAAGAATTTGTACAAGATAAGGTGACACAGAGGACTTTACAGTGGCCACTTTATATTGACAGCTGTTTCCCTATGTGTAGTTGGGCCTCCCCATTTCCCTCCTCCCTGAAAACTGACCAAAGAATAATTATCAGTTGTGTAGATTAAGAACTAAATTCTTGCCCTTAATTGCTAATCCTGGTAGCACAAAAGCAAAGAATTTGGGTAAACTTCCTAAACATTTAACATCATGAAAGAATAGTGGGGTTTTTTTAAAGATTTATTTACTTATTTTAGAGAGAGAGTGTGAGTGGGGGGAAGGGCAGAGGGAGAGTGGGAGAGAGAGAATCTCAAGCAGATACCCCTCTGAGTGCAGAGCCTGATGCGGAGCTCAATCCCAGGACCCCAAGATCATGACCTGAGCCAAAATCAAGAGTTGGCTGCTTAACCTGAGCCACTCAGGCATCCCGAAAGACTAGTTTTTATGTATTTACTACTTTGGGACTACCTGTTTCATTCATATTATTTTTTTCTTCTGACAAAATTGTAATAGAGGTAATATGGAAAAATAATCTTTATTCTGTAAAAGACTAATGAGGGAAAACCAGCCCTGCTGGATGATGATAATAATAATAATAATACAAAATTATAGTTACATAACCATTTAGTTTTAATGTAGAAATGGAAGAGAAGAGAGTCTGAAATTCACCAAAACAGGCAGAATTTAGTTTATGATAAAGAAGTTTCAAACAGTGGGGAAAATTGATTAACTGTCCAAGAAGCAGTCTTGCGACAACTGGCAGGAATTTGATATGCCTAGGGGAAGCTCTAGTTCTACCTTATATCTTATACCCAAATACAACCCAGATGGATCATAGTCTTAAATAGAAGTGAAACTGTAAAAGTACCAGAAGAAAACATGGGTAGGTTTTGCAGAACATCGGACAACAAAACCTAGAAGCTGGAAATAAAAAACAATTGATAAAATAATCCCATGTTTCTTAGTTTATATGTTTTTGGAACACTTGGTTAGAAAATTCACACAGTATAAAAAAGAATAAAATGAAAAGTAAAGGGCATCTCAACCTCTCACTTCAAAATAGTTTCTTACATATTGCTTTCTGAAAGTAAATTTATACTTAGATCAACTTGTATCTTTATTATTTAAAAATGCATATAGTAGGGATTGTGCTGTCCAACTATTTGAAACTTGCTTTATTTGTTTCAGTAATATATCTTGGACTTCTTTCCACATATTACATATAGATGTATGTCATTATATATAATGTCTGCATAATATTTAATTTATGGGTGGGCCATAATGTAATTGGTGCTGTATTGATGAACATTTGGGTTGTTTTTAAAGCCGTATGTTTTTTCAGCTGATAATGAAGTACTTGAAAATTCATGACTGTTACATCTTGATAGGTCAGACCTTTATTCAGAATGGACTACTGCTATCTCATTGAGTGTTTTTTGCTTTGAAATCTATTTTGTTAGCAATGTTGCTACATTTGCCTTTTCAGTATGCTTGGTATTTTTTTTTATTTTCAAACTTTCTATGACATTTAATTTTTGATACGACTCTTATAGACCAGTAGATTTCATGGTTTTCAATTTTATATTCATACCTTCACATTTATTGTATTTATTGATACGTTTGGGCTTAATCTTATATCTATTATATATTTTCTCATCATCATGCTTTCTGATTTCCTTTCATGCTGTTTGTTAGATTTCTCAGCTAACAAGTTTTCCCACCTCATTTTTATCTCCCCTTAGTGATTGCAAGTCGTATGTCTTTTTTTCTGGTGATTATCCTTAAGTGTCATTTGGACTGGCTTCTGCAGTTAATAGGTGTCTCTGTCCTCCTCCTGGAGAAGACTAGCACCGTAGGACTTTACCCAGCCTTCTTCTCTTCAACTGTATGTCCCATGAGGAGATGACCTGGGATTTTAATTTTAGTTTCAGACTTCCTTTATATATATTTCCATAAATCATGAGCAGTTAATAAGTTTTTATAGTCTCTGTGCCCATCACTGTTTCTTGTAGCCCCCATTATCACTTTTCTTGAACTTGTTGTTTTTGCCAGGAGTATATCCTTAAGAAATTCTTTTTGGAGAGGGTATATTATATGGGTTATACTTTAGTCCTGACATGTCTGAAAATGATTTTAATTTACCCTCCTATATGAATGCTAGTTTGGTGAGATAGATGATTCTAGATTCAAAATCATTTTCTCTCAGAACTTTTAAGATAACTGGTTCACTGTGTTCTGGCATCTGATGTTTATCAATGAGAAATCTGATGCCTGTCTGATTCTAGTTCCTTTTGAGGTAATCTGTTTTATATTTCTCTCTTGATTTTAAATCATATTTTAAAGTTGCCCCACAATATGTCAAACCTGAGTCATTTTCCATTCATCCTATTTTGTACTCAGTAGGTTCTTTTAATTTAAGAACTTGTAATTCTCTTCAGTTCTGGGAAATCATCTTCTCTTTCTCCTTCTCTTTTTTTTTATTTAATTTACTTACCCTCGTTTTTCTCTCTTCTCTTGTAAAATGCCAATTATACAGGCTGAATCAGGATTGTGTTTGGCTTTAAGTAACAGGAAACTCTATTAATAGTGTTTAAATAAATACGTGATAATTTCTATGAGACGAATGGTCAGACTGTGGGTGCTGTTTGTGTGTATTTGCATGGCAGAGAAATAAACACATTTTAAACACTTCGTTTCTTCCCAACCTTCCCTCCCCTCCCACTCCTTGACTTTTTAAATGGTTACAGTAGTCAGCAAACTGAATCTGCCGGTCAAGTTCAGGGAGTTGCTGTGACATCTTCAGCAGGTGTTGAGGTCACAAATGAGAAGCAGGGCAAGAAGAAGAGCAAAACTGCAGTGAATGTTGTGCTGAAGCCAAATCCTTTGGACCAAACTTGCATTCACCCGGAATCGTATGACATAGCAATGAGGTAAGTCTGAGGCCCACGTGAGAATGCTCCGCGGCCAGAGTGAGTTCCCTACAGCAAATGGCCTTTGTTTTGGCACAATAGAGATTTAAAAAATATGACCATGTTTAACATGACAACATTTTTCAGAAGTTCCACATTGCTGAGTTATGTGGCACATTATTTTATTTCAGTGAGGAATGAAACCATTATTCCTGGAGCAGTGTCAAGCTAATAAACCCTGGTACTAATGGTGAAGTGTGTGTAATGGAAATTGCATGGCACTCTCCTCTGTTTGTTTTGGAAATTAACGAGACACAAATGACTAGCACCTGGCCTAAAGCTTGTGCTTATCTAAAGATAAAGCCCTTTTGAAAGTAAACAGCCAACTCTCAGATTTCTTAAGAAATATTGCCCTGCAAAGTTATTAGAGTCTAAGAAATGATGTACTTTTAATGAGCATACATTACACAGAATGATATGGGGGAGGTTTTTTGAGTACAAGGAAAAGTTTAATGTAAGGCATTAAAAGAAAAAAAGTTTTAATACCACATTTAATTAGTTAAAAAATTTTAATTAGTTAAAAAACAGTGTCTTGCTACATCACTAAATATTTTAAGACTTAGTGAGTTAAATGACAGTGGGTTTAAAAATAGTGAATATTTTAACTTTCACTGGATCTAGAGATTTTTAGCTTGTTTTGAAAAAGTTTCTATTTGATTATTTTAATAAATGTAATTTGTTTCCTTTATTTGAGAGAGAGAGTGTACGGGAGGTGGGGGGGTGGTAGGGCTAGAGGGAAAGGGAGAGAGAGAATCTTAAGCAGGTTCCACACCCAGTGCAGAGCCCGACGTGGGGCTCGATTTCACGACCCTGAGATCTTGACCTGAGCCGAAACCAAGAGTCAGACGCTTAACTGACTGAGCCACCCAGGCATCCCTTGTTTCCTTTCTTGTATTTTTATTTATATATTTTTTTAAGATTTTATTTATTTATTTGACAGAGACAGAGTGAGAGAAGGAACACAAGCAGGGGGAGTGGGAGAGGGAGAAGCTGAACAGGGAGCCCGATGCGGGGCTTGATCCCAGGACCCTGGGAACATGACCTGAGCTGAAGGCAGATGCTTATCGACTGAGCCACCCAGGCGCCCCTCCTTTCTTTTAAAAGTGTTTAAAATTATAGACTATAGCACATCATAGAGCACTTGGGAAATAGAAAAAAAAGAAGTAAAGAATAATACTCTGCCAACATCAAAACAGTGGTACCTGTTTTTCCCCTAGGATTTTGTTATAGAAAAATTTAAACACAAAGAAAAATAGAAGAAAAAAGTTTACAATGAATTCCTATGTACCCACACCTAGATTTTAGTATTAACATTTTACTATGCCTGTTTTCTACTTACTTATCTGTCCATCTGTTTGTTCATCAGTCCATCTTATTTTATGCATTTCAAAGAAAATTGCAGATATCAGTATACTTTCAGCTAGTACTTCAGTATACATATCATTAACTGGAATTCTATAATTCTTAACAGTATTTTTTCTTCTGAGGTAAAATTCACATACAATTAAATTTTAAGTGTGTATTAGCTGAGTTTTGGCAAATAAATACCTACATCAGTCTAACCCAAACCCCTCTCAAGATTAAAAATAACAAAACAAAACAAAACAAAACCTTGCCATCATCCTAAAATCTTCTCTTATGCCCCATCTTAGACAATCCCTGCCCCAGCCTCCTGGAGCTAACTGCATGTTTTAATTTGTTCTGCCAAAGAATAGTTTGCCTCTTCTAGCGCTTGCTATGAATGATACCATACGGTTGTACTTTTGTGTAAGACCTCTTTCAGCATAAAGTTTAGAGATTTTTATCTATGTTGTAACAAGTATAAATAGCTTGTTTCTTTTTATTGGCTAGTATTTCATTGTATGAATAGACCACAATTTATTCTCCTTGTTGAAGTACCTTTATACATTTCCAATTTTTGCCTTTTATGAGTAAAGCTGCTATGAACATTCTTGTACAGTTTTTGTTGATGTTGACATTTGCTTTCATTTTTCTTGGAAAAATACTTAGGAGAGGATTTGCTGGGTCATAAGGTAGGTGAATATTTTAGTTTTCTTAGAAACTTCTAGACTTTACTCCAATATGGTTGAACCATTTTACGCTTTCACCAACAATATATGAGTTCTGGTTACTTCACATCTTCACTATTATTTGATGTTAGTCTTTTTAATTTTAGCCATTCTCGTGTGTGTGTGGTAGTATCTCTTTATGGCTTTAATTTGCATTTCTCTGGTGACGCTGAGCACTTTCTCATGGCTTATTGGCCATTAGCATACCTTCTTTTGTGAACTCTGTTCTTATCATTTAGCCATTTTCTGATTGAGTTGTTTACATTTTTATTAATGGGATGTGGGCATTTTTTTAAATGTATTCTGGGTTCTAGTTTTTTGTCAGTATATGTTTCACAAATAACTTGTCTCAGGTTGTTGTTTACTTCTTTATTTTCTTATTGGTGTCTTTTGATGAGCAGAGGTTTTGAATTTTGGCAGTGTCTACTTTATCAATATTTCTCTTTTATAGTTATTGCTTTCTCTGTCCTGAGAAACTTTTGCCTACCTCAAATCATAAATATATTTTTCAGTGCTTTCTTCCAAAAGCTTGGTGGTATCAGCTTTTGCATTTAGGTCTGTGATACACCTGAGGTGACATTTCATGTATGATTCAAAATAGGGGTCAAAGTTCATTTTCTTTTTCCATTATGAACATTTACTGATTTTGGCACCATGTTAAAAAAACAACACAACTTTTCTTTTTTTACCCATTGCTCTGGTGACTGTTGAAAATCAAGTGACTGTGTAAATGTGCATCTATTTCTTTTTGTTTCATCAACCTGTTTATCAATTCCATACTATCTTAGCTATACGCCGAGTTTTGAAGCAGATAGTGTAAGTCCTCCAACTGTTTTTTTTTAAATATTGCTCTGACTATTCTAGATGATTTGCATTTTCCTATATATTTTAGAATGAGATTATCAATTTTCATTAAAAAAACAAAAAACCTGGTGAGCTTATGATTGGGATTACATTGAGTCTGTAAGTGAATGTAGGAACAGTAGATGTCTTCATAATACCTATTGAGTCTTTTGACCATGAATTTCTATCTTTTCACTTATTTTGGTCCTTCCTCTCTCTCAGAAGTGTTTTAAAATTTTCATGTACAGGGCTTGCATTGTCTCTTATTAAATGTATTTTATATTTTTCAACATTATTATAAATGGAATTTTTTAAATTTGTTGCTAATATGTAAAAATACAATTGATTTTTGCATAGTAACCTTGTGTCTGTCAGCCTTGCTAATTCACTGACTAGTTCTAGTAGGTGTTTGTAGATTCTTTAAGTTTTCCTGTGTAAACAATTAAGTTATCAGCAAATAGATGAAAGCTTTACTTCTTTTTTAATTTTAATGCTCTTTATTTCTTTTTCTTGCTCATTGCAATGTCTAGGGCCTTCAGTACTGTATCGAAGAGTAGTGAGAGTGGGCATCGTTGTCCTGTTCTCAGTCTTAGCACATGGTCCTCATTTTTTTTAATATAAAAAAATTATGGTCTCGTAGTAATTATGGTAATGTTTGTTATTTGAGAAGATGCCTATGTGCTACACATGATTTTATACACATCTTGCAAAAACTGACATCTCTTTGGGTACTAAATTAGCATTTTGTTACATGCAAATCAGTGCCTTTTTTTCAATGTCTTTTTTAATGTACATTTTTGTTTGTTTTCATAATATAGTTCTAATATAGTTCATAAATTTTTCAACTTGCTAATATAAGCACAAATTTTTTATTTCTGCCTATCTCTCTTTTAAAAAGCTGAGTAATATTCCATCACATGATTGAACTGTAATTTATTAGTAGCAGTACTAGTAGTGGTTCCTTATGATGGATTCCTAGAAGTGGAATTACTCTTCCAAAGGGTTTGAGAGTTTATGTGGCTCTTGATATACATTGCCAAGTAACGTTCTAATTTGTAATGCCACCAGCAGTGTTGAAGCTTGAGAGATCTTGAATTCTTCCTGTTAAGCAGGACTTTTCTGCCAATTTTTACACTTTCTGCATGTGGAGCAGAAAAGCCCTACCAGTAACTTCACCCTTCTGTATGCTTCCTTTGGGAGCAGACTTGTCTCTCAGGAGGGTACTTACAGACTATTTCATGGGAAATTTTGTTTACATGAAGTTCAACTCTCAACCTTTAAAACCTGGCAACAGAACTAGCAATTTATCTAATTAAACTTACCATCCCCATTATCCACCTTGAAACTGTGATAGTCCTTTCTGGCTTTTAACATACTTAGTATAGACATCATAGACGTCGCTCAACATAGGTAGTTCATACTTTCATATAGTGTTACACAAGTGTCTTTCCAGGGAAAAAAAGCTCACTAAGATTATGATTAGTCATCATTGGTTTGACCTCAGTTCTGTAAAAGTAAGTTCCATTGCAGTAAAGTTCATTTTTAATTACATCAGAAAACCGGTAGGAATGTAGTGGCTTTCATGCTCCCCTACCATAATGTAACTCCCAGAAATACGCCAAGTTGTGAAGCCATTAAGTCTTTTTACTTTTGTATTTATGGTATTCTCTCTCACATAATATTTTAGAAAATTGAGGTCATGATATTTTTTAACCTGAGTTAGAGTCATTTAGTGGTTCTTTAAAAAGTTTACCTTTTTAAACTATTTTTATTATTTTTATTACTTTTTTTTTTAAGATTTTATTTATTTGACAGAGAGAGACACAGTGAGAGAGGCAACACAAGCAGGGGGAGTGGGAGAGGGAGAAGCAGGCTTCCCGCGGAGCAGAGAGCCTGATGCGGGGCTCGATCCCAGGACCCTGGGATCATAACCTGAGCTAAAGGCGGACGCTTAACGACTGAGCCCCAGGTGCCCCTTTTTATTACTTTTTTGAAGTTTTATTTTACCAGTTTTATTTACATGTAGAGATTCTCTAGTAATATTAAAGTGCTTTGTTGTATGAGCTGGAATTTTTTCTCATCTGTTTACCTTTTTTATCTCCTTATAATGCTATTTTGTTTTTGAAATATGAATGTTTAGTTTTTATGAAGTACACCTTTTTTTGCTTTTATGCAAGTTGTCCTTCTCTTAAGATAACTAATCTCAGATCAATTCAGTATTTCCCATACTTTCATATTCTTTATGGTTTTGTTTTTTACGCTATGAATTTTATAGTTGATGGTTTTATTTATTACTTAGAATGTACAGAACACTGTGGTAGGGCCTGAAGAATATAAAAAATGAATAGAGGCACTTCATGCTCTCAAGGAATCTATCAAATAGGCTAAAACTATTACTCACAAAAAAACATAATAGAAATCAGTAGTCGGTGCCCTTTGTGAAACACAAAGTCGTTCACAGGACAGAGAGGTCATTTCCCGATGGGGTTTTCTTGTAAGGGCAAGGATGACTTGGAGTGCTTGAACTGAGAAACTGAAATGATAAACTGCCATCATCTGAGATGAAGAAGACTATGGTTGGAGCAAGGTTTAGGGGAGAGACCTGGAGTTGAGTAGAAGGCCTGTTAGGTTTGAGACATCAGGTAGGCAGTTGGATGCATGAGTCTGGAGTGTGGAAAAGCGACTGGACTAAGGATATAAATTTAAGAGTTCTGGGCTTATGCAGGTCCTTAAAGCCATGAGATGGGAAGAAATCACCACAGGAGTGACCCAAGTTTAGTTCTTCAACTTTTCTTTTCCCCCATTCCCTCCCTTAACAGTGAGTTTCCACTTCATCCTCCAGTGTCTCTAGTATTCATGTTATTTTTGCCATTCATAGCCAGTTACTGTCTTTTATACCCTCCAACCTGTCTTTAGCCAACTGTAGTGCTGCCGTTTTAATATAGCCCCTGGTGAGAAGGGTCTGACCACTTCTCACCGACTCCTTGTGCAGTCATCTTAGTCTCAGTCACCATCATCTCCACCTGGATCACAGCTAATGCAATTAGTCTAATAGGTCTCCCTGCTTCTACCACTGCCTAGCCAGATAGTCTGTTCTTAGCACAATAGACAACTAGATCCTTTTAACATGTAAATCAGAGTGTGTCATTCTTCAGCATAAAACCCTACTATCTCTTCCAGTTACCCTCAGAATTAAGGCCAAGTCCCTATAATTGCTCCCTTGCTCATTCTGCTCTACCCATGCTGGCCTTTTTGTTATTCTGTGAACATGCCAAGTCTGCTCCCACATTAGGGTGTTTACACTGTCCGGTGCCTCTTCCTGGAACACTTTTCCCCTGGATATCTGCACAGCTAACTACTTCACCTCCTTTATCTCACCAAGACTGCTCACATGTCACCTTGTCAACAAGGCCTACACTGACTACCCTACTTAAGTCTGCACGCCCTTACCTGTAAGCCTGGTAATTCTGATCCCCATTACTCTCTCTGCTCTTTCTCTTTTTTCCACAGCACTTTTCACCTTTATCATACTTTACAACTTATTTATTATGCTGGCTGTATCCTGTCAGTCTCCCTGAGAGCAAGGATCTTTGAATGTATTGCAAGATTGCAGAAGAGTACCTGGAATACAGCAGGCACTCAGAAGGTATATGTTTAATGAATGAATGAGTGAATAATTCTTTCAATACTAGCCTCGGTTAGTGGTGCCATTAGCCATTCCCTATGGGACAAGAGAAGAAGACCAAGCCTTTTTATTTATTTGTTGTTTTGGGGCAGGGCTGGTAAGGATGAATGGGAGGAGAAGAGGGAGTTATAAAGGGAGGGAGAAAGAAGGATACAAGTTTTGGTTTTAGATATATTAAATTTGAGTTGCTAAAATATTCATGAGAGTATCTCTTGCAGGCAAATGGAAAGGCAGACCTAGAGCTTAGGAGAAAGGCCTGGACTAGACATGTTGATGTGTAGGATTGGAATTATCAGTGGGAGGCGAGAGATAACGAGTCATGTGAGTGGATGCACTCATGCAAGGAAGCATGTAGAACAAGAGGAGAAGGTGGTTAAGGTCAAAAACTTGGAGGATATCTACATTTAGAGGGCCAGAGGAGGAAGAGAAGGCAGAGCAGATAGAATATGAAAACAAGTCATGAAGGAAGGTCAGTAAGTTGATGGTATCAAATATGGCAGAATGGGTAAGTGGTTTAAGGATGTGTTGACAATTGGGGGGTCATTAATTGAGAGAATAATTTCAGAAAAGTGGCAGGATTAGAAGCCAATGTGTAGGAGCCTGGGGAAAACCAAGCAGTAAGAATTAGAGACAGATAATTCTTCTGAGAACTTTGGTAGTGAAAAGAAGGAGCCATGTGATGGAAGTCCAGGAAGAGGTAAGATAAAGGGTGGTTCCTGCTTTTGGCTTGTAGGGAGCAGAGAATGGGGAGACCACAACAATAATACATCTGTGGCCAAAATGAGAGGAGCAAGTAGTAGAGAACATGGTAGAGACAGTCGTAACATTTTATAAAGCTAAAAGACCTTGTTCATTTAGCTGTCATTCCCCACTCCCCACCACCACAATTTGAGGTGAGACAACTAGGCCATAGACCACAAGAATGCCAAGGTCAAGAGTCCTTAATAGCAACCTGTGAGGAGTGAGGTGGGGAGAGAAACAGAATCAAGGAATGGAAGAGTAGTAGGGAAGTATGGGGCAGGATGAGTAAAGATACGGAGACATCTAAGGAAGGGGATTTTAAGGCAGCTTTGAATTTTTCAGTGAAGTAGGCAGTAATTAAGTAAATATGAGAAGGCCCTGAAACAAGTAAAAGAGATTTAGAACAGAATGGCTTCAAAGGATTACTGAACGAAAATCTATCTGTAGCAATAGGTTTCTTAATCCCATGTTCCACTTAAATCTTCTGTATTATGGATTGTGTATGTGTTTTTCATTGACATTTCCTAAAAGCCTTGCATTATTCCTTACCCTCTCTCTCTTAAAAATATCTGCTGGCGGAGGTGGGTACATCTCTAGGATGAATATAATACTCCTGCTCTATACCCAGTTCTTTAAAATGAGAAGATGCCAAATGTAGTCACTATCAAGTTGCTTCATTTGAAATGCATGTGCCCTCATTCTGAAAAACAACAGAAGGGAATTCTTTTAATACAATATTCAGGAAATATATCTGCAGCAGAACAGCATAAAATTCTACACACTCTTTGTGAAGAATTCATTTCCTACAGATCCCTTAATATAATAGACAGAGTTTCCTTTAATGGAGGAGGTAATGTTTTCTCCAGAGGAAAGGCAGAGTCTGATTTCAGCCATGTGATGATGGAGAATAACAGTCAAATCTAGCATATTCCAGATACTCATTTCTTTATTTGTCCTTAGGAAGCACACATAACACGACTTGTTACTTTTCTGTGCTAACATACCATCTTTAAGGGTATGATATCCTTAATCTGAAAGATCATTATGATTACATTTAAATCTGGCTCCAAACTAGCTTTTTAATTGTGACCTAGTTAAAAGATCAGGCTTTGGAGCTAGTTAAGAGCTCAAGATTTGGAGTGCCGTATAGCTGGTTTTACCAGCTGAGTTATTTTAGGTAATTTACTTCACCCATCTGAGACTCTGTATACCTTAAAAAGTGGGAATAATAATATACCAGCCTCATAAGATTGCTGTGAGGTCAACAAGATTATGTTTCTAACGTGCCTAGTAATGAGGAGATGCTCAATGAATGTTTGTTGTTTTTATTGGACTATTAACTATTCCCCAAACCTGACCTGAGACATATTTTCCTGTCTCCAACTCTTTAAACATCGCTTTTCCTCTTTCTACTGGTTGAAGTCTTCTTAAAGACCTAGCCCAAATGTCACCTCCTGCATGAAATCTTACAAAGATACCCCTATCTGGAAATGAGCTCTTTCTTCTGTATACAACTTCTGTGCTTCACAAAGGCCACTTACTAATTATTGCCCTGTGTTACGGTTATTTGTAAGTTTTATCCTATTTTGGCTAAAAATGAAATGTCTAGCTTTATTTCAATCTAGATATTTTTTTCTCTAGCATAAACTGGCTGAGGTCAATGCAGTTGCATAAGCAAAATTGTTGATAGAACATCTAGAGCATCCTTTCTGCTGTTGCCTATCCCACAAGTTGAGTAAGTACTTATTTCAGAATCCCTGGTGGATTGAAGACATTTTCAGACCTCCCCAAATTGAATTCCATGCCTTCACAGAGCATGTGTGTCCAGAGCCTTCCTAGACTTTACAGACTAGAAAACAGAGACAGACCCTGAAAGAGGATTACTTTACTATTTTCTGTCATCATTTAGAAATTGTCACGATGTCCTCATGTGTGAGTGATTTCATTGTGTTGGGTAATATGGGCCATGAGGAAAATTGCTGCTATATTATGAGTAGAATGAAGTCCAGAAACAGCCAATTTAGGGGTTGCCACACCCCATGCCTCTTCTGTTTTTGCCATACCATTTTGGTTGATCAAGAGAGCCAAAGACAAGTATGTGATTTTTCCTTTTTCTTGAATAAGGTGCTAGGAGGTACTGCTTCATGCTGCAGATTATGCTGGTTTGTACATGTCACAGTGAGACCTGGCGTTCTCCCAAAGAATATCCTGCATTGAGAATTTGATTCACTTTAGATAGTTAAGCTTGTAAGTTGTTATGTTCTTGATTTAACTTGAAAAATTCTAGCACTCACTTTAATAAAGCATTAGCTAATATTTAATTGTTACTTCCATTTTGGCCATTATGAAGACATTTAAGAGACTAGTTTCTGGAAGTGGTTAGTAGCCTGCACAGCAGGACTATGACACGCAGCACCACTCTGATGGACTAGGCAAAGGTGTACCAAGAATGATTTGTATCGGTAGCTGATGAGCAGTATTAGCACTACCATCTCCTTTATTACTGCTGAGGTACCCATTTCTGACCTTTACAGTCAGTGCAGAAAAGTATGTTTTCAGAGAGTAAACAACCATCAATTTAAAATTCAGGTCTAGGATGGGAATAATCATATAACATGACAAAATATTTAATTGGGGGGGGAATCTTCTATACAAAAGACCAGTAATGTTTATTCTTAATTTACTAAAAACTTGTGTCAAATTTTTGAGAACAAAAGTTGGTCAAAGGTCACAAACTTTGAGTTATGAGTTAAGTTCTGGGGATCGCATGTACAGCCTGGTGATCATAGCTAACAGTACTGTATTATGTACCTGAAAGTTGGTGAGTAGATATCAAATGTTCTCACCACAAGAAAGAAATGGTAATTATGTGACCGGTTGGATGAGTTGCCATGGTGGTAATCATTTTGCAGTTATATAAGTGTATCAGATCAACTGGTTGTATACCTTAAACATATAGTGTTATTTGTCAATTGTGTCTCAATAAAGCTGGAAAAAAAAAAGAAAAACAAAAGTAAAATTAAACCAATAGATACACAGGATTCTGTGATGAGATAAATGGATAAATGGATCCCAACAGTACTCATAGCCTACAAATAGTTGGGACTAGGGTTTGGGAAGGCCCTGTAGAGTCCTGCCTTGCTCCCTGCCATAGAGCTATAGTAAGTCAAGCCAGACAGTGACAAGTGCCCGGTACTGAAGACCTTTAATGAGTGAGCACATCTTAACCTCTGTTTCTTGCCCATTCCTGTTACAGGATTTAGCATCTCAGAACTCTTCTTTTAGAATTGCATTCAGAGGTTTTGTCACATTCTTCCCAAACTTAGCTTTCTGCCCAGCAAGGAAGGAAGTCTTTTGGCTAATAAGCAGCTGTAATGCAGGGAGTTTAGATTGTTGTTTTAAAAAACAAAACAAAACACAGCAGCAGGAGAACAGTGACATTTGCAGATTTGACATTCATAGTTTTGACTGAGAGCAACCCAGAAGGCACGTGACTTGAGGTGATTTCTAATTTTTCTGAGCGGTAAGTCACTTAGCCTGCTGAGTATGCCTAGCACACCTCCACACATCTAAAATTCACCACGACTTGCTTCTGCATTCGCATGCCAGCTAGCTTCTGCAATGATAAAAACATGTTTCTTTGCGGGAAGCTTGCCTGAAAAGAAACCCGACTACAAATTCTGTAAAATCAATGAAGATTAGGTAAACAGATGTAAGAAATTATTTGCAAATTTGAAAGGTCTTACATTTTTCTGGACTTGCCCATAGGAGTTGGCAGCATTCGGACATGAAAATTAAGGCAGAATCATTGCTGGCTTGTGATAAGTGATGCCTTAGCATGTGTATCAGTCAGTTACTCCCCGCTGTATCTCCTGTGGAGCTATGATTAGAGAGCAGTAGACTGCCTTTTCAGAAAGAGGCACAGCATCATAAAAGGGAAGCCAAACCTAAACTATAAAGATGATAAATGGACAGATTATAAAGGTGATTTTTTTTCTGTCTTGTTAGTAAAGCCCAAAAACATCATACTGTAATTCCCAGGAAGTAGCATTTATCATATCTTCAAAAGTGCCTTCACGAAAGAGAAAAATGATGAAAGAGCATCTACCCACTTGACGAAACTGTGAGGTTCTTAGGAACTGACTGTCATGTCTCATGTCTTACATGCTGTTCCAACGCCCCACCACCACCACCACCACCATGAAGTTTAAGGCAAGGCTGGTAGAGGGAACTAAGAAGTTGAAGAATCCAAGGTAGTGCCTAACTTTTCCCTAGCTCATTCTGGAAACAGTACAGTACCAGACATGTTCAAATCATACCTGTTTGATCTGGGAAAGTGATTTAACCTCCCTGTACCTCAGTTTCCTTGTCTGTTAAATGAGGATAATAATAATACCTATCTCATGGGATTTTATGAGTTAATATATCTAGAATTCTTAGCACCTGGGACAGAGTAAGCTATTGTTGTTGCTGTTAACTACTATTACTGGCTTGTTGTTGTTGTTAAGTTTATTTATTTATTTATTTATTTATTTATTTATTTAAGTAATCTCTACACCCAACATGGGGCTCGAACCCACGACCCTGAGATCAAGAGTTGCATGCTCTTCCAACTAAGCCAGCCAGGTGCCCCCTTATTGCTGTTATTTTTGTTGAGATTGAGGAAGAGCTGTCAAGCTGAGCCATTAAAGAAAAGGGGGTATGGTTTACAACTGTTGGTCTCCCAGGGAAAAATTGCTTTACCATGTGATCGGCTATAATTTGGGTCATTGAACATTGTTAATTAACGTTAACACTGGGTCTGGGGACTAGAGAAAATGCTGTGGTTTCTCTGCTGTGTGTGTGGAGCTGCCTGTTAGCACCCAGTGGAGGAGGAGTGGCAGGGAGTTGCCAGCCAGCCACAGTGGTGTGCTTGCTTCAGTCTCTGTCATCTCCAGCGTATTGGCCCTCTTGTTCTCTCCTCTTCTTCAGGCTTAGATCACTCAGTCTGGAGCCTGAAACTCAGTAGGGTATTGATCTAGTATCCCATTATCTCCCTCCTCCCTTTCCTGTCCCGTCTCGCTGTGGATTTTAACGTTAGCCTATCTTCTAACTTTTCTGTGTGACCATAAGCAAATTACTTTGACCTAAATTGCATACTCTTTAAATGGAATAAAAATGACTCTGCCTATTCAGAGGACAACCAGGGGTTTTATGGAAATGACAGATGTTAAGCATTTTCAAAGTCCTTGAAAGGAGGATTCTTTGACGGGACCAAACTCATAGTAAAAAGGCTGTTTTCCCAAGGAGGACAGTCCTTACTCTAATACCTAGGCTTTACCCCCCAGTAGCACCAGAGCTGTTTAATTCCAGCTCTGCCATCTAGCCTAGTGGTTCTGAGTACCACTTTTTCAAATACTCACAAGCACTAATCCACGTTATGGCTTTACAGCCAGTAAATTAAATTATATATGTTCTAAACACAGTGTTTTTGAGCTGTAGAGAGTCTACAGCCTTTGAAACCACTAACTTAATTTTGTCCAACTCATACTGAGTAACTAAAAAAGAGCCAAACTTTTTCCTTTTGAATTTGGTTTGAAAAATAATAATAAATCATTCCCAGGCAGTGTTCCTGGATGCCAAATTTTATCTGGGATCTAAATCTTCTGTCTGCTTTGGATATTCCCCGAAGTAAAGGGTTAAGGAGTGTTAATGAAGAGGTGATCTATGACAGCTTTTACCTAACCTACAACCTTGTGGTCTCAGCTCTGTGACTTTGGGCACATCACTTAATGTGTCAGAGTTTTGACTCCTTTATCTGCAAATCTTTCTCCACAATAAATTTTTGAGAGAATTAAATGAAATCATCTTTATTGAACACTTTAAAAGTATACTTATCTGCATGTAAAATCCTACCTCTAAAAGAACAGATTTAAGTGGAAAAGTATTTATTCTGACATACTGTCATTGCTTAAAATTAGACTTTGTAAGCTCATTCAAGGCAGAGGCTCTGTTATCATCTTCCATAGTCTTCTTCCACAATAAATGAATACTTAATGAGGAAAGCTGAGCATGCTTTTCTAAATTATTTTTCAGAGGCTTCAAAATGCTTCCATTTTGTCACATTCCTTGGGAGAGCCTTGATTTTTTAGCAAATCTTTATCATTTAAGGGTGTGTGTGTTTATGTATATGTTTAAAACAACCAGACTCAATGGAAAGAGGATGGTCAAGCTGAGTAATACAGGATTGTTGGGGTTTTCTCTGGTTCTTTTTATTGAAGGGGGGTGTTGTTATTTTTAAAAAATGTAAGAAAACTAATTTTCCTTTGTTGCTTGTAAATTTTTTTCTAAAGCAGTTCCGAAAACAGGATTTTAGAAGTCTTTAGAGTAGTAACACATCATTTCAATACATGATGCCTTCCTATTTTTATGTACTCATACTCATTTGGATGTATATGTATATACATTTGGGTTTTTTAATTATATTATCATCGCACAGTGTACCATGACCTAGCAAGTGGTTCTGAAATAGGAAAAGCTACATAAAAATCAATACTACAGGGTGCCTGGGTGACAAATGACTCTTGATTTTGGATCAGGTCATGATCTCAGGGTCCTGGGATCAAGCCCTGCATCAGGCTCCGCGCTCAGCAGTGGGTCTATTTGAGGATTCTCTGACTCTGCCCCTTACTTTGCTCATGTGCACTCTCTCTTGCTCTCTCTCTCTCTCTCAAATAAATGGGTAAATCTTTTTTAAAAAAATCACTACTACTTATTCTTTGTGGCATTGGTTATTATTTCACTGATCTTAGATGTTTTGTGTGGTGCAACTATGTAAGCACGTTGTTAACTGGCATTTTTTTATAAAGCCAATTCCCTATACTAAATTGCTAAAATGAAATAAAACAGCTTTCTAAGGATATGTTCTCCTATGTACAATTAATATGGCATACATGCTGTATCCAGTTTCTATGCATGTACACCAGATCTTTGAAAAAGAAGGAAACATTTAGTAAGGTCTTCAAAATTTAGAAGCAGGTAACAGTCTGATGCTTATAAACCAAGTCTTTTGGAAGACAAACTGCATTTCTTAATCTATGACAGCTTCTCCTTTTCAGTTCCTCTTGTTTTTGTTTTTGTTTATGTTTTGTTCCTGCTACTCATAAATGCAAGAGTGTGTTTAGACGTAGGAAATGCTCCAAAGACCCTCCACGTGATACCAAGCCAATGTGACTGAAGATGCCCCCGGCTGCTGCCTGGATAGCTGCATACCATTTAAAACTATACTCTCAGATAAAAGTCTGTAAGGGCTTCCAGGAAAATTCCTTTATCCTGTCTGTAAGGGTTACATTTTAAAAAAGTATCTGCAGTTTTCAAAATCCAGTTAGCTGTAAGTTCTTGTGAAAAATTGCTTGCTGTAAGTTTTTGTGGTTGATTACATGCTAAGAAAAGCCATTTAAACCTTGTCTTCACTGACCTTCCAGCTTCTGCAGTACAGTAGGTTGTTCCATAAATGCACTGTCCTTCCACTCTACTTGAATTTACCAGTACTTGTAGATTTTGCACCAGCAACGATTTTTAAAGATTTTGGCCCAGTTCAGTGTCTCGGTTTCACAAAGAGGTTAGAAGTTTGAAAAGGTTCTTTGATGATTAAAGTGCAACTCATGTTGCTGCCCCTTTGACTTGGCTGCTGAAACAGCAGATGTGGTAAAGCCAGCACACTCCCTTTAAGCTGAACTAAGTGTGCACTGCAATGTGTTCACCTGTCTAAATTCAGCTCCCCGTAGGTAGCGTAAAAGGACCAACGGGTCTTTCTCTTTTGCCACATTGGAATTTATGTTTAGCCTTTAGTATTAAGAGCAGATTTAAAAATATATATTGAATCTGTGGGTTTTGGTGTAACAGATTATTCCTGAACTGTCATTTATGTCCCACCACTTACTCTACAATCACAGTTAGAAGGCCGGGTTTACTCGAAGAGTAAAAGCTCTTTTTAAATCACTGAGCATCTCCTTGTATTACAAATTATAACCTGCTTTGTACCTACTTATTTATAAAATGACTGTGCTCTTGCATTTAATGTTTTGTTTATTGATATCATTACAACTGAGTAAAACTAATGGATAAAAATATGCCAGTACAAAAGTCTCCTTTGGAACTGTTGAGAATGGGTAGACAGCCACAGGCACTTTGCCCTTGCAGCACGGTTCTTCAGGCTGTGTGTTGGGCCCCCAGAGCACGTGCTAATAGTAAGTTATTCTTAAAGTGATGGACTTGCATCACTATGGTCCTTCTGTGCTCTGTCAGGTGCCACAGTACTTTAATGTAATGAACCCAGTCCTGGGCTCCCAAACTGAATGGATATATCTGAAATCTTACTAATCTTGAGAATTTCTTACTCTTTTTTTTAAATTATGTTATGTTAATCACCATACATTACATCATTAGTTTTTGATGTGGTGTTCCATGATTCATTGTTTGCATATAACACCCAGTGCTCCATTCAGTACATACCCTCTTTAATACCCATCACCAGGCTAACCCATCCCCCCACCCCCTCCCCTCTAGAACCCTCAGTTTGTTTCTCAGAGTCCATAGTCTCTCATGGTTCATCTCCCCCTCCGATTCCCCCCCCTTCATTTTTCCCTTCCTACTATCTTCTTCTTTTTTTTTAACATATAATGTATTATTTGTTTCAGAGGTACAGGTCTGTGATTCATCAGTCTTACACAATTCACAGTGCTCACCATAGCACATACCCTCCCCAGTGTCCATCACCCAGCCACCCCATGCATCCCACCCCCCACCACTCCAGCAACCCTCAGTTTGTTTCCTGAGATTAAGATACTGAGCGAAAGAAGTCAATCAGGGAAAGACATGTATCATATGACCTCACTGATATGAGGAATTCTTAATCTCAGAATTTCTTATTCTTTGGGAAGAATCTTACAAAGACTCACTCTGGAGGGGAAAAATACTGCGTTTGTAACAAGTTTCTGTTGAAAATATCAGTGATTTTAGGTTATATAAGCATTCTCGAAAAATAAGCATTATCTCTGCTGCAAGGTCTGTATTTTAACTTTGTGCAGATGTGCGCTAAAAGAACATGATGTGCTTATTTGTTGCATTTATGCTACTTTCTTATTTTAAGTAAGATGGATGAAATTACATATTAAATAAAAACAGCAGCTCGGGCCACAGTCCTTAGCAAACTGAAAAAGCCTTGCAGAGACAGTGGAGAAAATGATGCCATGACTTTAATAACTCATTGACTTTTGAGAGACTTGTCTACATAAATGCCTTTATGTAGTAATTTCTTTGTGGAATTTATCGGTATTAAGTGTCTCCTGTTTAAAACTAATCTGCCGGGGCACCTCAGTGGCTCAGTCGTTAAGCGTCTGCCTTCGGCTCAAGTCATGGTCCCAGGGTCCTGGGATCGAGCCCCACGTCAGGCTCTCTGCTCAGCGGGAAGCCGGCTTCTCCCTCTCCCACTCCCCCTGCTTGTGTTCCCTCTCTCGCTGTATCTCTCTCTGTCAAATAAATAAAATCTTTAAAATAAATAAATAAATAAAATAAAACTAATCTGCCATTAAATTGTGTTGGTGAAATGTTACCAGAAGTATTATGTTTTATATCTTAACCAAACACATCACTTATTTTGACATGACTGCAGTTATAAACAAACACACACTATGTGTATGGCATGAAACTCCAGTCAGTGAAAATAGCTCTGTGGCCTTGGGCAAATTATTTAACTTCCCTGAACCTCAGTTTTCCTTTTCTGTATGATAGGACACCTAGCTTTTAGGATTCTTGTTAGTATTGGACGAACACCTCTATCAAGCACTAGCATAATGCCTGGCACTTACTTGTCAGTGCTGTGTTCCAAGCTTCATAAAGTGCAGTGTGTTTTAATATGGTATTTTCGAGGCAGAAAGTACTTTGTATCAAGTGTTACTTATCATAGTAAAGTATGAATTCAAAAATGAAACTTTCTATTGCATGTTACTTACCACACTCAACTCCAGGGCCAGAATTCAGAAAATGTAGAATAAATTTTTCTTAGGCTACTTAAAGAACACATGTTTCTTGAGTGATTACCAGGTGTAAAGCATTGTTTCCTATCATTTACAGTTGAATATATTTGAAATCCAGTAAGGGAGAGGTCAATCTGAATTCTATTCCCAGTTCATTTTATAGTCCCTCTTCCCTTTGGTTTTGCTATTTTCCTTTTTCTGTAAGCCTGTTGTAACTTTAAGAAAGTTTTCAAAATAAAGTAACATTTGACTTTGTTCCATAGTCATTTAAAAATAGAGTTGATCAATATGAAGTGTTAGCTAGGTGCGCAATTTGGTACTTTTTTATTGATTTCAGTTACCAGTGCCCTCAGGCTTCTGTATGTGAGAATGAAAATGATATATGAAATATGCACCCAGGTTAAACAGACCAATTTTCTTCTTAGATCTGCAACTACTATAAACAGAATTCTTTATATGGAAGTGACTTTGGTAGCAGTTAGTCCCTCTGTCTCTCTCTCTCTCAGACACACACAACACCCACGCACGCACACGCATGCGCACACGCACACACACCTCAAAACTCCAAACAGCGTTCTGAGCCAGTGTTTTTGTTACTGAGGCCAAGACTTATACAGTGCTTTAGGAATTTTCTGCCATTTAGTTAACTTTCATTAATTATAAAATGCCATTCAAGGTTATAGATTTACAGCCCATGAATATGCTTTGGCATTTTAACAGTTGATTGTAAGCCAGAATCTTGAGGATTTGAAAGATGTTCTACCAAATAGCTAGTTGCAGACCGATCAAAGCCAAGAGGATAAATACCAGGGAAGCCTGCTCAGCAGGGCATGCATTAATGAGAAAGTTGTGCAGAGAAGTTGGTTGTGGGCAGAGGTTGTCATGTGTCATCTGTCCCATCAGTCAGAGCTTCAGCAGCTGTTCCCTGTCACCAGGGCCCTTATGTGCTACTGCTTGTCCAATAGCACTAACAGATACTGGCTGCCTCTCCAGGGGGTGGGGGCTGGGGAAGCCATGGACACACAGACTTACATTGTATGTCTCACTGGCCACCAGTTTGGATGGAAGCTCATTTCCAAAAAGAGAGACCAAGCGCCAATTCCTTGGTGTTTCATTAGACCACGAACCAAGATATATTCTCAAGAGAATTAGTTGGATTTTGGAGAATCTATCTGTTTTTGACTAAAAATGTAGGATGGAAATGTAGGAAGATTGCCCACTTGAACACAAAATAGGCCCTAAATGAGAGATGAGAGTGCTTTCTCCACCAGATGCTGGATTATCAGTACTGCATGATCACTGAAGAAACTTTCTGGTTGAACAGAGCAATGCAAAAACAGACTGGAAATGACAAGCATTCCTTTTGTGATAATGCAGCAATCTGCCAAATGGGATACATCCCAGTTCTGATGATGGACAAGCCTCCAACAGTTTCCTTTTTCCCTTCTTATATTCCAGAGACATCCTTAGAGGAAAGGATTTGAGGGCATTAGTATCACTATCTGTCTGATTACTGTGTTGACATTTTTAAAGTGCCATTAATCATAGGAAATGGAACTTAATGATGTTGAAAAATACCCAGCCAAGAACTATCAAGAAAGTAAGCTGCAGCCCAATATTCAGATGAAATTGAAGGGGGAAATGGTTTAACCCTTTCTTTTTTTCTTAGTTAACTTACTACTGAACTCCGAAGCTAGGTAATTGAGAGGCAGCAAGCAAGGGAAATGGTAAACATAGCAAAGGGAAATTGAGAAAGGCAGATATTTTTATTTTGTAAATATTGCAGCAATAATTTATACAGTATATAAAAACAATAGTCATCTCAAGATTATGTAATTAAGGTCTTACTTGCTTCCACACCTTCCATTTTGTAAGCAAGTACTTTTTCTTTTTGATATCCCTCCCCCCCATATTTTTCCTGTGGACTCTGAATACTTAATACAATTTAATCCACGTGAAGCTTGACTGTCAATGGAATTTGAGAATTAGTAGACTGAAGTATGCTTACATAGGTAACACTGTCATCATGGATACTCAAAAAAAAAGTACAAAAAAGTATTCATGTGCCAGTGATATGGCCCATGAATAACAAATTTTCATTTGTCAAAAGCTGGCAATGCTTACTGGATATTTTGCTGGATTTTGAAATCATCAGTTCATTGTTTGCCTATTAGCTAATTTAAATTCAAATGAGTATTCCTAACTCAAATTTAGGAAACATAAGGTAAACATGTATCCTTATTTAGAAAATATGTTTGACACTATACTCTAACGAACATTACACTGTAAAGCGTTTCTGATGCTGATTTTGAGAAGGTGCTTCACTGGAAAATAGCACAAGAACCTAAGTCCATCCCCTCCTTTTTTTTCCAAGACAGGGCATTCATTACAGCATGAGACACACATAGATTTTTAATCAAGACTGATTGGTTGGTTGATTGATGATACGTGGATCTGAGATGATTGAATTTTAGGGTGACCTGTATAAGGACTTTGGAAAATAAGTAATATTATTAATAAGTGCTGGGTTTTTTGTTTGTTTGTTTGTTCCTGCAGGTTTTTGTCATTCATCAGAGGGACACTGTGTGAGATTGGAAAGCCTGAAATGGAACAAAAAATAAATTCATTCCTTGAAAAGGAAGGAATAGAGAAAATTGCGGAAAGTTTGCAAACAACAGTTCACACCTTACAGGTCATCATAGATGGTCTCAGCCAGCCTGAAAGCTTCGATTTTCGAACAGGTAAATAATTAAATTTGAATAACAGCACCTTCATTTACATAGCTCACATAATCTTCTATGGCCCTCACAACAAACCTCTGCCATAGGCAAAACTGATATTATTCTCCATTCTGTACATGTGAAAACTAAAGCATCATGCCCTTTCTTCAAAGTCATTGCAGTTGGTTAACATCCAGAGCCAAAACAAGAAGCCAGGTCTCCCGACGACTCCTTGTCCCGTGCTTATTTTCCATCACACTAGACTAAATGCATCACACATTGGCTGCTGTGTGCATGGAGGCATACATTTTTCATAATCCTTTTGTAAGCTCTTCTTATCTTGTAGGAGCCAGAAGTCCAAGGTAAGGCATTAGTTCATAAACTAAAAAGTGAATCTTCTTCCTAAATTGCAGCCTTCCAAGTTCCTGGATTCTGTGTCAGTGAACACATTGAGCAAATAAGATACTATCTCTCTGTTGATTTTCCTTCTAATTAAAAGAGCTCTCAGCTTTCAGCATAGGTAGATGGTGAGGGAAGTATAACAGCCATAGTTGTTGAGGGCAATGACCCGATGAAAAAGAACTAAGGTATCAAGTGACCCACTTCCTAAGGATATTTGAATAGGAGGCTCTGAGATTTAAATGAATCTGCACTTGTCTCATAACCAGTTTTAGGATACCGTGTTTAAGGCTTGGTTCTTTTCATTCTGAGTTAGGCTCTTTTGAGGGGGTCAAACGTGCTTCTTTGAAAAGGTTTAAAGGAGTTTATGCATCCAACTTTTTTTTTTAAGATTTTATTTATTTATTTGAGAGAGAGAGAATGAGAGAGAGAGAAAGAGAGCACATGAGAGGGGGGAGGGTCAGAGGAAAAAGCAGACTCCCCGCCGAGCAGGGAGCCTGATGTGGGACTCAGTCCGGGGACTCCAGGATCATGACCTGAGCCGAAGGCAGTCGCTCAACCAACTGAGCCACCCAGGCGCCCTGAAAAGGTTTAAAGGAGTTTATTTTATTTTTTTTAAGATTTTATTTATTTATTCATGAGAGACAGAGGGAGAGAGAGAGAGAGAGAGAGAAGCAGGCTCCCAAAGAGCAGGGAGCCCGATGCGGGACTCGATCCCACGACCCTGGGATCATGACCTGAGCCGAAGGCAGACGCTTAACCGTCTGAGCCACCCAGGCGCCCAAGGTTTAAAGGAGTTTAAAAACACACCCAGTAACGGGCACCTGGCTGGCTCAGTCAGAAGAGCATGCAACTCTTGATCTCAGAGGTTGTGAGTTCAAGCCCCACATTGGGTGTAGCGATTACTAAAAAATAAATAAATTAAAAAAAAAAAAACACCCAGTAAGTTCATTTATACTATTCCCTTAACTTTTCTGTAAGTCAGAAATTAATTTTTAAAGTTGGAAAAAAATATATAATAAGATCTATGACAAAAATGTAGGAGTAGGAGCCTCCAGGGTGGTCCATCCAAAGTGGATGTTTCAGTAGACATATCCATCGCTATTTAGAGGCCTGATACCCTTGTATGTGAATTTCCTGGGTATTGTTTAGCAGGATACTAAGTTCCTAAACAGGGTGGGCTATGAGGCTGGCATGCCTAGGACACCACATTAGAAGATTGGTAAATATGCTCTCTCTAGAGAGCTGCAGGCCTCCTGTACTGGTTTTCTTGATCGTTTTTCTGTCTTGGTGTTAATTGCTCTGTTTTCCCAGTTACACTGCAGACTCAGAGTGAAAATCAACATTCAGATTATATGGTTCAATTAAACAACCAACTGCTAAGTAGAGGTCCTCACCTTGTCATGCCCTTAGTGAGCAGAAACACAGATGCACCTGGGCTCTGGACTGAGCTTACCAGTTACTGCAGTGTTTATCATTGTGATAAGTGAAATTTCAAATAAGTCTCTTTAAACTCACTTTGGAATTGGCCTTTGCCCTTTGTGTAAGTCACAATTTTCAAAATGTCTGAAAGCTTTTACTTTAATGCTAAAAATATCCCCAAGGGGGAAGGCAGACAGTCATACTTTTGAAGAGGCAGATAGTATTTTGGATGTTTCCTCATTACAGTATTTATAAACATTACATCTTTTATTTTCTTCATTTTCTCAAAAGTATTTCCTTCCTTGATGCCTCTTTCTTTCCCCATACTCATCCTGTCTTCTGACAAAATTGATTCTATTTTATTAACACTCTGGTTGCCAGTTACTTTCCATAATTGGAGTCATCAGAGGCAGCCTAGTGACAGCCGACTGAATTTGTTGCCTTGGCAGTCAAAGTGAAAGTTTGCCTGGTACATGGAGGATTTTCTCATTTCTCAGTGGCCCAGGCTGTCTTCAGGAACATGTTAAGTAGTTCCTGACTCTGATTTTCCATGCAAAATTAAACTAAGCAGCTGATCAGGAACCCTTGGGGAATCTGTAGCAGCTGGACCTCTGTAAGAGAGAAGAATTTCCAAGCATAAAAAACAATGCGTGTGAGACCTCAGAGACCATCCTACCTTGGCCCTGATCAATGACTTAGTTTCACTTTGCTTTGACACAGTCTTTGCCCAGGGTAATATTACAACAGGTTTTTTTGCTTTTGGAATCCACTACTTGCAGTGTCAGGGAAAATTCTACAGAATCAATTCCAGTTTTCACATATTCCTTTTTGGTGTGAGGAAAATGAGATTTGAAGTGTAAAGAGGGTTTTTGTTTTGTTTTACAGGAAAAAGGTGAATTCAGAAAAAAACCAACAACTTGATTTCAGGATGGTTGGATGGGGGAGGGGAACCAAGGGGTGGCCAGTTGTTAGTACAACTGTAAAGGATAGCTTTAACAAGTAATCAGGATCAAGCCAACAGCTGTGGAGGAAAAGGAAGTGGGATGGGTGGAGGGAGAATGAGGCCTTAGTAAAAGGAGATCCAAGCTTAGAATGTTCTTTGTTATTAGAATCAACATTCAGTAATCCTAGGAAAGGGGGCCAAGAAGAGCATGGGAAAATGGAATCCACAGATAACCCAAAAACCCCATTTAGACTGTTAGTTCTACCCTTCTCCCTCATAAAACCTTTGTTGTTGTTTTTGTTTTGTTTTTACTAGAGCCATGATTCCTTGGTATGCTTTATACCCACTTTTTGGGGGGCTGGTGTTAATGAACAGAGAAATGTACAATGGGGCGAACAAGAAAAGAGGGCTGTAAGGAACTTGAGAGCAGGGATCTGTGTGTCTTCATCTTTGTATCTCTAGCACCCAGCAGAGTGCCTGGACAGGAGATCATACTAGGAGCTAATAAATGTTTAATGACTTGAACTGAAAAAGGAGAAAGAAGATTAGGTACTGGCTGCTCTGGGTTTCTGAGCCGTAGATCAAGAATGTATTAAGTTTTGATTGGACAAGTATATTCAAAATGGACAGAAATTGATTCCTGAATTCCAAATTCGTGGAGGGAAATGAGAGAACATTTTAATTTCAAATGTTGTTGTACTTTCTACCACCTTTAAACAGTTTGCAAATTCAGGTACTGGGGGGAAAAAAATCTCCCAATTTTCTGTCTTTAAAAGTCTTACTTTCCCAGTGTTTGTGATTTGGCCTTATATATTCATTGAGCAAAGATATTTTCTCATCACCTCCTCATAAAGAGGAAAATAAGACTCTCTTCTCAATCCTTGTATACAGTGCTAATGTTTGCATGCTAGCAAGATAGAGTTTGAGGAGAAGAAAGTGAGTAAATTTTCTTGTGTTGTTCCTATTATGTGAATGCTGCTTCTTCAATTAAGATGCATTTTCTCTGAAGGCAAGCCTGGGTTTCAGTTCTTTTATGTCCCCTCTCAGTGCTGACTAGTAGTCTGGGCACATAACTGATATGTAGTAAATACTTATTTACTAATGTATATTGTGTCCAGGAAGTATAGTACCTACTATTTACACTGTCTTTTGTCCCCTTTTCCTTGTAGATTTTGATAAACCTGATTTCAAGAGAAGCATTGTCTGCTTGGAAGACCTGCAGGTTGGGACAGTTCTTACAGGCAAAGTCGAAAATGCCACTCTGTTTGGAATTTTTGTAGATATAGGAGTGGGGAGATCAGGGCTGATTCCCATACGAAATGTAACAGAAGCAAAACTTTCTAAAACAAAGAAGAGAAGGAGTCTTGGACTGGGCCCTGGAGAAAGAGTGGAAGTCCAAGTACTCAACATTGACATCCCCCGATCGAGGATTACTCTGGACCTCATTCGGGTGTTGTGAGTGTCGCACTAAAGATCAGACACTGATTTTATTTTCTCATTTCTAGAGATGGGTAAGAATAAGTCAGGTGTTTGTGAATTCTAGGTAGCAGATGAGAAAGAATTCACTCAATATCAGAAGTATTTTTCAAACACTTGCCTTACTTTTCCTTCTGAATAAATAGGAACCTAACAGCTCAATTTCTTTTCCCCTTAAAGAAAACAACTAATAGACATCCTCATGTGGTTTTATTTAGTAATGATTTTCTGACCCAAATTTTATTTTTTGTACTTCATCTTTGACTCCTTTTGCATTTTGTATAACAGATTGTCGTTTCATTTCTACTTGCCAGCTTGCTTTGCTGGACTTGTATGGAATTGTTTTCTTGATTTGAATTGTACATTGTTTCTTGACATAGGGCAGGCAGTGGTTAGCCCTCCCTTTTTACAGATTTTTTTTAATCAGGCCTTTTGGACTTGATTCATGATTTTCTCTTGCCAAGCAAATAAAAAATATGCCAATTAGATAGATCCTGATGTGTCTGTAACCATCAAGTGAATGGCTCAAAACATTTCTGAGAAGTATGTATGTATTGATTCCTACAATAAAGTTCTGTGGCTAGTGACCTTGTTTTTGTTATGTTGATTCAGTGAATGACCTAGGAGTCCTTCCTGATTAAAGATGTGGCACATATTCATGCAAATTTCATATAAGCCAACTGTGCCTTTGGGCAAGAGGGAAGCCTCCGGAAACTTGAAGAATAGCATTCAGTTTGACTTTGCTTAGCACCGAAGGTATTTTCTTTCTTAAACATTAGGACTAAACCTCAAATGGGGAAAGAAATAGCCTTCCTAAAGATTAACTGTAGATTAGGTGTGAAGGGGCAAGAAAAACAAGTAGATAAAGCAGGTGACTCTTAACTCTGTTTTTATTCAGTGGAGATGGTAAGTATTAGCATGACCATTCAGGGTCAAAATTATTTAAATAGAGCCCACACTGGACTGGGGTCTTGTCCATTCTGGCTGCCCTGGCTAATTTGCTTAATGGAGTCATTTGCATGACTGAATGAGTACCTGGTTTTCACCATGTGTAATGACTGGAGGATGCTTACTAAAGAGGGTGACCGTCCTGCTTTTTTGCCTGGGACAGTCCTAGGAAACACGCATTGTCCTGGTAGAGGTTTTTCATAGTATGTCTTTTTTATTCCCAAACTTCCCCATTGTTCGTAATAAATCATATGATCATCGTAGTAGTATAGTCCCTTACAGAATGGTAAATTGGACTGTGTTTATTGACAGTTCTGCCTGGTAGTTTGCTAATCTCAAAATATTCAGTCTTCCAACTGGTGTACGTAGATCTTTTTAATGCAGTAGCTCCCTTAAAAGTTGTGTAACTCAAGGCTTGTTTTCCCGACAGTTTCATTTCTGAAATGCTTTTCTCTTTCTTACAAGTGACAGTGGATCTTAATGTTGTGACTTTAAGTTGACCTTCTTACTCCTTCCAGTGTTCTTCCTGGTTCATAATTTGTAGATCAGTGATGAGTAATATGCACCCAGAGAGTCTTATTCTGAAGCCTGCAATGTAATTTCAAACAAATGCTTTTTTTTAAAATTGAGGCATAATTGGCATATAACTTTGTTAGTTTCAGGTGTACAACATGATTTGATATTTGTATGTATTTCAACATGATTACCATAATAAATCTAGTTAACGTCTATCACCATATATAGTCAAAACAAATGCTTTTTGGGAAGAGGCCTTCTCCTTGGCCACTTTGAATACCAGAACCAGAACAGTGGAAGCAGCTCCATTGACCTGGTAGCTAAGCCTGTAGACGCAAGCACTTGATATTGCACTAGGTTGCATGGTTTGTCCTGTCTAGCCCAAACATGGTGGAAGCTCTATAAGGCCTAGCCTGGGAAAAGTGGGGCATGTCTCTTTCGTCTTGTACCCCTAGAATGTAGCATGGCGCTTGGTGGTCAGTATGTTCAATTAATCCTAGTCCCTATCCTACCAATAATCCACAATGTGCTTTCGACCTGGTGTCTTTACTTCTCTGGGCCTCCTTTTCCCAAGTTTAAAATGGGGATGATGGTAATAAAGCATTCATTCTCCCAGAATTTCTTTTGTTTTATTATGTTAATCACCATACATTACATCATTAGTTTTTGATGTAGTGTTCCATGATTCATTGTTTGCTTATAACACCCAGTGCTCCATTCAGTACGTGCCCTCTTTAATACCCATCACCAGGCTAATCCATTCCCCCCACCCCCCTCCCCTCTAGAACCCTCAGTTTGTTTCTCAGAGTCCATAGTCTCTCATGGTTCATCTCCCCCTCTGATTTCCCCCCCTTCATTTTTCCCTTCCTGCTATCTTCTTCTTTTTCATTCTCCCAGAATTTATTGGTGGCCTCCTGTGTGCCAGGCATGGTGCTGGACACTGACCATACAGTTATGATGGAAAAATAGACATTATCCCTACCCTTATGGAACTTAGAGTCTGTTGAGGAAAAAAAGAATCATTAACCGAGAAATCACATACAAATATAAAATTACAAGCAGAATAAGCAATATAATGGTGGCAGCACATAATAGATAAGTTTACCTAGTCAGAAATGTCAGAAAATGTTTCAGTGGGGTTTGAGTGAAATGTGAAAGATGACCAGAAGTTAACTAGGACAGATATTTTGTTGACCTTAACAAGAATTGTTTCTGATAAATGGTGGGGGGTGAGAGCCTGATTAGAGTGGGTTTAAAAGAGAGTGGGAGGAGTTAGATTTGGGGTAGCGAATATAGACAATTTGTTCAGGAGGTTTGGCTGTTAAGCAATAAGAGAAATATTACAGTGGTTAGAAGGGGAGAATGGAGTCCAGAGAGAGTTCTTGTATTTTTTTAAGAAGAAATAATAATATGTACAAGTGGAAATGAGCTAGTAAAACTAGAAAATTTGAGATAGGAGACAGAGGAGAATCGCTGGAGTGATATCCTTGAGTGGATGGGACTGGGTGGAATCTAGTACACAGTCTGAGATAGAAATATAAACAGTTTGTCCGTATTAACAAGAGAAGATTGTATGGGCCCAGATGTAGGTAGGAGGCTGTGGTGATGGGAGCTCATCGAGGATCTCCTTGGGTCGCTTGTATTTTTCTCATTGAAATAAAAAGGAAGGTCATCATAGGCCTGAAGATCTGGAGTAAAGGGAGTTGGAGGTGTGAGAAGAAAGGAAAAGAAGAGGAAAACAAAGCAAAGGATAAAAGAGTAAAAAGCCTAGGGAAATAGAGTATGATTTCTGGGCAGTGTTAAATGTTCCACTGAGGGGTCAGGGTCAGTCAAGTGGAGGATCAGTCCAGTTGCATATCTATTTTTCTTCCACCACAGCAGCAGGGTGAGCACAGGTGGAGAGGTAGATCTATTCAGGGTTGGGAGTTTGACAAGCAAGTAAAACGGACAGAAAGGCAAGGAAGTTGCGGGCATGTAGACAAAGAAATTGTTGACCGTGGAATTTAGACTCCATAAGAAGAAAAGCAAGAGTATAAGGGGAGAATGAGGGGCAGTGAAAAGGTACAGGATTAATGATTGTAGGTCCTGATGGAGGAATGTTAGAGTGGGGATGACAGAGGGCATAATGGGTGAAAGAGTGGCTGTCAGCAGTGGGATGCTTAACTCTGAAATGACAGGTTTCGGGGTTGCAGTGCTTGGTAATTACACAGGGTAGGGAGTGATTGTGGGAATAAGTGGCAGAGGTAGGGGACAAGGATAAGCTCGTTAGAAAAGAGGAAGACAAGGAACTGAACCACTTCAGGAAGGATTATGTGGGTAAGTTTAGGAGGCTGTCACAGTAATGCAGGCATAAAATAATGGTGGCTTGGACAAGAACGTTAGTGGTAGAAATGGTGAGATGGCGTGGGGTACTGGATGTATTTGGAAGATGAAGGCAGAGCCAAACAGGATTTCCTGGTGTACTGGATAGAAGACGTGAGACAGACAAAAGTCTAGGATGGTTTTGGGCCTATGCAACCAGAAGGATGAAATTGTTATCTGCTGAGGTGGAAGAGGCTGTCTTGGACAGTTTTGGTGAAGGACTTCATTTAGGACCAGTTAAATTTGAGATCCTCATTAGACATGTAAGTGGAGATGCCAGATAGGCTCTTTCAGCCTAAAGTTCCGGGGAGACGGCTGGGCTGGAAGTGTCGGTGGCCAGCAGCACAAAACTGTACCCACAGCCACCAGGCTGACTAAGATCACCAATGTGTATAAATTCTTTGAACATCTCCCTAAGGGCAGGAATCTCTTTTGTCGTGGCAGGGCCTGCCTGGGTGCCTATTCAGAATTCTCCCCTCCTTCCTTACTAAAAGAATTCGGATCTGAGGGGAGCATAAGGTGACTAATGGACACGGATGTGGCCATGTGGTGTAGTCCTGGCCAGTGAGTGTAGGTCAAAGTCGGGACGGGATTCTAGAAACAGTGGGGACGTCAGACCCAGCTATCATACTTTTTTTATCCTTTGCCCTTGCCCTCCCTCCTGCTCAGAATGCGGACAGAATGCTGGAGGTGCTGGAGGTCAGACAGTGACAAACACTCACTAGGGACTGCTGGACAGAAAGATAGTTCCTGAACCCATCTTGGCATTGTAGAGTCACACAACAGCCCTGAATTGCCTACTCATTAGGCAATTGGACTTCACATTAGGTGAGAAAAACAAGTTTTATTCATTCAAGCTGTTGAGGGGGCAGAGGGAGGTTTACAGTAAAGTGTATTCCCTAATATGCATTTGTGTGGTGCCTTACTAAATCCCCTGTACATAGAAAAAAACTAGCATGTGACAGGGACTCAACAAATGTTGATTGGCTGAGTAAATATAAAAGAGTTCAACAAAAATGATCGAATATAAAATGTTCCCCAAATCCAGGTTTCCTTAATCATGTTAGACAATATGATGGAATAAACAGTTCACATTTATTACAACAACACACGATAAAATATCTAGAAATAATCTAACAAACAATGTACAGGATCTGTGTGAAGATAATTTAGAAAACTCTACTACTGAATATAAAATAAAAGTAGAAAACATTAAGGCATGCCATGTTCCTGGATTGGAAGACATGGTATTGTAGAAAGATCAGTCCTCCAAAAATTATTATATGTCTACTTTGGGCACAATTCTAATTATTCTAATCAGCTTTGCTTTTGTTTGTATGTTTATTTACACTTAAGTTAAAAATTAAACTTATTTGGAAGGATTATGTGAAAAAAGTCAAAACTATACCTTAAAAGAATATGAGGGAATGGTAAGTATGAGGGAATTTGTCCTTCCAGATATTAAAGTGTAGTCAAGAGCTGCCATAATTTAAACAGTGTGGTACTAACACAGGAAGAGACAAACAGAAGGGAGGAATAAACAGAATTCAAAATCAGTGGGGATTTATGTACATTAAAAGTGGCATTTCATAGTGGGGCAAAATCATATTACCATGCTACACACAAAAATACATTCCAGATGCGTTAAACTTAAGTAAAATGTTTAAAGAACTACAAGCAAACATAGAAGAGCTCTACAAAGTGATTGAACAGCCATGGTTGCAGAATGCAAGAATAACAGAACAATGGGCCTATAGACCTCACAGTTCCACTCAGAAGACATATTTTGGACGCCCAGCATGAGACCCAGTGCCAGATGCTGGGGACAAAAGATGAATATGATATCTTCTGAGGATGTCTGCAGCCACGGGGAGCTGGAATTTAAGCTGTAGCACTGAATATTTTAAGTTAAATCTCATGGGCATTTTGGAGTTAAACCTGGCTGCTATCTACTTTAGAATGTGGTATCATCCCAAATCATTTGAAGCCACAAGACCCTTTGGAATACTTGGTTTTGTATTAATGGAGTGCTCATGTTGAGGTGTCTATATATCTGACCCTGACCTCGGAGTTAGCACTTGTGTTAAAATTGGAGATGGAAAGAAGGGACAGAATGGAAAAAAAACAAAAATACGTATTTAGTCAGTCTTTTCATTTTGGCTTCCTGCCTGAAATCAGTCATAATGAGTTGGATTTAAATAACAGATCATGGAGAACTTCAGAATGACTGGGCTCATTGCCAGAGCAGTCTGTTCCACAGGAAGAAAGATATAGATTTCTTCCCACTCAACTCATTTTACATGGTGAAGATGATTCTGTGCGTGGAGGCTGGGTTTATTATTTAGAGGGAGAGTAGGATAAGCAGACTCTGGTCCTGTCAGCACCAAAAATTACCTTTTTAGAAATTAAACCCCTTCCCCAGAAAAGATTTGCTATTCACTTAGCTCACATCAAGAATCTAAATAAGGATTATAATACCCCCCCCCCAGTATTTTTAAGGAGAAAAGTCTATCCCAAGAAGAACGGGAATAAATTATTAATCTAAATACTACAGGGAAACCTCTCAGATACCAGAGAATTTGTCACAGCTATATAGCCCATCTCACGTGACAGGTCAATCCAAGCAGAAAAATCTGAAGTTAAAGGTGCAGTGTTGAAGGGAGAGGTGGGGTGACAGACGGAGAGCAGTGGAATAGCCCAGCGTTGTTTGTCTCAAGTTTTGAAAGTCTTGTTTTATCTAAGTAATGAGGCCAAACGTAAGTCTCCAGATTTGTTATAGAATTTTGCAAAAGCAATCAAGTAACAGCCTGCTGTTAGCCTGCTACTAAAACCTTCTCACTTCTGAGGAACTTTCCACCTCCTTACTTATAGCCAGGCCTACGGTAACCAGGGAGATTTTCTGCAAGGGAGCAACTCCCCTTCGGATGTCTTTCTCTGGTCGCAGTGGTGGTTCTTTGATCATTTGGCATTTGCCCGCCTGTTTCCCAGGTTTGAATCTCTTGGCAGTGAAGAAGAAAGTGGCACCAGTGAAAGTCAAACCTCAGGTTTGTTCAAGTTAGTAGCTACATGTCTACCTTGATACGTTTCATCATATGTATGCAAATCACTGCAGACAGTTCTGTGATGAACACCATGGCGTGTTGTTGCAGTGCTAGCACTCTTTCCAAACATATGCACATTTCATTGTTAACAGCTCTTATGAAAAACCCCATAAAGATAAATATTGTGTCATGTAACTTTTGTTTCGGGGGGTATGTGTGTATGTGTGTGTTGGTACTAGGTTAAGATGTAAAATACATTCTTTATTGTGTTGTTGAGATATTTTTTAAAAGTATAAAAACTGAGGGTGGGAGGCACCTTCTCTACAGAGAAATCCTTTCTGCCTGCCTCCCCCCCAAACTGAGCATGTTTCCTCTCACCACAGAGCCATTCATTTTGCTCAGAACAGCCTCCCTTTGCTCTCATCCCACCCCTTTGGATGTCACCCCAGGTGGTATTTTCTCAGAAAAGACTCACTAAACTCCCAGACTAAATGAAGTTCCCTTTTCTAGGCTCTCCTTGCACCATGTATTTTCCCTTCACTTCCTACACACAGTTTATGACTATGCATTTATGTATGTGATAACAGCACTTAACTAAGATCTTCCTCTACAGATTGGAAACTCCACGAAGACAGCAACCTTGCATTCCCACCGCTATGCATGATATTGGGACCTCACCTCCTTTTATTCATTCCTTACCTCCTCAGATTATTATGACCGCATCCTCACCAGACCTGAGCTGTCCAATATATTTACCTTGATTCCTCCAGATACAGTGTTTGGCCTTGGTCTCTGCATTAGCTCAGATTCTCTAGAAAACAGCCTGAGAAAAAACTTACGGACTCATGCTTTATTGGGGTTTACAATCCCAGGTCAGGAAGAGCAAAGGAGAGGGGGCAGTGAGTCCAGGTAGTGGGAAAGCAAAAGAAGACGTTGTGTACAGCCTCATAAGAAAACACTGCCAGCTTCTTAGTGACCGGGTTGTCTCTGAAGAAGCTATCTGGAATGATGTGGCTCAGATGGTGGAAAGGTGGAAGGAAGGTAGGAAAGAGGAGAAGTTTATCTTCTCTCTCCCTCCTGTCTCCTGTTTCTCTCTGGTCACAGTTCATTCTACCAGGTGTTGATTCCCCTGTGCTTCCAGGTTGCCTGGAAGGAAGTAGATGCGGTTGGGTCAGACCTTTGTGTTGGAGCTACTTTGGATCCCACTGCAACAGGTGTGATAGAGGCCACACTGAATTCTTGTCCTTATCCCTACTTCTCCAGCAAACAGCAGTAACTACAGTAGCAGCCAGGCTTCCTGCGGAGCCAATGGCTGAGGATGAGGGTAGGGGTCACCCAGTGAGGCTGGGTGAATCTGGGAGCCTCATAAAACAAGCCCAGTATAGCCACTGGAGCATTAGAATTGAAATTCTTCCAAACTAACTTTGTTTACGTGATCTACTAGCTCATGGATGCCCACCATTCCCTCCCTTTCCCACCAGTTATCCCTTGCTCCTATTCTGTACTTGGGGAACTCAACTCTAACCCAGCTGCCTAACCAGCTCTCAAGCAAACCAGCCCCAGCACCTACCCATCACTGGCCTTGTAATTTATAGCAGCACTGGGTAACCCAGATACTGAAAAAACTCTATTTCTTCATCACTTACAAGGTTCCCTTAGATTACTTCCCTCCCACCCACACTTCTAAGAACAGTAAGCAGAGACTGCACTACCATTAAAGAAAGAAAATCAGAAATTCAGAGCAGTGAGATCTCTGTGCTTCATGGAGAGTTTGGCTCCTGTATGATTGATACTGGAAGCTGTTGGAGTTGAAAATGGACATGAGTCAGGGGCCAAGAAAACTAAAACTGACAATTAATTGGCCCTTAACCCATCACATCTTTCAAAAAAGAAAACATACCCTCCATGTCCCACCCAATCCCCAAGATAAAAACATCAAAAACCCTAGGAGAGGATATGCAAAACCAGACTGTGTATGTCTAATTTGACAAAGGGTTATTTTAAAATAAATTGCTCAAGGCAAAGCACGGATGAAGAGAGTTCCTTTGGGCTTTGGCCAACTCTTCACTAATACAGTCTGTTGGCCCCAGTGAATGGAGCCAGGACCAAAGAAAATAGTCTGCAATCACAAATTTGCCTTCAGAAACTTTACCTTGGTCTTGTTTGGGTTTGGATTTTGCTAACAGCTTTATTGAGATATTATTCACCACTTAAAAGCTACAAGTAAATGATTTTCACAGACTTCTACATCCTCATCACCATTTGTTCATCTGTATTTTTTATTATAGCATCTTAGTGGGTGTGAAGTGGTTTCACAGTGTGGTTTTAGTTTGCATTTCCTTCATGGATAATAACATTGAGCACTTTTCATGTGCTTATTGGCATTTATATATCTTCTTTTGAAGAAATGTCGGATTCAAGATTTCTGACCACTTTTTAATTATTTTTCTACATTTTAGGAGTTCTTTATATATTCTCAATGTAAGCCCTTTATCAGATAGAAGATTTATAAAAACTTTCTTCCATTCTGTAGGGTTTTATTTTCATTTTTTTCATAGTTCCTTTGAAAAACAAAAATTTTTAAATTTATTTATTTATTATTAACATATAACGTATTATTTGTTTCAGGGGTAC
This sequence comes from Eumetopias jubatus, assembly GCF_037043125.1. Lineage (NCBI taxonomy): Eukaryota > Metazoa > Chordata > Mammalia > Carnivora > Otariidae > Eumetopias > Eumetopias jubatus. The sequence goes on from NW_028274815.1 coordinate 74,540,583, forward strand.
AGGTCTGTGATTCATCAGTCTTATGCAATTCACAGTGCTCACCATAGCACATACCCTCCCCAGTGTCCATCACCCAGCCACCCCATCCCTCCCACCCCCCTCCACTCCAGCAACCCTCAGTTTGTTTCCTGAGATTAAGAGTCTCTTATGGTTTGTCTCCCTTTCTGGTTTCATCTTGAAAAACAAAATTTTTGATATGATGTCAAATTTATCTATTTTTTTCTTTTGTCTCTTGTGCTTTTGGTGTCCTATTTAAGAGGCCATTGCCTAATTCAAGGTCATGAAGATTTACACATATATTTCTTCTAAGAGTTTAATAATTTTAGCTCTTATATATAGATCTTTGATCCATTTTGAGTTAATTTGTATATAAAATGAGGTAGAAATCCAATTGATTTTGTTTTAATGTAGTTATCCAGTCATCCTAGCATTATTTGTTGAAAAGACAATTCTTCTCTCATTTAATTATCTTCCTACTCTTGTCAATAATCAATTGACCATAGACATATGGGTTCTATACTATAGACATATATGTAAATTCTATTCCATTGGTCTTTATAGCTATACGTATGCCAGTACTATACAGTCTTGAGTACTTTAGCTTCGTAATAATTTTGAAATTATGTCGTGTGAATCTTCCAACTCTATTCTTTTCAAGATTGTTTTGGCTATTCTGGATCTCTTGCATTTGTGTATGGATTTTAGGATCAGCTTGCCAATTTCTGAAAAGAAGCCAGCTGAGATTTTGATAGGTATTGCATTGAATCTGTAGATCAATTTGGGGGAGTACTGCCATCTTAACAATATTAAGTCTTCCAATCCATGAACATGGGATGTCTTTCCACTTATTTAGGTGTTTAATTTCTAATGTTTTGCTTTTTTCAAAGTTTAAGTTTTACACTTCTTTTATTGAGTTTATTCCTAAGCATTTTATTCTTTTTGATGCAACTGTAAATGGACTTTTTTCCTTATATCCATTTTTTGAATGTTTGCTGCAATGTATAAAAATACAATTGATTATTTTGTACTGATTTGTATCCTGTACACTTATGGAACTCACTTATTACTTTTAATAGTTATTTTAGTGGATTCCTTAGAATTTTCTATATATAAGATCATGCCATCTGTGAATGGAGATAGTTTTACTTTCTTTCCACTCTGAATTTCTTTTCTCAAATTTTCTTGCCTAATTTTTCAGACTAGAACCTCCAGTACATTTTTGAATGGAAGTGGTGAAAGTGGACATTTTTGTCTTATTCCTGCTCTTAAGGAATAAGTGTTTAGTCTTTCATTATTAAGTATGATTTAGGGGGCACCTGGGTTCAGTCAGTTAAGCGTCCAACTCTTGATTTTGGCTCAGGTCATGATCTCAGGGTTGTGGGATCAAGCCCTGCATCGGGCTCTGTGCTCAGCGTAGAGTCTGCTTGTCCTTCTCCCTCTGCTCCTCCCCCTGCTTTCTCTCTTTCTCAAATAAAAATTAAAAAAAAGAATAAAATCTTTTTTTAAAAAAGTAAAATTGAACTTTGCATTTTCTGTATGTAACCTTTATCAGATTGAGGAAGTTCCCTTCTAGTCCTAGTTTTTTACTGTTTTCATCAAGTAGGGATATTGAATTTTTTCAAATTCTTTCTCTGAATCTATTAAGATGATTGTGTGGGTTTTGTCCTTTATTCTATTAATGTGGTATATTTCATTAATTAATTTTTGAATGTTAAACCAATCTTGCATTCCTGGGGTAAATTCCTTTTGGTCATGGTTTTATGTTATAGGTTGAATGTGTCCCCCCAAAATTCACATGTTGAAGTCCTAACCCCAAGTATCTCAGAATGTGACCTTATTTACAAATAGGGCTGTTGAAGATGTAAGTAGTTAAGATTAGGTCATTCTCAAATTTTCTCATTCTCAAAGTATTTTTATACATTGCAGCAAACATTCAAAAAATGGATATAAGGAAACAAGTCCATTTACAGTTGCATCAAAAAGAATGAGATGGGCCCCTAATCTAATTGACTCATGTCCTTATAAAAAGAAGAAATTTGGACACAGACATGCACACAGGGAGAATGTCATGTGAAGATTGGAGTTATACTACCATAAACCGAAGAACTACCAGAAGGTAGGAAAGGCCTGGAACAGACTTCCCTAGCACCGTCAGAAGGAACCAACCCAGCCAACACATTGATCTCAGACTTCCATCCTCCAGAACTGTGAGAGAATAAATTTTTGTTGTTTAAGTCACCATGTTATGATACTTTGTTATGGCAGCTCTAACAAACTTACACAGTGAATTAACTTTTTATATATTACTGGATTTGGTTTGCTAGTTTATTGTTGAGGATTTTTGCATCTGTATTCATAACAGATGTTGATCTGTTTTCTTTACTTGTGATGTCTTTGTGTGGAATTATTTTCTTAGTGTTTCTCTAGGCTTACCAGATAAGATGGTAGGTATCAACCAACCTCACATTTACAGTAACTTATTCCCAGTGAGATATAGAAACATTAGCCCTATATAACTCTATTCCCTCCGCCCTTTTTTGTTCTTATTATTGTTATATTATTGTTACATCTATATATGTTACAAACCCAACAATAATACATTGGTATAGTGATGACTATATAATTTTATGTTTATTAAAGAACCTGATAAAAGAGAGGAAAGCAAGAAACTTCATCTTACAGAGTTTGTTATATTAACCTTTTAATCCACCATTTCTGGTTCTCTTCATTTGTACCTTTTTTTCTAAGCAAAGAGGATGCACTGAAGATTTTGAGTGGGGAAAGGGACTGGTGAACATTTAAACATGTGCAGCAATATTTGAGGACAGTTCTCTAGCAGACATATGCATTGTGGGGGATGTGAGGGGTAGAGAAATCCAAGAGGTAAGTTAGGAAGCAGTTGCAGCAATTAAAGTACAAGTTCATGTGAGCCTGGGTTTGGCTTGATTTTTGGCTCTGTTGCCTTGTATTTTGCCTTCTGGAACTGGGAATGTCTAAGTCAGTGTGAATAGGCACTGACTCAGTCCACATGGGCAAGTACACTCATTAGGACTTGTTGATGAACTGATACCAATCCAAGGATGAACCCAAAATGGGAAAAATGCCTGGTCTGGTGATTTGAGGGGGCTCAGAAGGAGAGACTTTTCCCATGGCAAGCCTCTGTGGAGAACATGATGCCTAGCAAGTAAAGCTCATTGCAGGACATGGTGATAAAAGTAAATTGCCACAAAGTTATGTGTGAATGCCAAGGAAGAGGGGGGAAGGAAGAGAAGGAGAGATTCTTCTCCATGCACGTGTCCCTGCAGCTGTCAGGGATGAGGTTACAAACCGTGGAAGGGAATGCAGAATCCCTCTTCCCGTTCCCAGGGCAGATGACCTTGCAGAAATTAAACAAATCAATTATGTGTCCTTAGAGGAAGCATGTTTGACTGCCCTAATTCAATGGGCTCTATTGTTTCAGGTAAAGCCAGGTGATACAATTCATCACTGATATCCTTGCTAAGTTTTGTCTGTGAATTTTCCTCTGGAATAATTTTGTAAGATCAGGATTAGACACACCCCTGTATACAGTTTTTTAAAAAATACACGAAGAATAAAGAGCATTCTCCCCTAAGTGTAAAGGCAGTATTGGTGCTATAGATCAAGCGTAGTGGTTATTCTATTACAAGAAAGAGGTAACCAAGGCCTGAATAAGGTAGTGGTGATAAAGATTCACTTGCAGCATGCTGGCAGAGGAGGTTGAGGTAGCAAAAACAGTAACAAATGTTTGGAAATTTAAGAATACTTCTAAATAATACATCAGTCAAGGAAGAAATCAAAGTGGAAATTAGAAAATACTTAGAACTAAAAAAGAAAGAAGAAATATACAAACTACCAAAAATAATAAAACTGCTTCATACTACTGGAGTGATCTCAAAATTCTTAAGCTGAGAATATTGTTTAAAATTACTGTGCCACTTGGCATCTGCAGAAGTGAATGCAAGTCTCTGCAGAATTCTCTCAGGAAAGTTGAAGGAATATGATAACACAATAAAAAATTTAAAAGGAAACAAACAAAACAAGAAACAAGCCACTGTGAGAAGCAGCAGGAAAAAACAGCTGAATGAGTCAAACCCTTTGCACATCAGAATTAGACACAGATTACAAAATAAGTGTTTTTAATATGTTTTAATGAAAGAAGAGGTTGAACACAATTCATTTGAAGAAGGAGAAAATATTTTTTAAGTGATCAAGTAGGTCTGATAAAAGAAACTAAATGAGTATTTGGAAATGAAAAATATAATTGGAAATTTTTGTCATAAAAATCAAAATTTTTGTAAAATCACATGTATCATTTCTTTTACCTTTATGTTTATTTTTCTCTTTTAAATATATATCTATCTAAAATTTAGTTTGGTGTAAGTGAAAGAGAGAATCCAATTTCATATTTTCCAGGTGGCTACCCTCTTATCCTATTTATTAAATCTATCATTTTGCCCCACTAGTTTGAAATGCCAACTTTTATCAGGAACTAATCCCAATATTTATTTGCATCTATTTCTGGGATATGTATTCTTTTCCATAGATCTTACTGTTCATGTGCTGATACCAAACTTTTTTTAAGATTTTATTTATTTCTTTGAGAGAGAGAGAGAGAGAGAGAGAGAGCATGAGCTGGGGGAGGAGCAGAGGGAGAGAGGGGCAGGCAGACCCCGCACTGAGTGCAGAGCTGACCCAGGGTTCAATCCCACGACCCCAAGATAATGGCCCAAGCCCAAAACCAAGAGTCAGATGCTCAACTGACTGAGCCACCCAGGCTCCACCCCCCCTTTTCTTTTTTTAAGACTTTTATTTATTTATTTTAGAGCAAGGGCATGAGATGAGGGAGGAGCAGAGGGAGAGGAACAAGCAGACTCCTGGCTGAGCATGGAGATATCAAACTTTTAATTACTATAACGTTTATAATACCTTTTAGTATCTGGTAGGGCTAGTCCTCCTTCATTACTGTTTCCTTGCTTTATTCCCAAAGTAATGGTATTGGTATTTTTCTTGAGAAAGTTCAGTTTACATATTTGTTTATAAAGGATTGCGGTCATATTTCATCATCTCTTTACCTAAGAATATGTCTATTTGTTAAAATCTTTTTAAATGACCTTTCATAGTGTTTCTACATTTTCATCATGTGAATCTTACCTATTGCTTAGATTTATTCCTAGGTATTTTGTTTCTTGTTTTTGTAAATTGGATATTTTTGTTATATTTTCTAGATAATCATTCATATATTGGAGAACTATTAATTGTGTTTTAATTTTGTTCTCAGCCACCTTACTAAATTATCTTACTCTTGGTAACAATGATTTTTTTTTTAAGTTGACTTTCCTGGATTTTCTGCCATAGCATCATCTTATCTGCAAATAGTAATGTTTTCTTCCTTTTCCCTCATGATTTTATATATATATACATATATATATATGTATGTATATATATGTATATATATATATATATATATATATGTTTTGTTTTTCTTCTCTAATGACATTGGCTAGTATTGGCCAAAGCTAAATAATACTGGTAATAATGTGCATTCTAGTTTTGTTTCTGATTTTAATGGGACTCAGTGTTTCACTGTATGGTTTTTAGCCTTTGAAATGATACATGTATATTTTTCATGCTAAGAAACTGTTCATCTATTACCTATATGGGTAGATTTTTTTAGATGCCTTTTCAGCATGTACAGGAATGTTCATATAGTATTTCTTTTTTGACATATGTTTAAGTTGTATTACAATAATCATCTTAATATTGAGCCATCTTTGCATTTTAGGTATGGGTTTTACTTAATCATGATATATTTGATTAATGTGCTAGAGTCAATTGGTCGATATTTTATTTACAATGTTTAGGGATTGGACTGTCTCAATGTTATACTGAATTGACAAAAAGATTTTGGAAATGTTCCCTTTAATTGTCTAGAACCATTTAAATAATATTAGAGTTACATGTTCTTAATAGAATTCACTCATAAAATTTTCTGAAAATTAATCTTTGTATTTTCTTCCTTTTCTGGGGTCAGTTTTAATAATTTATATTTCCCTAATTATGTATTACATATATTTGCATAAAGCTGAACAATATATTCTCATGATTTAATTCCCTAAGTATCTATGCTCATTTCTCCATACTCATTTTTTACATTTATATATGTGCTTCTTCCTTTTTTATTTATATTGTTCGGCTAGCTTTCCTAAATCTTTACCTTTTTATTTTTCTTTAAGAATATTCTCTAGGATATGTTTATTTGGTGTATAGTTCTCCTGTTTTCTAATTCTTTAATTGTTTTTATCTTTATGAGTATCTCATTGCCTTTGTTCTTAAGATTGCTATGTTGTTCCTTTTTTAAATTATTGGAATTGAACACTTAATTATTCTCATTTTCCATTTGTCTTTCAATTGACAGAGGCTTTTTTAGTAGTTTTTTCAAGAAAGATTCCTAGGAATTGTGTTCTCTAGGTATTTGTATGTTTCACATCATCTGCATGTTGCCTTTATGCTTGAACTATACTTTGGCTGGAAATAAAATTCTTGGATCAGAGTGTCCCTTAGAATTTTGAAGACAGTGAATTTCTACAATATTGAATAGTGCTTTAAAGAAGTATGAAGCATCCTGATTTCTATCTCTTCCCCTTGAGGTGATTTGATTTTCTGTATGAAAGATCATATCTTTGAAGTCCAGTAACTTTATAGGGCATGTTCTAGTGCTGATTAATCTTTGTTGGTTCTTCCTGGGAGATGGTGTGCCTGTTCAAATCTATGGATTCAAGTTGTTTTATTTCAGAAGAATTTTCTTGAATTATACTGTGAATGTTTTTTGTGTGCTGACTGTTCTGTTGTCTTCTGAATGCATATTGAACATTAACCCTTTCTTACCTGTCTTCCATGTAGATGATTTTTTCCTATAATTCTTTAAAATTCTTCTTTTTCTTTTTAATTTTTTTACAAATGTTATTTATATTCTTAAACTGTAACTGTTAAACTGTTACTCAAGTTTTCTTAAGCCTGTCATCCCATTTCTTTAGCTTGTTTTCAATAATATCTCTTCTTCTTTCTGCAGTTTCCATTTCTGTGAAAATTGAGTAACAGTTTAAGAATATAAATTTTTTTTTCTACATCTTCCTTGGGCTCATTCAGGTCAATTTTATCTTATCTGAAGTTGTCTTATCGCTTCTTCCTTCAGTCCTTTTACCTGTGCTTTGAAGTCTTAACTCATGGAGGCCACTTTTTCACCAAGTTCTTTGAATCCATATTTTAGTCACATTTTTCAACCATTCCACAATTTTTAGTCACATTTTTCAACCACTTAGTCACATTTTTCATCACATTTTTCAACCATTCCACAATCAATTTTCTGACATATGTTGAATTTGTTTTCTTATTTCTTTTGTCTTTTTTCCTGCAATGGTTTTGTCTCCTAGTTCCTTTTCTAAAAGCTTTATTGAAATATAATTCACATATAATATAATCTACCCACTTAGAGCATACAATTTGATATTTTTTAGCATATTCATAAGGTTGTGAAACCATTCCTGATCCTTTTTTGTTATTCTCATTTTTGAATACAGTCCTTTCTGAACCACCTATATGGGGAAGGATAATGAGAGAGAGGCATCAGAGGCTTTGAACAACTTCTAGGCTAACAAGTCCTAACTCACAGTAAAGGCCTACATACACAAGGTCTAGTGGAGTGTATTGTGAGTGTGGATTCAGACTTTACACAATATTAATTGAATAAAATTGGTAACTTCAGTTCCATCCATTAACCTAGTTTCCCTACTTTCAAGAATTTTTTTTTGCAAGAATGTCATGTCTGTGTGGTTTCAAAAGGGAGTCATGGAGAATTCTAGAACCAGTTTGCAAACGTCAGTCTTCTTTAAAACAAGTAACTATTGCTTTTGCTCCTCAGGGTATACAACTAACTTGGAAGACTGTGCCTTGTTGCCTCTGCTTGAGATCTGCAACCATGGATATTGTCTCTTGGCACCCTTTCTCTGACCTAATTTTCACTGTACTTGGCAGCCCTTTTTTATAAGTAACAAGGTTCAGATCATAAGTGTTGCCTGATTCCTCATGATAGAGTTTTTATTTCATTTTTTACCCTTGTTGTTTCTGATTGGTTTTAGAAAGCAGACAGTATCTGTCTTAGCTCCAGCTGCTGTAACAATATACCATAAAATAGGTGTCTTATAAACATCAGAAGTTTATTCTCACAGTTCTGGAGGCTGGAAGTCTGAGATCATGATTGGGTTCTGGTGAGAGCCCTCTTCATGGCTGCAGACTTCTCACTGAGAGAACAGAGAGGAAGCAAACTCCAACTCTTACAAGGGCACTTACTGCATTCATGGGGCCCCCACTAACCCTATTTCCTCCCAGAGACCCTCCCTTCTAATTCCGTCACACTGGAGGAACGGGTGTCAATGTATGCATTGTGGTGGGGGACACAAACATTCAGTCCATAACAGAGTCAGAGATTTCTTTATTCTTCCATCTTAAAATGTGAGACTGATAGTTTTATTATTTAGTTCTTCTCCTGGTTATTTTTTAAGCTTTAATATATGTAAGCCCTCTTTTTCTTGCCCAACTTTAGACTGTATGTATTTTGATTCGCTACTTTGTAAAGTAAGAAAATAAAGGTATCTGCAATTCCTTCACCCTTATTTCTTTATTTTTTGTTTCTTTTCTCTATTTTCTGTTGCCCTGCCACATCTGTTAGCATTCCAGTGTTTTTACAGCATTGAGATTTAAAGCATTTATGTTCTTTGTAACTGCAATGAAGTGTCTGGCTGTTTTGTTTTTGTTTTGTTTTGTTTTGGGTTTGTTGGTTTGTTTGTAAACTGATTGTAAAACCTAGAAAAGAATAGCAATTGGTTAAATTTTTTGGACTCTAAATATTGTGAACTGTGGAGTAAAATAGTATCTTTGGGACCTCAGAGAAGGAAACATAATTCTATGCCACTAACTCTTGAAGGAGAATGTTCCAAGTGTCATGTGAAATGAATTGTCTTATACTCTGAGAAAAGTATACTATATTTTAGGTGCTTCACATTTTCTATAGAATGCCCCCTCCAGGCTTTTAATTACCTTTTTTCCTTTTCAATATATACATTATTTCTGATATATGCAATATTACATTCACTGTAACATTAAAAAGTCCATCTTTTTCCTTACTATACTCTACTATACTATACTATACTATACTATACTAACTTTTTTGATAAAAATCTACTTTCTTCATGAAGGTCCCTTGCTGGGGTCCAAATGGGAGTAGTTGCTTTCAAAGTCTACTGCTCATCTGTCATCTGGGATTTTTTTATTTTTTAATCACACTCCTACGTAGGTGTCACTTTCTTGAAGCTTCACCTTTTCCCATACTTCTTTTTTTGTTTAACTAAAATACATTCTTAATTTTTTTCTTTAGAAAGTGTGCATGGGATACAAATATCTTGGGACTTACATGTCTGAAAATAGCCATTAATCTATATTCTTACTTGAGTGATAGTTTAGCTGAGCATAGACTTCTAGACCAAAGGTAATTTTTCTCTGAGAACTTTTAAAGTTTTGCTCTATTCTAGAAAATTATATCTGATGCTACTTTGATTTTTGCTCCATTAAAGGTGATATATCTTTATTGAGGAATAATTGGCATTCAATAAATTGCACATATTTATGTGCAGTTTGGTAAGTTTTAACATTTGCATATACCCATGAAACCATCCTTTTCTCCTTTCCTCTACTCTAGATCTCTTCTAATCATCTATCTTTTGGTTAACTAATCCTCTTCTATGTCTATTCAGTTTTTAATTCCTATTGGAATTTTAATTTCAGCAATTTATATGTTCCCATTTGAGAATTTACACTTGATTCTCTCTTTTCAGTATTACTGATTCTAGTTCTCTAGTGAAAGTCTCTATTTTGCCCTATATTTTCTAGAACATAGTAATCATAGTTGAAGTCATGCCTGGGAACTCCAATATCTGTATCATCTGTGAGTCTGTTCTGAAGTCTGTCATACTCCTTGGTTTTTGTCAGTTGGTTCTATCAGTTGGCATGTCTGGTAATCCTTTGATTGAATGCCAGATCTTCTATATGAAAATAGTAGATATAATTTGAGGCTCTGGCTAATGTTTTCTTCTTGCAGAGAAGATTTACCTGCCAGTTGGCAGGCAAAGTAGGGACAGATGACTACACCAGTCTGGGATGAGCTGATTTGAAGTTGGACTTCAGTCTCTTGAGCATACTGTTCTACTTCCATCTTAGCCATATACCTATGGTGTTTCTCTTCCAGAGTCTTAACTGGAAGTCTGAGATGTATACCAGGACCCCTCCCCATTAGTATGCACTGATCTCTATCTCTGTCACCCAATCTGAGAGATTGCCCTGAGACTTGATTGGCATCCCAGGTTCTCAGGGGCTGCTCTTTGCTTCTGAGCCATTTACTATCAGCTCTTGCATCTGAGCCATTTGCTATCAGCAGGTTCACTGAAAGGAAAAGTTGTACAGAACGTACCCCCCTCCTTTTTGGAATTCTTGCCCCTCAAGTCCTGTCAGGATCTCAGCTTCCAAATTAAGAAATGAAAAAAGGAGCAAATGAAATCCAAAGTAAGCAGAAGAAAGAATATACAGGAGCCCAAATTAATGAAATGGAAAACAGAAAAAACAATAGAGAAAGTCAATGAAAACAAAAACTGATTCTTTCAGGGGAAAAAAAAAAAGGTAAACCTCTAGCCAGCCTGATTAAAAAAAGAGGAAGAAAAAGAAAACCCAAGTTCCCATTACATTACCAGGAATGAGAAGTAACATAACTATAGAGCCTATTGATAAGAAAAATAATAAAAGAACAACTTTATGCTGATCAATTCAACAACTTAGATCAAGTAGATAAATTCCTTGTAAAGAAAAAAACCACCAAAGCTCACTCAAGAAGAAATAGGTAACCTGAATTATGCTACATCTGTTAGTGATTGAATTTCTAGTTTAAAACCTTCCTACAAAGAAAACCTCAGACCTAGATGGCGTTACTGGTAAATTAACCAAACTGTTAATAAAGAAATAATACTAATTCTACACAAACATTTAAGAATGCTGAAGAGGGGAATACTTTCCAGTTCATTCTATGAAGACAACATTACCCCTATCCCGAAACCATAAGAGGGGGGGTATTGATATATTGAATATTACCAATAGAAAATACTTATTATCTTGAGGTGTTTATGTAGAGGGGTGCCGGACTGGCTCAGTCAGTGGAACATGCAACTCTTGATCTCAGGGTGTGAGTTTGAGCCCTACATGTGGCTTAGAGTTTACTTAAAAAAAATTTTCAGGGTTCCTGGGTGGCTCAGCCGGTTAAGCATCTGACTCTTGACTTCAGTTCAGGTCATGATCTCAGGGTTGTGAGATCAAGCCCAGCATCGGGCTCTGCGCTGGACGTGGAGCCTGCTTGAGATTCTCTCTCTCCCTCTTCCTCTGCCCCTCCCCCCTCTCAAATAAATAAGTAAATAAATAAAATTTTAAAATTTTAATATGTAGAAATAAAATTCATGACAATAATAATGCAAAAGGCAAGAAGAGAGTAAAATTAAAGCACTCTATAGTCCTTGCATTAGTGAAAATATAAGTTTATGTTAGAGTCTAGCAAATCAAGATGCATGTTGTATTGTAATCGCTATGGTAACCATGAAAAGAATAGTAAAATAATGTATAATTAACAATCTATTCAAAAGGGAAATAAAATGATTAAAAGCATCTGATTGATTTTTTTTTTCAAGTGCAAGAAAGAGTGAAAGCAGCATAGAACAGATGGGACAAACAAAGCACATGGTGAGATGTAGATGTGAACATCAATAATTTACTTTAAATATAAGTACTTGGATTAAAAGGCAAAGATTATTCAGTCCGGATGAAACCACAGAAACAAAACCATGGAGCTTAAGCAGGAGAGCATGCAGGAAGAAGCAGAGAAGATGCATTTGCAAGCGGATTTCAGAACAGCCTACCAGGAGTGTTTCTCAGAGTTGAGGGACACGTCTCCAAGTGTGAAACCGGATCCTTTGTGCCCAGTAGCAAGAGGAAAATGCATAGGCTGATGCCAGACCTTTCCCCGAGACCAGATTTGGTTTAAGAAACAAAAGGAGATGGACTAAACAGGGAATCACACACTTGAGTTCAGCAGTGTGTGCCGCTGATAAATGTGTAACACCTGGCTCTCCAAGTGTAATTCCAGCATGGATGTTGACTTTAACAAATCGGATGAAAGTGAAACAATGATGTGTTGGAACTTCACTCATCCACCAATGGTCTCTGTCTTATTTGTGGAATTGGATCATAGTTTTTGAATACTGGAAGAAATAGGGTTTTTTTTCTATTCACAATGCAATGGCTACAGACGTGACATATTTTTAAGTTTCATCGGCATTATTAACATTTTCTCCATCACTTCCTTAGATCTAGACCAGGGCTCAGCAAACTACAACCCCAGAACCACATTAAACTTAGTTCACATAACTTTTTTAAATTATCCATTCCATTCTAAATATCACAATGCTTTGATAGGCACCAAAATATATGAATGAACTCTTTTTAGTAGTCAAATGTTGTACATCATTTCTTTTTTCCTTGAACTTCTATTTTCTTTTCACTTCTTTCACATAATTTTATCCCAGTGCAATATTGTTATGCTTAAACATTTTTATTGATTATCCTATCATGTTTCTTGCAACAAAAATAATATACAAATTAAAATTTAATTTGTTTTCATTTCTATGTCATAAATCTCATAAATATTGTTTCATCTGGTTTATTGCAGTTATTGCAGTTATCAGAGGTACACAAACAAAATAAACATTATAAATTTTGACAAATAATGATTAAAATGTAAAAGTTTACTAGAAAATTATCATTTAATGATATTGGATGTTGCTAATTGGATTCTCAATTAGTTCATGTAACCACAGGTAAATATTTAAGTATGACTTATTTTCAGAAACAGGCTTAGCATCAATTCTTTTCCTCTTAGATTTTATAGATGTAGGAGCTGAGACTCCTTGTTCACATAAATAACTGATAGAGGGAAAAGGAGTTTTATTTTTAAAATATCACTCATGGCTTGGAAATCCTTTCAAGTTATATGCCAAAATCATGTAGTCATCATCAAAAATTGTTATTAATGGTCTATCACTGGTAATTTGATTAGATCCTTCCTCAAATTTGTTAAAACCCAGGAATTAGAAACCACCCAACTTGTAAAAAATTTTGTTTCTAGTCTTTAAAGTCATTCAATTTTCCAACTTTCAATAGTTTGGACAAAGGAGCCTAAGACTTATCATTTACTATTATTTATTCTTGTTATTTTTAGAGAAATCTCATTTTTGTAGCTTAAGTTAAAGTGAGATTGAAAAAACAACAACACAAATATAAAATTTGCACATTCTTTGGGAACAAAGAATAATCATGCTGAATTTCTGTTTGTAGGACATCCTGAAATATCTTTAAAAAGCGAGACAGGTGAAAAGAGTTGGATACTCAACAGTTGTTATATAGAGATAAGTTATTTATTAGTGCTTGAAAAGGAGCATGTTTATAATTACATATTTGGTATTGTTAGAAAAGCACATCAAATCGGAGAGGAAGGAATTATCCCTAATTAAATAAAGTTGATTTTGTAAAGTTCAGCATATTATGTTCTAGTTTATGTTTTGGGAACATTTTATCCTACACCTGTACAGAGATACCTGTTCTATTTTTTTAATAGACTTTATTTTTTAGAGCAGTGTTAGGTCACAGCACAACTGAGTAGAAGGTACAGAGATTTCCCATGTATTTCCTGCCATCACTCATGCACAGCCTCCCCCATTATCAACATCCCTCACTAGAGTGGTGCATTTGTTACAACTGATGAACCTACTCTGACACATCATCACCTAAAGTCCGTAGTTTACAGTAGGTATTACTCTTGCTGTTGTACCTTTCTGTGGGCTTGGACAAATGTGTAATGACGTTTCCACCAGTATAGTATACAGAGTAGTTTCACTGCCCTAAAAGTCCTGTGCATACCAGTTCATCTCTCCCTTTCCTCTAATCCCTGGAAACCACTGATCTTTTTACTGTCTCCATAGTTTTTGCCTTTTCCAGAATGTGATGTAGTTGAAATCATAGAGTACAATCTTTTCATATTGGCTTCTTTTACTTAGTAAAATGCATTTAAGTTTCCCCCATGTCTTTTCATGGCTTGATTGTTCATTTCACTTTAGTGCTAAATAATATTCCATTGTCTGGATGTTCCAGTTTATCCATTCATACTGAAAGACATTTTGCTTGCTTCCAAGTTTTGGCAATTACCAAAAAAAAAAAATCTATAAACATTTATGTGCAGGTTTCTGTGTAGACATGTTTTCAACCCCTTTAGGTAAATACTAAGCAGGATTTCTATATTGCATGGTAAGAGCATGTTTAGTTTGGTAAGAAACTGCCAAACTGACTTCCAAAGGGCTATATACCATTTTACATTTCCAGCAGCAATAAATGAGGGTTCATGTTGCTCCATGTCCTGACCAGCGTTTTGTGTTGTTGGTGTTCTGTTTTGTAGTGGTATCTCATTGTTCTAATCTGCATTTCCCTGATGGCATATAACATGGAGCATCTTTTCATGTGCTTCTTTGCTGTCTGTATATCTTTTTTGGTGAGGTCTGCTAAGGTCTTTGATCCATTTTTTAATCATGTGGTTTGTTTTCTTATTGTTGAGTTTTAAGTGTTCTCTTTATTTTGGATAATAGTCCTTTATCAGATATATCTTTTGCAAATATTTTTGCTCCATCTGTGACTTGTCTTTTCATTCTCTTGATAAATGTTCTTTTAAGAATGAAATTTAAACTACTCTGTGGAGAGTCTTAGCAAAAGGAAAGTATTAGACCACCAGTAAGTGGGAGACCTACAAAAAGTTTATTAATAATTGTTGCTATGTATATTATTTACATTAAAATCTATAACATATCCCAGCTATAATATAACAATAATACAAATATGTAAATATAAATAATAAAAAATATATATAAATATAAATATAATAACAGGTAAAAAGAATAATTGATCAGCAAATGTCTGGCTAGTGACAGTGAGGAGACATATACCCAAATAAAAATAAATATTAGGGTTGTTTTGTGTGTATGTGAATAAGGGCATGTTCTTTAGTTACCTAAGAGAAAACTAGAAAACTACAGTAAAATAATCTGGTGGTAAGCATTGAATTTATTGTAGAACTAAAATTAAAACAAATGTGGGTTTTTTGATTACAGAAGAGAATGTAAATATCTAAACCAAGATATTATGAAAACGGAATGAAGTAACAAAGTTGAGAGGGGAAGGAAAAAGACATGAATTGTTAGTGTAAGCGTAACAAAACCCTTCAAAGTTGGGAGGTCACAAGATATCATTTAATAATACAGGTATAAATATCCTTTTTAAATGAAATTTTTAGAACAATTTTTTATGGAATACAAAATACAGAAATACAAAAAATTATAAGTGTGCCAACTGTTGAATTTCACAAAGTGAACATATAAATATACTCATACTAAAAGGACCCAGATCAAAAAATAGAACATTACCAGCACTCGGAGGCTTCCTCTTACCTTCCTACAGTCACTCAAGGGCATCCATTATGCTCAGTTCTAACTGAATACATTAGTTTTGTCTGTTGTCATGTGTCATGCGTGTCATGTAATTGGATTCATATACTATAATGTGTCTGATTTTTTTGCTCAACATTATATTTTTGAGATTCAGTCATGTTGCATGTAATAGGAGCCCATTCATTATCATACATGTACTCAGTTATATGAGTATATCGCAATGTATCCACTTTACTACAAGAGGGCATTTATTTGAAAGGTTTTAGGAGGAGGCTACTATAAATAATTTTGCTATGAATATTTTTGTACTTGTCTTTTTGGTGAGTATATGCCTGCTTTTCTGTTGGGAATAATTATTCAAGGGGAAGAATAAAATGTATTAATTTAAATAAGCAAAAATATTATCCCTGTCATATAACAAATAAACCTTGTTGATTTCATCAAAAATTAAAACATAACTATGAAAAGAAAATGGGAGGGGCACATGGGTGGCTCAGTTGGTTAAGCGTCTGCCTTCAGCTCAGGTCATGATCCTGGGGTTCCAGGATCGAGCCCTGTGTCGGGCTCCCTGCTCACAAGGAGTCTGCTTTTCCCTCTCCCTCTGCCCCTCCCCCTGCTCATGCTCTTTCTTTCTATCTGTCTGAAATAAATAAATAAAATCTTAAAAAAAAAAAGAAAATGGGAGAGAGGACATGGATAGGCTTAAGAGAGCTATTGCTTTATCTAATAATATAAGAAATCAATAGATAATGTCTAATAGAGTATTATAAAATATTTTATTATAATTTTAATAGAATATTTAATATTTATGATATATAAACTAAATTTGTCTATTGAAAAAGAAGTTATTTTAAAATAGTGTATATAAGGAAACTGTCCACCAGTTTTCTTACTTAAAAAATCAGCATATTAGGATATCATTTAAAAATATGGAGATAAATGTCAAGAGATTGCCCCAGATAATTGAAATTTGTTATCTCAGATGGGTGGGGAAGATTTCTTTTTGTAATAAGTCTTGTAATATCATCTAGCTTTTCTCTAAGCCCCCTGTATTATTTGATTTACTACCATGTGCATGTATTATTTTAGTAAAATTAAGGGTTTCGTTGGTTTGGTTTGGTTTGGTTTTGCACAAGGACAACCAGCAATAACTTAACATAAAAGTGATTGTGAATCATATAAATGTATCTGACCAAAACTGAACTAAACGTACCCCCAATTCAACTCCCTTTAGCCAGATCCTAAAAATGCCCCCCACCACTTGAAAACCATCCGACACTTAGATGAATGAGTCGGAGACAAAAGTCCAAATGAGAAGAGACCGGTTTTTAACTACAGTTCAGTATCTTGCTTTTGCAAATTTTACACAAATGTGTGACCATATAAACAATGTAAGGGACTCTCCCAGGGCCAGGAAGGAGAGGTGCAAGTGTGGGCCTGATAAATCTGCTCCTGGGAGCAAAGGGAAGAAGGTAGACTAAAAGACCCAGACTCAAGCCCAGATCTGCCTTTTAGGAATTATGGGATGCAAAATACTTAACTCAAATTCTTTATGCCTCAGTTTCCCAATCTGTTAAGTGGCAATAATAAACCCTTATGTATTGTGCTGAGATGCTAATAAGATCATGATGATATCATGTTAGTGAAATACCAGCTAGCTTCAAAGTCAAAAGCAGTTGGCCCACATCCCATAGAGAAGCCTGGGATCCTCATATCTGTGGTGCAGTAGGAATTTAGAAACCTCTGGTTATCGTGGGGTACGTCCTTAAGTAGCTCTGATCCAAATTATCTTAGGACAATCTAAAAATTCCAAATTAAAGCAATTTTCTTTCATCTTTGACAAACATATCGAGCCAGTCAGATTACTAGTAAATTGTGTTCCAAAATCAGGCCCATCTAGGAAATGAGGTTCTAGATGTCTCCCAAAAATCACAGTGAGAGGAGCAAGTTCTGACTAGGAACTTTTGATCTTTTTCTTCCTCCTGTTTGTTATCTCCAAGAGTAAGAAGGCAAAGCTGACTTATCCATAGCTGGCCTCTTAGAACAAGACATTAATTGGCAATGCTGTATAAAACTCAGATGTAGGAAAAGGGGTAAAAATCAAAGCTTCTGTACCTTCCATTTGGAATTCCTGCAGCAGTTTTACCAGGTTGGTACCATTTCACTTACCTCTTTATTACAAGCCATTTTGTTGTTGTCTGCTTCATGCTTAGGGCTTATAATTTCATGGTGTGGATTGTATCTTCGTCATTAATTCATTTCAACAAATATTTGTTGAGTCCTTACTATATACACAACTTTATGACTATGCCAGGCAAAGGAACAAGAAAGATGATTAATACATTTTCCTGCTCTGAAGGAGCTTAAAATCTAGCTGCAGAACATTTCCAGTGCTAGGAATTTTTCCTACAGAGACACTCACAAAAGTTCACCAAGTTGGGGCACGTGGGTGGCTCAGTCTGTTAAGTGTCTGACTCTCGATTTCAGCTTGGGTCTTGATCGAAGAGTCGTAAGATCGAGCCCTGTGTCAGGCTCCACGCTGAGCATGGAGTCTGCTTAAGATTCTCCCTCTCTCTCCACCCCTCTGCCCCACCCTGCTTGTGAATGCATGCTCTCTCTCTAAAAATAAATGAATAAATAAAAGTTCATGTTACAAGGATATTCACTGCAGCCTTGTAATAGGAAAAAAAAACAAGTGTGGGGGGGTGGACAACCTAAATGTCTAGCAGTACAGGACTGGTTAAATTATAGTTCACCATACAGTTCACCATACAACACTCTATTAGCCTCTCTTAGCCAGGGTCCTCATCCAAACCCCAGAAAACAGAAAGTGATTCGAGTAACTCTGTTTTTTCCTAAGGATCGTACATGACTACTATCATTCTGGATGCATAGGGGAGAAGTTAATTCGTGACATACATTGTGGCCTCAGAGTATTAAGACTTAATTCTTTAATGGGACCCAAGTTAGTATGGAAATACCTGCGACACGTAGTATAAAGTGAGAAAAGCAAAATGGACAGCAACGTGTCCGTTTTGTGTAAATAAAAAAGATACTCTATCTGCTTATCAGGGCAGAAAGTTAGGTAAACAGAGGCTGGCTGCTGGGCCCAGTGAACACCGAGACCTGGTGACAGGCCTTGGTTCCTGGAGTCCAGCTCATGCAGATACAGACCAGAGAGGTGGATCCTCTGTCCTTGGCAGAAGAAGACAGCCCTGACCTCTCTTCCCTTCCTTGGGCCCTTTTCCATCTGTTAGATGGGGCCCCGCTAATTTGTCAGTTTGAGGATGGATTTAGTGTATGTTCCACAGGAATGAAATCAGTAGGAAAATAAATCTGAGGGACTTTCCATTTGGTCCTGACTTCTACTCCACATGGCCCCTGCCCCATCAGCCTTACTCAGATTGTGTTTCAGGCCATTCCTGTGCATTTACAAATAAAACCAGGCTGCTCTGGGCACACTTCTGAAGTGACGCCTGGAGCCCCGCACACTTGGGCCAGAGATTGATATAGTGTGTGCGCGCCAGGGCCAATACAACTCTTTTGATCTATTTCCGAAGGCAGCTTCTTGCCTCCTGCCTCAAGTGATTGATTAAGTTAGGATCTCTTTTAGGAATTCTCTCCACTCCTGCCTCCTCACAGGCTCACAGCAAGCCCTGCCAAATTTTACTCTCCTTTTATGCTACAGATTGTTCTGTTCCCAGGGAGTACATGGAAACTATGTTCTTAATATGCAATCAGTTACCTAGTCCTTTATATGCAATCAGTTACCTTGGAATTCCTGTTTTGCATTCAGTTTGGTATGGGCACCCTCTTATCACATCATCAGTCATGTTTCTAGCAAGGCTTTGGCCTTATGGTTAGAGAGTAGCTTTGCTTCAGAGCTTTCCTTCCCCGGTGCGCCTCCACCCCCATTTTGATGTGAGAATCACTGGGGAATCAGGGTGATACCATTTGTTTTAAAACAAGCTAGTGCACATGTTTGTAGACTTGTAAAGACCTTAGAATGTAAGTGGACTCATGCATTGTTCTTTAGGCCCCAGCTGGGCCTAGAGAAGGGGACCTTGGATCAATGGGTGTTGGTGGGTGGAATGGAGATCCAATGTATTCCAAAAAGTACCAGCTCTTCCGGTCATGCAGACCTGGTTTCATCTCCTGCCACCAAGCACAGTGTTTGCTTATAAAAACAGATGATACTTCCCATCGTGCATGAGCAGTGAGGAAGCCTGGAGTGAATGAGGGAATTCCCATCACTGCTTCTAAGTCCTCCATCTACCCCCCCAAACCTTATATTGTCTATTCCGAAGTGGCCCATCCTACAGCGTGAGTCTGGTCCTTGATGAAATGACTTTATCTGGAGATCTTTCTTCCTTCTTTTCTGTGGCCCTCACAATTCCTGGTGTCCCTTCACCATATACCAAGACTATCCTTCGGTTTCCCTGGACCTTTGGTGAAGTCTCGTTTAATTGTGTATATGATAACTAGGATACTAACATTGTATTAGCTTATTGTTTATATGTTTATCCATTCACTGATTTACTCACACAACAAGTACTTATTAAAGGCCTTTAATGTGCTGAGCACAATTCAGGCCCCGGGGTTATAACAGTAAACAAGAGACAAAATTCCTGCCCTCGTGGGTCTTAGGGAGATAATCAACAACAACCACAAAAACAACAAAATAGACATATAGTCTCAGGTTGTTAATGTGAAGACCAATGAAGCAAGAAAGGAGGAAGAAAGTGACAAGGATGAGGGATCCTTGGACAGAATAGATGCTCTTTGGAAGGTGACATTTGGGTGGAAGCCAGAGTGACATGGGTTCAAGGAAGAGCCAGAAGTCCCATGTGGCAGGGGCTCAAAGAAGGCTTGGTGGGAAATGAGGCATCAGGTAGGACATTGCAGCTGTGGTAGGGGTTTGGGGTCTTTTAGGCATAAGGGAAACCAGGAGTAGGTTTTGAGTGGTGGGAGGACATGGTTTAATTTGACTTTAAAACATCACTATGACCGCTCTGTAGAGAACACATAGTAGGGAGCAAGAGGGAAGCAAGAAGCCCAGCTACATGGCTACAGCGACTCAGGCAAATGTTGGCAGGCTTGCACACTGTTATAATGATTGAGGTAGCGAGAAGCCATCAAATTCAGGATATCTTCTGAAGACAGAGCCAACAGAACTTGCTGAGGGGTGTGTGAGGGAAAAGCTGAGTCCTGGGTTTTGAGCCTGAGCATTTGGGTGAACCGTCATGCTACTTATTGAGAGGCGGAGAAGTGTGGGCAGGGCTGGTGTGGGACAGGACTCAAGAGGTGTGTTTGGACATGGGAACCGCGGGGTACTTCCCAGGTATCTGAGTATCTGGCTCAGGAAGAGACTGAGGCTGGAGATGTAAATAGTGGTGTCATCGGGACCTTGATAATATTAGGGCCAAGGCACTGGGTGGAGTCACTCAGGGAAGGAGTGTAGAAGGAGAAAAGAAGAGGTCCAAGGAGGGAGCCACGGAGCACTGCCAACATTTATAAACTTAGAAGAGGAAGAAGAGCTACCGCTGAGCAGACCCTTCCTGGCCTAGCAGATTTGTACGTGTCCCCACCTAGTTTCCTGGACCTCCCAGACCAGAACCAGTCTTCTATATCGGGGGCTAAGTCTCCCATCCCACGGTGCACTTGGGGATGTCATGAATCTAGTTCTAGTGCAGGCCCTGGTGGCCTCCTTCTGCTTTCGGCAGGAGCTCTAGATCCCAAGCATCTGTTCGGACCTAGAACTGGCAAACTGACGGTTTCAGCCCCACTTGTAATATCATCTCTCTATTTTGTGTTGGAACCAGAGCTGATTGTGTTGTTTTAGCAAGAGTATATGAATGTGTTGTGACTCCTTAATTTTCTCTGTCATCTGTGTCTTTTGGGAATATGGGCAAAGGACATTGCGATTCTGACTGGGGCACAAACATTTTGATTTTCAAGGGCTTGTTTTCTGTATGGTTCAACCTCACCCTTTGCAATCTCTCCAACAACTGGTTATCCCTGAGTCACTCACTCAACTTTACTGACAGGTAACTATGTACATTTGCAAAAAACAGACTAAGATGTTCTCGCCCTCCAGGAACTTAAACTCAAGCCAGGCGGTTGAAGCCCACAAACAGAACATGAGGGAGGGCATCAGGGTATACATTCTTGTGTGGATCCACTCTGCAACAGTGCTTAGCACATAGGAGATCCTCAGCAACTGTGAAAGGCACAAGCCCACTGGGGCTCATCATTGTCTGGTGGCCTAAACTGGTGGGTCCTCCAAAGCAAAGCAAGCAGCCCAGACAGCTGCCTCGATACCACTATTATGAACAGTCATTAAAAGGTTCCATACTCCTAGTAACAACATATCCCCTTACTTGGCAAAATGCTCAAGACTATAGCTTAAAAAGTGCTTCTACTGACATTCTGTCTCTTAATTCCCACAACTCTGCTGCAAGTATCTGCATTCTCACCTAAGAGAAGGAGACACACATTTTTGGAGTGGCCTCCGGGCCTGCTCATGTGTGCCCCCCGGGGCGCTGAGAGGTACCCACCCGGGGTGATTTGGGCAGGCCAAGCAGCAACACCAGGTGCGCCCTGCTCCTATTGGTCTCCCAGGATGGAAGACACAGCAGTGAGGGAGGGAGGTGTGGCAAACTCTGGGGCTAGGCCACACTGTGGAAAGTAGAGGGAGGGGAACCAATGGGTCTGTAAGGCTTCCGGGGTCATCATGCACGTGTGCCACTCAGTGGACCAGGGCTGGTATTCCTGGCGCATGGGGCATTATGGAGTCAAGCTCTGTCCTTAGACCTCTGTGCCTGTGCCTAGCGGGCTGCTGATCCTGCCAAGGGGCAGACGCATGTCCACAGTGCCGAACAGGGGATGGTGCCAAGGCTAGTCTTGGCCGCGGGGCAGGACCGGGACCTGGACGTTGAGAGGCGACTGCACTTCAGTAGCTAATAAACCCATCGTGGTGCTACAGGGGGCTTGGCTCCAGATCATTTTATCTCCTATTTCACAAGAATGAAATCCCAATTTAAAACAAATGCTCAGTTTACCAAACAGAAGAGGAAAACAGTAGATAATAAGAAAACAAAAAGGAGCATGCTCTGAGCCATCTTTGTTTTATTATCATCATATTTTGTCTTCCAAATGAAGCATCTTTACATGCAAATCCATTTTTGTATATTTTGACTGATTGCTGGCAAGATAGAGAGACGTAAATATTTCTGGAAATGGACATGACATAAACATATCATTAGCAGGGCTGCAACTTTGTGTGTCTGTGTGGTTTGAAAAGATGTTTATGGCGAGTTCAGTCAACAGACCCTCCTCAACTCTCTCTGATCAAGAGTCTTTAAGGCTCGAGAGCATCAGGCCTGGAGAGGATAGACAGGAAAAGTTCTGGGAGCTTGAGGAACATTCCAGATTTTAAGCATTAATTAAGTTAGAAACCCACCATCTGCACACTCGCTCGTAACCCTTCTGATTATCTTTCTTTAATTTTTAAATGTACGGAGCGTGTTTAGTTGTGTCCCATGACGCTGATGCTGCTTTAGAAATTCCAGCTGTTGCATAGCTTTTCCTAACGACATTACTGAGCAGCTCAGCCACTGCGGGGGGCGGGGGGGTGCGGGGAAGGGGGGACCTCAAACTCCAGTGGAGCCCAGGCCTGTAAAATACATGTCAAGAGGCGATTGCAACTTTCTCTTTTCCTTTTTAAAAAAATCAGACCTAGTCACAGCGAGGCCCCACTCCAACACAGGAGGATTGAGTGTAAAGACGTTAGCAGCCGAGTTAAGATGGCAGCTTTTTCACGTCTGGGATATATTGCTTTGTCTAACAAGGCGCCCCAGCAGGCTTCCAATTGTGGTCTCTCTGCAGACCCTCCCAGCTGCACGGGCTGATTGACAGGCTGTGGGCAGATGCGGTGCCAGACTCTAATAAAGAGAGGGCCTTGGGAAAATATAAGGCAATTATTGATGGGCAGCAATCCACTAATCAGACAATTTCAAAATTAATCCCATATTCCCTTACTGTATTAGCTTTCTTTCTTGTTTGTATTTATATAGCAAATTCATGACTTCAGTGAAAATTCTTCCCTCCAGCCCAATTATATCTCTCTGAGGGCATTAAATTAAAAAACAAGAGATATTGAAAGTGGCTCGCAATTAGTTTCTTTAGTTAAAGGTGCTGCATGCACTTAGTGACAGTGGGGTTCATAACAGGATGTATTATAATAAAAGTAAACACTCATATTTTCTTCCTTGTCTTGACAGGGTGAGGGCTGGTAAGAATAATATGCCCGGCATTACTCTGGCCAATGATAATGGGTTAAATAATTGTGATTTGATTTTGGAGCTGATTAGATTTGCATAAAATCCTACTCAAATGTCTTGACAGGCTCCAAACATGTCAGGATACACCGACCTTCCTTTGCCGTGGTCCATCCTGGTGGCCTCCTCCGTCTTTCCTGTGCCTCATTAAGAATGTGGATTTTTTACAAGAAAGTCATTCAGAGAAAACCCGACCAGTTTCCATTACAGTCTTCTCATGCAGGATTACCTTCCAAGTAGTGATATGAGACTTTTAAATATACATAAAGGAGTTTCAAATATTTTGCCAGTTACTCTTCTAGAAGCCAATCTCTGTGTTACTATTTCCACCCTCATTTCATCTCCCTTCTCCACTTCACCCCCCACCCTGCCACTTTCTTTTGACCTGAAACATATGGAATTCTCTTTGGGTTCACTATAAAAATTGCTTCTGCGGAGTGCCTCCTGACTGCATATCTTTATCACCTAAACTGAGGAAAGTTGAATATAAGGATTATTCGGAGGACTTACAGGGCCAGAGCCTCCCGCTGGGGGCCCTGAAGGCTGTGGCTAACCAGGCCTGCCTGCTCTCGCACTCTCTCTCCCCGACACCCACACAGGCTCAGCTGTGTCACAGTCTGCTCCATCCATCCTGTCCTTGGGCAGGAGGAATTGAAGCGGCTCTTGTGTAACAGCCTCGGGTACCAACAGACGCAAGTGCCCAAGTACCATTCTGATCCAGGCCCCAGGTCTAGCAGCTGACCTTGTTGCTAGTTTGGAAATCCTCAGCATGCAGGCCATTACTCTTCCCTCCTGTGCCTGGAGTGACATTGGTAATCAGTCAGGAAACTCTTCTGGAAACAGTCTTAGAATCTTAGAATCTACATGGATTGGGTTTTGGATGGCCAGTCAGCGAGGTCCAAGAAGTAAAGGCTGAATGTGAAGCTGAGAAGTGTGAAGAGACCTTTCTCTTCCAGATTGTTGGAAACGGGGGTGAGAGAAAGCGAGGAAGGGAAAAACCCAAGGAAAAAAGTGGAAAATGTGCAGAGCGTGTGGAGGGCATCCTGAGAAGCCCAGCCTGCCTAGAGCAAAAAGAGTAGAGATGAGGCTGCATAAGCAGAAAGGAACCAGCATCTTGTTCAACACAGTGCCTTTGGTCTCTCCACCAGTCGGTGACAGCTGACATGCAGCCTGGCCCAAACCAAGGCCCCCCCCAGGCCCAGGTGTGGGGCTCAGTTCTCTGTGCCTCTGTCCTTGTACTGATGGCCTTCACAGAACCACAGACTAGGGATCTGAGCCTGAAGTTGGGCCATTCACTGTGCAGCTTCCCTAGTACTGACTCCCTACCCAGCTTTTAGGGTATCATTGTTCCCGGATGTTCATCTCTGGACCCAAGGGGACATCTCCCTTGAGCCCCTCTCTGTTGGAATGACTCCTTGATGACTGCTGCGGTTTGGTTCCACACCCATTTGATGTCACTTTCCGCTGTCACACTAGACTTCCTCCTGGAACTTTCTAGAGCCCACCTGAGGGGTCTAGTCCCAGGTCCCCATTGCTGCTATCATCCATGCATGACCGTGCTATGTGTTGTAACAAATTTTTCCTTCTCTAAAAGTGAATTGTTAGAAAAGAAAGTGCAAAATGACTAGGATGGTTTTGATCTTCAGATCGGTGTCATGTAAGAAGTATGAAGAAGAGAAGACCCACTGAGTGGGTGAAAACGTTGAAGGTCTGTCATGAGCAAGGGGTTTCCGAGTGGCCTGGAGAGGTGGAATGGGGTCAACGAGTGGAGGTCCACAAAAAGTCAGGTTTTGGCTTTATCTAAGGAAAGAGTTTCTAGAAGCCAGATATTTCTAAAGACAGAGAGGGTTGCCCAATCTTCAGTGACAGCCCTGTCACTCAGGCTATTCAAGTAGAGCCTGGACAACAGTTTGGCAAGGATGCTGCTTCAGAAGCTCGGCTTCACATGTAAGTGTCAGTGACTTCAGGGTCACGTTCAGCCTTAAGAAGCAATGCTTCGGTGTGGCTACAGAGGGAGTGATAAGGCCATTACCTTTGCATCTATTGTATCTGACTGGTTCTGAACGGGTGTCAGCTTCTATTCTGGTGACACACCAGGGGAGTCAAATAAAGAAGAGAACATTGGGATCTCATGACCTTTCCCAAACATCTCATGGTTTTTGTTCAAAAGTTTTCTATTCCATTATTTCCATTCCTCATGAAACAGTCTTCAATTTGGTTATTAAAAAAGTCTTTCTTGGCCACCCACAGAAACTACATCTGAGGCCTATGAGCAGGCGTTTTTCCTTTTAATGGCTTTTCCATATGTACAATGTATACCATGGAGACTAATATGAAGTCTCATATCAGGCCCCTTCTCAAGAAGTTCTAGTGGCTCCCCTGTTGCCTGCTGGTGTGGCCTCCCTGCTTAGCCTGGTGCCCATAGCCTTTTAAATCTGGCTCCCATCTGCTCCCCCAGCCTCATCCCTGGCCTTTTTGCTCTAGGCAGCCTGGGTTCTTCAGGATGCCCTCCACACACTCTGCATATTCTCCACTCTATCCCTTGGTTTCTCCTTCCTCCGTTTCTCTCATTACCTATCCCAACAATCTGGAGGAGAAAGCCCTCCTCACTCTTCTCAGCTTCTTCACACCTGCCCTTCTCTTCTTGACCCACTGCATGGGTGCTCTCAACCCCTGATTCATCTCTGTATTTGGAACTCTGCAAGAAGCCTTCTTCCAAAAGGAGTAGGAATTACATAGGGCAGGAAGGAGACAAACCACTGAAAACAGGGACTTCCTTACTGCCCCTTATTGGTTTGAGGTGCTTAGTCAATGTCAAAAGCAGTGGGACATTTGGGGGAGCACCTGGCAGCTGGATAAATGACTCATTCTTTGGGCAAAATCCTTCCCTGGGTGGAATGGGAATCGTGGGAGGCTGTGTCTCTGACCTGTGGGATTTGCACCATGGAGGCCTGGAACTGACAGAGTCAGGAATGCTACCCATGTAGGTGAGGTGGAGGGCTGGAATCATAGGTAGTCAGGATTCCTGTTTGGAAGTGGCTCACTGTTGAGAAGATTTCAAAGCACTGTTGGTCAAATTGTGGATTGTGGGTAGGGAACACAGAGGGTGTTGGAATTGGAAGGCTCGTGTTCCGTTCACTAACTAGGCAATCTTTGCCAAGTTGTTTCATATTTCTGAATGTCAGTTTCCACATCTGTATAACAGTGATGATAATACCTGTCTTCGTGGCTAGTGTAAAGGATCAAGTTGGAAGGTGATTTGCAAATTGCAAAGTATTAGAAAAGGTTTTATAATGTAGAAGCTTCACCTTGGAAAGTCGTTGGTTGGTTCTGATCCCAGAAAACAAGATGATGAAGGTGGCTGCCTGCAGGGCATGTGCACATGGCACATGGTGCAGTGGGAGTGGGTGCTGGCCATGGGGGGCCTAATACAGTCTTTTTGTTCATTTGTTGATTTGTTTATTGAGATACAGTTCATGGAATATAAAATTCACTACTTTGAAGTGTACAATTCTATGGTCTTTAATATGTTCACTATGATGTACAACCATCACCATTAAGTCCAGAACATTTCCATCACCCAAGAAAGAAACCCACTCCTATTAGCAGTCTCTCCCTATACCTCATAGTTGTGTGTGGGGAGGTGAGTAACCAGAGCAACTCTAATCTGCTTCCTATCTCTGTAGAGTTCCCTATTCTGGATGTTTCCTATAAATGGAATCATACAATATATGGCTTTTTGTGTTTGGCTTGTTTCACTTAGCATAATGTTTTTAGCTTCGTCTGTGTTGTAGCATGTATTAAATCTCATTCCTTTTTTATGGCTGAATAACATTCCACTTGATAGGGTTGCCTCATTTTGTTTTTCCATTCATTAGGCGCTAGACATTTGGCTGGTTTCCACTTTTTGACTATTATGAATAAGGCTGCTATGAACACTGGTAGACAAGTGTCTGTGCAAATCCCTCCTTTCAGTTTTTTGGGGCAGATACCTAAGAGCAGAATTGCTGGATCATATGGTGACTCTGTGTTCAACTTTTTGAAGAACTGCCAATCTGTTTTCCACAGAGACTGTACCATTGAACAGACGCACCAGCAGTGTACGAGGGTTCTGATTTCTCTACATTTTGCCAACGCTTGTTTTCCTTAAAAAAAAAAAAAAAAATTATGGCCAGCCTAGTGGGTGTGAAGTGGTATCTCACTGTGGTTTTGATTTTCATTTCCCTATTGAGGGAGCCTAATACATTCTTAACAGAATCAAACAGTCTATGAAACAAAACAGCTTAAAAGTTGCCCAGGTGATCTTCCTACAGAAGGAGAGGCTCTGAGATTGAGTTGTCACCTCCACCTTTACTGCTGCCATCTCTGTTCCTAGAAGCCAATGCCAAAGGGCTTCTATGTGCCAGAGACTGTGCCTTAGGCTTTAAGGGTAGCAGCCCTATAAATCAGTTATTCCTATTGTCCCGTTTTATAGCCATGTAAACTGAGGCTTAGTGATGTTGAACAACTTGCTCAAGGTCATACAGCTGAGTGGTGAGGCTGCTAGTATTTATTTCCAGGTCTGTCAGACTCCAAAGCCAAGCTCTTAACCATCATGCCACAGAGATTCCTGCTAGAGAAGAAAGCCATCACACACTGTCATACATTTCAAAATTCAACAGATGCTTCCTGAGTGCCCACTATGTGCCAAAGTCTGTGCTGGGCCCTTATGACCGTGAGTGAAACTGCTCTGTGGAACAGCTCATAGTCTGGAGAGTTCTGTCTGAGTTTGCCAGTGATTTCTGGAGAGTGGAGAAATGAGTTTTATAATTTTTATTTGATTTAGCCCTCAAGTTGTTAACACCTCCAGTGCAGGGACTGGGGAGAGGGTTGTCTATAAATATTAGCTCCCAAAGTAAAAATGACTCTTTTATCTCGGCAGACCTAATTAAGCTGGTGATTAGAGAAGGATCAACACCTCCGTCTGTAACAAAAGACACGCCAGTGGGAGGTTCTGTCAGGGCAATTTCTCCTGCAATTTAGAATATTTGGGAGGACAGAACCCAGACAGCCCAGGGTGTCAAAATGGACAGGTCTTACTTCACATCTCACACACACACACACACACACACGACAGCCCAGGGTGTCAAAACGGACAGGTCTTACTTCACATCACACACACACACACACACACACACACACACACTGCCCCAGAGACACTGGAACCCTGTAGCCCCACCACCTGGGAGGCATTTAACATCTCTCTAAAAGAAATAGAGGCTTCAAGCAATGGACACATTTACTGACAGAATCAAATACATTTTACGGGGCACAAATGGAGCCTGGCAGTTCTGGAATAGCTGCATATGTTTGGAGGACGCCGGCCAGCGTGGGAGATGAGCGGCAGACCAGGCTTGGATTTTCCTGATGGGATGTCCAGAGCACAGCCCCAGGCTTTGCTCCCCCATCTCTCCATGGAACGTGCAGATGTGACAACCCTTCCTTGGGGAGAGTTGTTTGGTTTGCTCAATTATCTCCAAGGGAGATACTAACTTCCCTTGAGTCTCTGTCTTAAAGAATAGGATCTCTCTCTGGGGACCTGTATGTAGTAGGCAAGAATGAGAAGCATCTTCTTGCAAGAAAGCCTATTTCCCCAAGTGTGATTTGCCTGGTCAGCGAACAGCAAGGATTCACCAATCTCCACCCCGTCCCCATCCCAAGGCAATTCACACCAACTGCATGAAAGTAAGAGAGTCAGAGCTTCACTAAATGGGCTTCCCTGGGCTCAGCAGTGAATGACAGTTGCCCAAGAGAGTAGCAGTAGTGTATACATGTAAGGGAGAGAGGGGACAACTTTCTCTGTGGCAAATAGAGAAGTTCACTCTGACCTCACAGTAATACATTTATGGAGTACTTACTATGTGCCAGGCACTGTTCTGAGCACTTTACATATATTGATTCATTTACTCCCCATAGTGACCCTATGCAGTAGGTATTACTAACCTCAGGTTACAAATGAACATACTGAAGTACAGAAAGATTAAGGAAGCAGAGCCTGTGTCCCTAACCACTGTGCTATGCTGTCTGTGACTTGTGAACACTAGTCTGGGCATTTTCCAGCAACATGAGCGGCTCCTATGAATCAGATTCCCTTTACCTAGTTATCTGTATACTTGAGATGATGTGAGAGGGAGGGTTCGTAAGTATGGGGAATTTCTCATAAAGGAAAGGGTAGAAGGGAATGGATAAATTTATCCATCCATTCAACATACTTTTATTGAGCAACTACTATGTGTCAGTTATAGTATCCAAGTTAATGGAGCAAATCTAACCAACCTTTGTTTAAAAAAAAAAGTTTTATTGAACATTGCATGTTGTGATCAGTCCCATGGAGGTAGCAAATGGGGCCACGAGAGAGGAAGACCGGGCTGGAAGGAGAAACCCATGTTGGAGGGGGCATCATGGCAGGTCTCTCTTGGTGACATCAAAGCAGAGACTAGTGTTAGCCATGTGAGGAGCAGTGGGAAGGACATTCCAGGGATGATGGTATGTTGTAGGCTCTGAGGGAGGTGTATCGTAGGCTCTGAGGGAGGAAAAGCCTTGGTGGATCGAATATCCAGAGGGGCCAGAGGACTGTGAGCCAGGTAAGGGTTGCCTGGGGAGGCCGGAGAGCCAGGGCAGGGCCTGGCCCATGTGAAGGGGGGAAGACTCTGCATTGGGTTCTGAGAGCAGTAAAATCCACTGACGGGTTAGAATCAGGAGAATGACACTGAAGGACTCTGGTCTCTGTGCAGAGAATGGATTGGAAAGGGGCAGAGACTGCCACAGCAGTAGAACTGAGAGGCACCAAGGGCTGAAGAAGGACAGAAGGCCTGGGGGCAGCAAAGAGAGGCAGCCACAGGAGCCAAGAGCCACTGAAGATGGGGCGGCCACTGCCGAGGTGGTATTTCCTCTAAAAAGGTGACATCTCTGGGGGCGGTTGCCAAGGTGAGCAATTAACAAAACTCCCAGAGTTAGTTGTCCTGCAGTTACCAGCAACAGCAAGCACCTTCGAGACAAGATGAGTTTGCAAACTTTTTTCTCCGAGAGCAAAATGCAGGAAAAGTCTGGAGGCTTATGCCACACTCCTCCAGGATACCAGAAGGGGGAAGGGTTGTGGCTCCAGGAAAGGCAGGACGCTGGCCCCTGTGGAAGAAGGGGACGTGAGAATCAAAGCAGGGAGACCCGAAGGGCCAGGAAGCACCAGTCACATACAGACACCCCCAAGCACTGCCTGCACCCCAGGCTCTTGGGAAGCAGGGGAGGTCTTAGAGGGGAGCCTGGAGGCTGCAGGGGGCTCTATCAGGGGAGGACAGAGCAAAAGCTTTCCAGACCAAGCCCTGCAGAAGAGAAGGCTGCCTTCTGGAGCCCAGGAGACTGTTCACTGTGGCTGCAGCCTAGACAAGGCAGAAGGAGGGGAGAGGGACACGAGACTGTGAGGGGCTAGAGCAGTTTGCCACTGACAGAGCCCTGCACCACCCCACCCACCGTGAATGAGCCATCACTGGGGAGGGGGTCTCTGCCTGGCCTGTTGTTGTGCTGGCTGTGTACCTCGCCTTGACCACATGCCCAGGGCAGGGATCTGTGTGGCCCACCCGTCACAGCCTGCCTAGCGGCCACCTCACGCACTACACATTCAGGAAGAGAAGCAGTCACGTTGGATTTAAGTGTTAATAAAAACGAAATCCCTGAGCAGTCACTGAAATTAGCCCGGGTATGATTGAAATGCCAAGGCAGGTCTTGTTATTTTTATGAAGCCGTGAATAATATAAGTATCCAATTGATAAAATGTTATTAAAGCTGACAGCCCTTAAGTGATCTAAGTGGTAAATATTGAAATGAGGTCTCTGCCACACCGTACCCGGGGGCCTGCGGCAGTAATAAGCATTGAGCAATGATTCCACTGGCTCTGGGGAGCTGCAGAGCTTAGGGGGAGCAAAGGCGTTCTTCCTAAATAATTAAAACCGGGATTCCAGGGATGGATCGCAGATCCTTGTAGTGGTTTGTTAACGTCCGAAGGAGCTGGCCTCAGGCAAAGCCTCTGTTGGGACACCCTTCCCCCAACAAGGGTAGGAGGGAACAGGGAGGGGCTGGTACCTACGGCTTCCCCTCTTGGCCCCCAAGGAGCCTGCACTGAGCAAGGAGCATATTTCAGACTTTATTTATAATATAAACAGACTGGTGCACCCTGAGGGCAGCTAATAGTTGATGAGCAGTGGGGCTGCCACGTGGGTTAGAGATTTTATTAGCACGGCCTAGGAAAAAAAAAAAAAAAAACCACCATGGAGAGAAATGCAAAATGTGGTGCCTTCCTGATAATCGGATCGTTAAAGATCTGGCAGGGAGCATATTTCTTTTCCTGTTCTTGGTAAAAGGCTCTGTAAGAGCTGTTACCTCTTCCACCATCAGCTAAAAGGCCAGCTGTGCTGGGGCAGCGGGCCTCCCTGAGTCTGGCCAGGTGAGGAGTGGGGCTGTTCTCAGCCCCTTCTAGGGCTCTGGGAGGAGAACATTTCTTTGGTGGCCGGTGGGGTCCCCAGTACCATCTATCTACCCCAGTTCCCTGTCAGGTGCTGGTAAGTCTCTGGTGGTGGAAATGGGCAGGGAGGCATGCCGCCGACCTGCGGAGCTGGCCCGAGCCTCTTCGTCTCCGGAATTACTAACAATAGCGGCTGACCGCTGAAGAGAGGCCAGGAGGCTTTGCCTGTTGGCTCTGCGCAGGGTCACAGGTCAGGGAAAGCTCTCGGAGGTCGAGGAGGTTGAGGAGCTGTTCCTGGAGGAGGTGCACTTTAAGCTGATCTGTGAAAGACAGAGGGCAAAAGCAGGAAGATGGGAACCCTACGGGACCCCCTCCAATGACAGAAGGGCCAGCAGAGGGGACTGAGTTGTAGACTTCGGTCCCAAGCAAGTTGTGTCAAGCACTTGCCAGGTCTTGTCCGGGAATTCAACAGGACTGGGAGAGAAGAGGTGGTAAGGGATCTGGAGTGAGGCATGAGCACCTCTGGTCCTGGGAGCCCTGCTGGAGGTGGGGGTAGTGCCTGGGTATCAGGATTTCAGGATGGATGGTTGGGGAGAGGGTGGGATTCTACTTTAATCCAGTTCTTATAAGTCTAGGCATTCGCACCGAGTCTGGGGCTCTTAGACTGAAAAATGTGCCCACCTGGCCCAGTGCCCCAAGGTTGAAGAGCCTGACCTAGGTTTGTACTCTGGAGTGGCTCCAGGCTACCCTCTCTTTCACGTTCCTCTGAAGCCACAGTGAGGGCACTCAAGCCCATTTCATTCCCTGAAGTCCTCCAGGCTCCTAGGGGAGAAGCAGTGGAAGCCATAAACGGTACAGTAATGGTGTGGGTTCTGTCACACTGGCCCACGGGCTGATGGCTTTCTGCAAAGCCCTGGAGGGGAGTTGTGGCCTCTCCTGCCCAGCTCCCACCCCAGGCTCTGATCTGCACTCTGTCTGGCCCTGCCCCTTTTCTGTTCTCAGCATGCTGCTCACAGCCTCCATTTCCAACTTCTGCCAAGGTAGAAATTGCTCCTTCCCTGACCTCTGGCCCTCCAAGTCTGGCCAATAAAATAACATAATATGTATTATTCAGAAATGACACCTGAATGTATGGACACCTCCATACCTTGGTCCAGGTTTTTAATACCCATCCTCACATTTAGCTTTGCTACAACCCTGGGAATAGTAAGGCAGGTTTCCCCATGCTGCAGTTAGAGAAACTGAGGTTTTCTAGCAACAAATGTGGACTTAGCTTAGCTCGCCAAAATCTCTTGGTGCCAAAATATTCTTTCTCCCATGACTCACTGATGGACGATGCTGCGGGGGGTAAAAGGCAGCCTGGAGGTCTTGATGGATAGGCAGCAGACCACAGAACACAAGCCGCCTGTCTGGGAGAGATGGGCCTTCTGGTGTGGATAAGCTAAGGGGATGGATCTTACCTTACCAGCCATTTTTGAAAGGAAAGATTATGGGATGTTTTTTAAGAATAGACGCAAGAGCTCTTGGGAGTGGACAGTGGTTTTGAGCCAAACTTAGGAAGAGGGAATAGTGGACAAGGGCATTAAAGAATATTTAAGCTTCCAAAAGCTTCAAGCAGCCCACTGTTGGGTCTGGGCACCTCTTTGGGCCTCTGTAAACAGCAAATCGATTGAGCATCAGGCTTGTTTTCATAGCGGTCCTACACACTGGGAGTATCAGATGAAGCAAACCTTTTATTTAGTTCCTGACAGGTAATTAAATTTGCCTCTGCATTGGTTTGCAATCCAGCCAAGGAGCCAGGAGTAGCATTCTGAATGGCTATAGCTATTTGCTGGAATATTACAACTTAATTTTGCCTCTCAAGTTGCAAGCAGAGATCTTGATTCAGTGGAAAGTTTGACTCAGCCTTGGGGCTCTAGGTTGGAGATTTCATTTTTTCCAACAGGAGTTTGCTCTCTGTCTCAAACATGTGAAAGCCCCATTTCCATATTTTTTCCAGAGGGACATACTGTGGGAACAACCAAAGGTTACAGAGTAAAGAAAAACAACAATTGGCAGTAGCAAGAGAAGGGATCCAGTACCTTCCCAAAGACCCATTTCTCTGAGAACCAGGGATTATTTCAGTGACAGAAAGAAGTTCAGGATTCCGTGGGCATCGCACAGGGAAGCAACCACATCTCTGGAAGACTGGGGAAACAATCTATCAGCTTCCTCCTGCAGGTCTCAGTTCAACAAGTGCTTTATAAAAGCTCTCGAAGAGCCCTGGGAACTCCTTCTGTAAAGCACTTGTTGAACTGAGACCTGCAGGAGGAAGTTGATAGACTGTTTCCCCAGTCCTTCAGAGATGTGGTTGCTTCCCTGTGCACCAGGCTGGACTGCAGAGGATGAGGGCTGCAGCTCCCCCCTGGTGTTGGGAGCCAATCTTGCTCCTTGTTCTAGAGATGAGTGAAAGAGAAGTTACGGCTCCTAGTCCCAAGCTTCCCTGAGTATCCCTTCTCTGAGCTCTACTGGGGCAGGCTCCAGGAGCTTTTCATGATTTTCCTCTTCTTGATGGTCTGCAGTTCCACCATGATGTGTCAAGGTGTTTTTCTTTATCCTGGTCTGTACTCAATGACGACATTCCATCTCTTCAATTTTGGAAAATCCCCAGCATCATCTCTTTGAATGTTGTTTCTGTTGTTCCTCCTATTCTGTTTTTATGGAGCTTCTATTAAATATAAGTTTGAGCCTCTCAATATTTCCTCAATGTCTTGTAAACTTCGTTTATCTAAATAAACTTTCTTTTTTTCTGTCTGTGCTGAATTCTGAGCAAATACCAATTTATCACTTCTCTCTTGTAGAATTTACTCTATTAAATTTTTTTATTTCATCAATGATATTTTTATTTCCAAGATTTTAGTTTTATGTCTCTTAATTTATTTCTTCTTTTTTATAATTTGAAAAACCTCATTGCTATTTCTTCTTTTACTCCTTTTACCTCCTTTACCTGAGTAGCATTATTCTAAACTTGTTTTCAGACCTCTGTTATTTTCGTTTCATTTGGAGTAAATTTACTTACTGATTATTGATTATTTAGGCTATTTTTCTGAGGGTTTGTAATTTTGTTTGCAAGCTCATTTGGAGTGGAGTTTTGTTCTTTGTCTCTTTTTCTTTGCATGTACCTGTCTGTTCAGCAGGTCGGTTTGCTGGGGGGGGCGGGGATTGTTTGTTTGTTTGTTTCCCAGCAGTGTCCCAGGAATCTTGTCTAGGCCCAGATCTGTTGTTTGTGGCTCAGATCTCCTGTCCTGGCTGCAAGGCTGCACTGTTTCACCCTGCCCCTCCAATAAACCGGGGCCTTGAGCAGAGCTGAGAATTATTTCCCCACTTCATTCCACAGGTAGGGAAGCCCCATCCCAACCCCTGGTTTCAGACCATGACTCTGGATCCAGCTATTTTGCCTCCATGGGGCACCTTTAGGCCCCTCTCTCCTGCTAGAGTTGAGCTGCTGCCTGTTTACTAGCTTGTCTTTCCATGTAGCTTCAGGTCCTCAGAGGGGCTTATCTGGTTTTGAGCAATCAGAACTATGTCTTTGTAACTTTCTCATCTCATTGTTTTATCTAGTGCTGCTGTGATTTGGAGTGCAGGAAGGCCTCCAAGCAAGAGCTAATTAAGACAGCATTGATGGGAAGTTCTGGGGCATGGTCTTGAGCCTTTGCAAGGAGATACAGAGGAAAGGAGGCCTAATGTCCCTGCCCTTCTAGGAGCTTCTGGGACACAGCATTTGCCAAGAAGATCTGGAACACGTCAGCAAGTGCTTGAAGGATGTAAGGGAAGAGACACATGGCTAAAACACAGAGCAGAATTATAGAAACCTCATCATTAAAAGGGACATTAAAAAATCTCCACATCTAGGGGTGCTTGGATGGATCAGTCGGTTAAGCATCTGACTCTTGACTTTGGCTCAGGTCATGATCTCAGGGTCGTGGGATCGAGCCCCACACTGGGTTCCATGCTCAGCATGGAGTTTGCTCAAGATTCTCTCTCTCCCTCTGCCCCTTCCCTGACTCACTCAATCTCTCTCTCTCAAATAAATAAATAGAATCTTAAAAAAAAATCTTGTGGAGCCCGGGTGGCTTAGGTCATGATCTCAGAGTCCTGGTCTTGAGCCCCATGTTGGGTTCTGCCCTCTGCAGGGAGTCTGCTTCTCCCTCTCCCTCTGCTCCTACCCCTCCCCCTGCTTGTGCTCATTCTCTCTCTCTCCCAAATAAATAAAATCTTAAAAAAAATAATCTTCACATCTTACCTCTGCTTCCCTGCTGCATGATTCAAGCTCTAACATCACAGCAAGGGATGATCCACATTACATTTGAACACCTCCAGAGAGGAGGAGCCACTGCCCAGCAAGGCAGCTTTTTGTATCTCTGCATAGCTGTGTTCTTATTCCCTTTGCAACCTGAAATCCGTCCCCCTTCAGCTTCTTCCCAGTGAGGTTCATCCCTCCCCAGGGAACCATACCGAAAAGTTCAATCACTCTTCCATCTGGCACATGTAAATGCTCAATAACCGCTCTCTACAATTATTATTTCTGAACACCATTAACCCAGGCAGCTCCCTGTACACTTCTTGCCCCGTTGTTTCCCAGCTCACCCCGAGGCGTGATGTGGTTTGGCAGTCTGGTTCTGCTGCCCGGAGTTTTCAGATGCTATAGTAAGACCACTATTACGTTTCTCAGAACAGGAAAAGGGTCCACGGCTGCACTCCATCCTGCCCATGCCACGGTGTGTGCCCCTTGCTCACAGAGGGAAAGAAAGGCTCCTGAAGCCACGGGCAGCTCAACCTTTCTTTTCTCAAACCAAAGCAGGTGGAGGATCCTGGGGTTCAGGAAGCATTCCTTGGGAGCAGTTAGAGACTGAAGTTCTGGGGCCCGCCATGGACAGAAAGACAATGGCCTGATGTTGCATATGCAAGTAATAGGGTCCCCAGACCCTCAAGTTCCAGCATCAGGGCACTAAGGTGGGTCAGGGGGTAAGAAGATAGCCCAGCCAATATCTCTCGGCCCTACAAGGAACACTTAATATGTTCCTCTCCAAATAATAATAATGATGGAAAGGTGTTCCCAGGAGTGACTTTGGACTTCTGGCTGGACCATTCTGGGATTTCATGGTCCAGCACTGAAATCTGAAGTACCGTGTGAGTTATGTCTACGGGCCTGGTGGCAAAGTCTTTTGGATGCTGAGAAAATAAATTCAGCCCAGAAGTCAGCTCCCATGTGGCTAAGTGTTGAACTCCTGTAGGTGTGGTCATCCCCTTTAATGTTTGAAGGTTAGAAGGAGAGGAAGGAGAAAAGAAAAGAAAGGGAGGAGGAAATGGCCATTTTAGAAAGCCTCCGAGAAAATCTTCAAGTACTAATGCATTCTCACAGAGTCATAGCATGACTTGCTGTCAGGGCCAATAAAAATCTCAAAGCCAGCCCTGAGTATGGGTGTCAGGAGGGCTCAGGGCCTCTGAGGCTAGCGGGGCTGGGACAGGGGTCTCCTGGAGCCCTTGCAGTAGCAGTGCTTCATTTGGCGGTGCCAGTCTGTGATTCTCCACAGGCAGAAGGGACTGATGCTGCCATTTTTCCAGAGCCGAGGTGCTGGGGCTGCTTATTACATTTACAGATTCACGAGAGAAGGTATGTGTTTTATAAATGGAGCGAACGCCTTATGTTTCTGATTGATGGGCCATCAGTTGCACAGTTGTTGGGCAGTGATTGATTTTCCAACCCAGCTGCTCCAGCTGTGCCACAGATGCTCCTTGTCTGAAGTCAGAGGGCTGGTGTTGTAAGCCATAGAGAAGATCCTAATTGGAGTGATCCCTGAGAAATCGGCCATTGTAATGGCTAACAGCCATTAATGTGGGGCTTTGCTTGGGGTGCTAAACCACAAGCTCTCCCTTGATAATTGCCATTCCCAGCTGGATAGGTGCCATTTTGAAACTCACAATGGCGTAGTGGGGGGCTGAGCTGAAGTTTACTCTTGCACGGTTTGTGGAAACAAAACTCTTTTTTTTTTTTAAGATTTTATTTATTTATTTGACAGAGAGAGACACAGCGAGAGAGGGACCACAAGCAGGGGGAGTGGGAGAGGGAGAAGCAGGCTTCCTGCCGAGCAGGGAGCCCGATGTGGGGCTCGATCCCAGGACCCCGGGATCATGACCTGAACTGAAGGCAGACACTTAACGACTGAGCCACCCAGGCACCCCCAAAACTCTATTTTTTTAAAATATCTTGTTTTAAAATTCAAAATTAACCCATGCTTATTTTTAAAGGTCTTAAAGTATATAGAAAGATAAAATCAAGAAAGTCAGCCACATTCTCACAGTCCATAGACAACCATGGGTAATATTTTGATGTATTTTATTTGGCTTATTTTATTATATTTGAGTGTGACACAGCCACACACAATTTTTTTTAAAGTTGGGGACATACTTTAAACAGAATTCCATGCCATACTTTTTATCTTTATGTTACAATTGGAAACTCAACATATGCCTTTAAATTACAAATTAAATTTCTGAACACACAAATGGAGTGAGCTGGATTGTAGCTAGAGAAAGGCCTGTTCAATAGCAACATGGGGTGGAGATGA
Organism: Eumetopias jubatus; assembly: GCF_037043125.1. Lineage (NCBI taxonomy): Eukaryota > Metazoa > Chordata > Mammalia > Carnivora > Otariidae > Eumetopias > Eumetopias jubatus. The sequence goes on from NW_028274815.1 coordinate 74,579,680, forward strand.
GACCATGGCAGATCCTGGGGAGACCTGGCTTCCAGAACCTTTTTTGCCCTGGCCTTCCTCCTGCTAGGTACCTAACCTATAAAATAGTGACATTAATACCTGCCTTACTTCTCTCAAGGGGCTGTGCAGTGCCATGTTGTGCAAGCACACTGGAATCAAGGCATGCAATAAGGGGGAAAGGATATCATTTTTAAGAAAGGAAAACTTTCTAAGCATATTAGTTGCATCCATCTGTAGAGGCTGGTCAATTAGAAATGACCCTATTTCATTAGAGCAGACCGATGGACAGCACAGCACCAGCCCTTCCTGTGGGTTTTTACTGCGGAGGTGAGGCAGGCACAAGAGCACCTTTTATAACTGCAGGTAGGGCTTAGACCAGGTGCTCCCTGGAGGCTTCTTTGAGCTCTGACACCTGCCATTTGGCATCCTTGAAAGGGTTAATATAGCATTTCTTTTAAAGCCTTTGATGGAGAACTTTGCACTGCTCCCCGAGTTCTTCCCCCTCGGATCCACAGAAGAGGAACTTTCTGGCAGCATTCTTTCACACGCCTGTTCCAAACACTGAGTTTGCATTGTGGGTGGGGCAAACCAGTTCAAAGCTCTCAGGTTCCCTTGAGGCCCAGAGGGATGATTGACCGCACACACAGGTGATGCCTCTTGTCAGGGATGCTGCCTGGGTGGCACAGGGGTTCAGAAGGCCCCTCCAGCTGGGGGTCTGGGTAAGGCAGTGGAGGAGCATCTCTGGCTACCGCCCTCTTGTGCCCAGGAGACCCATGGGGGGTAATTCAGTCGAGGATTTCTGTGGCCAGTGACCTCATCCAACACCCAGGCCGGGATTGGGCCCACTTCTTTATAGCCCACCTATATAGGACTACTGGTGGCCTAACTGTGGCCTAAACTTTAGTGCCATAATTTGAAAAGAGACCAAAAATATCACCTCTAGGACTTTTTATTCCAGGAGAGGAAATGAAACTCCTAGGAGCTCCCTCTTGAGCTTCTGAGTTCTGGTCCCTGGGCCACTCCATGTAGACTTGATGTTTGCCTAATAAAATCCTCACAGCAACTAGCATGGGGGTTCACAACCTTGCCTGCACATTAGAATCGCCTGACGTTCCAGTCCAGCCCAGCCAGAGCCAACTCTCTCAGGGTGTAACCCAGGCAGTGGTTTCAGATGCCTCCAGTGTGCTGCCAAGGTTAAGAACCATTGGTGGGAACATGACAGCTTCAGAGAATGCAGCCCAGTGCCCTCATTTCCAAAGTGACAAGACTGAGGAGGTGACGGAACATGTTCCTTTGAGGCCACAGTTAGACGAGGGCAGGTCCAGGTCTGGGACTCACATCTTTGAAGCATTCTGCCCCGAGTGTGGGCTGATGAGTGACTTCTATCCATGTGGCAGCAGCTGTAAAACCAGTGAACAACCCTGCTATAGTAAACCGCTGGGTTGTCCTAAGAAGAGCCCATCCTGGAGTTTTCTCTAAGCCCTGGGGCTGTGGCTGAACTGAGTAGCACTAGTGACCCTAGGGAGGAGTCACGCCTTGGCAGAGACGCCTAGAGGAGATATCGCCATAGCTCCCCTATGGGGAGCATGGGAGCAGGCCCTGCCTCACTGCAGGATGGGAGACTGGATAGCAAAGAAGCTGGGAGTGGGAGCACCTTCTCCCAGTTCCTCTCCTGCTGTGGCAGCAAGATGCTCCTAGCCTCCTGGGGCTCCCTTTTCCCAACTGCAATAATATGGCCTCATTTGTATACTCTTAGGTTTACTACTGTGTTTTCAGGAAACTCCCTTCTGGTCCTCACAGTAGTGCTACAGAGAAGGAGCAGGAGACTCCGTGAGAAACTTTACAGCCCTCGCCCCAAAGCAAGAACATCTTAGAGCCCACTTTCACCCCCATCTTTAGTGTTTTCTGGAAGTTTCCAAGGAGGACCTTGTGTAAGCCCATAAACCAATCTGTTGGTATCAGACTCCGAGCACAACTCACTGTCCTTCCTGCCCAGCTTCTAGGCAGGTGGTGCTCACCCCTGAGCCCCATACCCAGGCAGTGTCAGTGGTGAAGGCGCTTTCTGCATAGCCCCAGGATGCTGAAGCACCCTCAGCCCCCCATATCCGTGCTGCTTTTGGCTGCCCCAGATTTGAGGAGGTCTGTTGGGCCCCAAGTGCCTCCTAAACCTTTTCTGCAGCTTCTTCTGACCCCCTCCAGCCACCCCGTCTTAGCCAGCCTTCTGGTTGTTCCTCCTACCCCCAGCCTTCTCTCTGGCCCATTGTCCACCTTGACCTTTAGAGCTTCTGTGACCTACTGGAGTAAATCCCTCTTTGCTGCGAAGTGTGAGGGAGGACTGCCCTGGGGGCAGGGTGTGGCAGCCAGGAGGGGCATCACCATGAACAGCTGCCCACCACCAACTCTTGTTACACAGCTGAGGAAACCAGGGTCAGAGTCCCGGAGCTAGGAAGCCACAGGCTGAGAAATGCATCCTCAACCTCCTGAGCCTGGTGTGGAGCAGATGGCGAGAAGAGCGCATGCCAAGCAAAGGGAGGCAGGTGCCCTGAAGCGCGAGGGAAGCGCAGGCCCCGCTGGCGGCTCTGGGCCTGGGCCGCGCCAGGTGCGTTGCGGACGCAGGTGCGGGAGCCAGTGCGGGTGTGGGCGTGGGTGCGGGAGTGGGCTCAGGTGCGGGTGCCAGGGTGGGTGCCAGTGCATGCGCGCTCAACATGCCCACTCTATTAACAAAGGCCCCGCACCGGGGCCGCCTCCCGGAGGCCAGCAGCCTTTGAAGCCCCCAGCCGGGATTATTTAATATAATGAACAGTGCAACTCGACCCATCAGAGACATAAATTTCCAGGTGTTTTAAATTTGTTTTCCCGTCAGAATGGTAAATGGCGGATAGTAAAAGTCGCCACCGGGTCGAGGCTGTTGGCGCGGGGCTGGCCCTGGCAGTGCCGCAGCCCCTCTCGGGTGGGCTGGCGGCCCCCACAGCCCAGCGCCCACCAGAGGCGGCGGAGTTCCTGGGCTCCCTGGACAGGAGTCTCCCAAGTCAGGAAAGGGAGTCCATGACAGGGCTGGGCGAAGGTCCTGGGCCCTTAGTTTCCAGAGGGGTCTCGGGGCATCTAAATCTCCTGACCCCCCCAAGGTCTCTGACCCCCCACATCTGTGCAGAGGAACCCACAGCCCCTCCACGCCCCAGATTAATTAGGGTGTGAGGGCCTGTAACACCTACAATGAGGTTTCTTTTGCCCTTGCCAAGTTCAATTATGGGTGCATCTGCTTTCTGATTTTTCCAAGATGGTTTGATTTTTTTTTTTTTTTGGAAACACACACCCACACACACACACCCTGAACTACAAAGGAACAGACTGCACAGTAGCTTTTTGCAGAAGGTAAGAGATTCTGACTGCTTTTTCCAGACTCCCACATTTTGAGATGTGTCAGAATTCATAGGGGGGCTGCTGAGGATAGATATTACTCTGAGTAATTCTGGAGAAATCTGACCCTTCCTCCCACTCCCCACAAGGCCCTTCACCCTTTTCCCTTCAAAGTAATAAAGAATGTCTACTTTTTATGAGGCGGGCTCCCCTGCCTGCTACCCAGAAACCTACTGTGATCCGTCACTTTGAATGGAGAAATCATTTGACATTTATTTCCCGAACAGGAAGCACTGGCTCTAAGAAGGTGGAAACCCTAGAAATTAGTTCAACTTAGAAGATGAAAGTAGGGAAGGCAGTTGCTTCTTACCAAAGTGCTATTCATTCTCTATTTGCTTATGGGCAGGGCCTTCATAGAGACACCATAGGGTCCGGGGGGGGAGCAAACACCTAATGAAACAGCTACATTTGCTCTCAGCAGAGTACCCTCTGCTGGGTCAGCATTGCATGTATGCATGTGCATGTGTGTCTGTGTTAGTGAAGGGGTGGGGCCAAGGAGGGGATGCAGAGCTGTGAGGCATATCTGGCCGGCTTGTCCTCACAGAATTTGCACACTGGTTACTTGCTGAAATTCACAAAGCTGTACGTGGAAGGGGCCAACCAGAACAGAGCAGAGACAATCACTGGGGACTGAGGAATTCAAGAGCCAGAGGTGGGCCATACCCATTCTGGCTCATAGACAGTCAGGGGAGGTCTTCCCAAGGAGCTTGACATTTGGGCCGGGGCTAGGAAAAGGCAGTGGGAGGGGTGAGTAGGAGCCAGGTGAGCAGGAAGGAGAGGCACAGAGGTGGGGGTCGCGTGGGACGACAGTGAGAGATGGCACTGGAAAGACCGAATCCAGGTGGGGCAGGGCCCCAGGTGTCCTCAGAGAGCTGCTAGTCCCCCGTTGCCCTGCTGTTGTGTTTTCAGCCTGGATTGTCTTCCTGATGACATTCCCCCAAGAGCAGGAGAGTGCTTCAGAGGTCAACTTCTGGAAACAGGAAACAGTGATTAGCAAATCAATTAATTTAAGGTCCAGTGAGCCACTGGATTACAAAGAGCAGTTATTTGTTAACTGAAGACAGACCTTGGCCCCTGATGAGAACTCTGATTCTTCAAGAAGGCATACCTAAGAAGAGTGCAGGCCCTACCTATGTGTGAAATTCCAGCCTCCCAGCTCTGCTGATGACAGAAATGACCGTAATAAACCTGGGAGGCCACAAGTCAAACAAATAATTGGGTTGACAAATAGGAGTATAAACAAGACTTTGATTAATGAATTTCCTAATAGTTCTCTGTTTATTGACATTAGCTCAAGCGTGGTCATTAGGCCTGACCATCTATGTTGAATGGTATAATATCTTCCATTCAAAGACTGCTTCGTAGCTTTTTTTCTTGGATGTTTTATGTCTCTGAGTCCTGTCTCCCTGACCGGACTAAGAGCCCCTACTCTGAGAACCTGCTATCTGCATACTGAATGAAGAGTAAGATCGCAGAGCTTCCTGTGAGCGATAAAGAGTAAAATGAGAGCAGTGAGAAGAGCCTCCAACTTCAGCACCTGAAGGCCTCAGTGCTGGGCTGGGACCTGGGTTCTAGCACCCTTTCACCCTGACTTCTGTTGCCTTTGTAACTAGTCGCTTAACCCTGTTCTGTTTTGATTGCTCCGCTATTGAGGGAGGGAGACCTTCCACAGGGTGATCCTTCTGCTGGTGTTACACGCATTACAAAGAGGGCCACAGTGAGGTGGGAGATGAGGCAGGACGCTGATAGCCCGTATGAACAAGAGCTCCCCTGTGGCCAGTCTCGGGCAGGACTTAGCTTCTAACACGTCTGACCTTACTAAAGTGTTTTCGGGGACCTCAGCCACCGCCTCCGAAGGCCGGAACCCAAGACAGGGTTTGTCCTGGGAAGGTGCCAGCGTGCCTACAGTTAGTCACCAATCCCTGGCCAGTGCATGCCAGGAGCCACTGTCCTTGTCAACAGCATGGGCCCTGGGGTTCTGAGCCAACATTCCAGCCTGGGCGACTGGCTGCAGCTTTAGCAACTTGGTGAAAAGCGAAAGCAGGAGGAGTTGAAGCTGTAAATACCAGCTGTATTTTTATTGGTCGTCTGCAACTTCAAAGCTTTCCCTGCTTTAAAGGAGACCCAAGCAGGTACCCAGTCGGCTCCCAAGCTCCCAGCCTTGGTGCCTTATTGATTTTCAATGTGGCTTGACTCCCAGGTGGGCAGACTTCAAAAATGGTCTGTATTTTCCTGCTGTCATGTCTCCATCCCTGTTAGTTTCCATCTCCCGCAAGATTTGGGATGTGTTGGAGACCAGCTTTGCTTTCTTCAGCTTTCTCTCAATAATTTTCTCCGGGACAGGATTTCAGACAGCCAGGGTCACTTTTGCTGGGCTTGCGTCTCGCGTTGATCATACCGAGCCGGACCAGCTGCTGGCAAGTGTGAGGGAGAAGATGCAGTCCTTGCCCTTAAGGGGTTCACCCCTATTGGTCCATCTAAGTGCGTTCTAAGTGTGGCCACTCTGGAAGGTGTGGCCTATGGTGGAGGGTGGGGCCCGACACCTCCCAGTTTAACACAGATTCTTCAGCCTCAAGCCAGCAAGTGTCTTTTGAGATATCGTGTGCCCAGCTGTGAGAACTAGAACATTCATTAAATGCCTACCGTCGGCAGAGCACTGAGCTTCACTGGTATTTACTGGTAGCTTTACTTAAATTTCATGTGAATTCTATATTGCTCCGGGAAGCAGGTTCTTCTTTTTTTTTTTTTTTTTTTAAAGATTTTATTTATTTACTTGACAGAGAGACAGAATGCGCACAAGCAGGGGGAGCGGCTGGCAGAGGAAGAGGGAAAAGAGGGAGAGGGAGAAGCAGGCTCCCCGCAGAGCAGGGGGAGCCTGATGTGGGGCTCGATCCCAGGACTCTGGGATCATGACCTGAGCCCAAGGCAGTCGCTTAACCAACTGAGCCACCCAGGCGCCCAGAAGCAAGTTATTCTTAGCCCCTCTTTATAATGAGTAGGCTGACTTTGTGGGGTCTTCATGACGACCCCGAGCTCACTTAGCAGGACCTCGCCTCTGGGCTGTTCTTGCTAGCGCACCAGGCGGGCGTGTGTCTGTGTGTCCTTGTGTGTTGTGGAGAAGGAAAGGAAACTGGAAGCTTGCTACCTCATTGACAGTCAAACCTATTCATGTGGCATAAACATGCAACATGAGGCTTCTGTATGTCACTAATAAGAATAGCAAGCATGTCTTGCATGGTGCCAGTGACTGGTCCAGTGTTTCACCAGTGTTAACTAATCCCCATGAGGAAACTGAGGCACAGATGGGGTGGGTAACTCTCCCAAGGTATCACAGTGAGGACATGTCAGCATTGAGATTCAAACCCAGAGTGTGTCTTAAACACTCGATTGAGTTTCAGAACTGCCGGAGAGGGACGCCAGCAGTGTGGACTGAGCAGTCCCTGCCACTGAGAGATTCTTCTGCCTGTTCTCCCACACTTGACCTCTTCTAACCCTCCAAAGAGTGGGGAGGCAGTCAGCCAGGCCGTGGTATCAACCCCCAGCCCCGCCCCTTGATAGACGAGGCACAGAAAAGTCAGGTGGGTGCCTATGGTTACCCAGACCACAGCCCAGCCTCCCACCTCGATGCTGAAGGAGTTTCTACAGGAAGGAATGTTGGGACGTTGAACAGTTGTTTGGTAGAAGTGTCTTGCCTGCACACTGGGGCATACAGGTCCGTGAAAACAGTCTCCTGTACAAGCAGTTCCTCTCCATCTACCATGGTCATGGAGTGAAACGGGAATGTGACTTTTGTGACTATAAAAGAAAGAGACAGGGCAGGCTAGGGAGAAGCTGGGTCCAGGTCCAGGGGAATTCCCTGGTGCCCTGGGCACAGGCTTTCTGCTCTGCAGCCCGCTGGCTTAGCCATGCAGGGGGAGAGGCCTTTGAAGTCACAGACCACCAATAAAATTGCAGCTGCCACCAGGAGCTCACAGGGCTCCAGGCATGAGATTTTACATCACCAAGGGGCTGAGCCAGCACCGAGGGGGTTGGAATGTGCCCTGGACTTCTCCTGCCTCTGCAGGAGCCACCAGGGTGCCTCAGCCCCTGGCCATCCCGTCGCCCAATCAATCAAAACTGCAACAAATGTCCATCACCACAGGGGGATGAGAGAAGAAGCAACTAGCAGGCCAGAGCTGATGCACAGGCAGCAAACAGCCACGGGTCCAGCAGGTTGTGAGTCCAGGCCCGTTGTGGGGACACAGGCAATTCTCTGCTAAGGTGGTGGGGGCCAGAAGGTGAGGCCAGGGGAGGGAGAGAGCAATTAGGGCCAGAGTGGTCATAGAGCAACCTCCCAAGGTTTCAGCGTGGACAGAGACACTCAGGCTACAATAAAGGAGCACCTCTTTGTCCCTTCTCTGCCCTTGCCCTCCTGCTCCTTTCCTCGATCACTTTTAAACCGATATTTGTATTTGGCCCTGTACTGGCAGTGGCCCCATCTCCCTTCTTAAGGAGCTCATAATCTGAGACAGGCTTGAGAATGGACTTTGGATCAGGACCTGGAGGAAGAAGGCAAAGGGCAAGGGAACCTGGTCAGGCATCATGGCAGCCCTTGGAGGTATGAGCGCGGCGTGAGGCAGAGTTCACCTCTGGCATCATCCTCCACGCCCAGAGTTTTCTAGTACCCTGCTCCCTTCCTCTTGGGAAACAGCTGTTCACTCAACCCTTCGGAGGTGTTTGGTGATGGATGGGTTAACTCTTCGAGGGTGGTCAACAGATGATGTCCCAGGGATTGGGCTGAGTAGGGACAGCCATTATCTGGAAGTTGTAGCCAGAAAGAGGAGCTGAAATGGAGACCACACACATAGGAACTGGGCGACGGGGTGGGTAGGGAACGAGGCTGGAGGAGAGAGGAGGATGGGTCAGGGGCTGGGGGCTTCACTGCAGCCTGCCCCCAGACCACAAGCAGCTCTCCCGCCTGGGCACAGGTACTTAAAAGAGGAAACCAATTCGTCCAAAGAAACAGAAACCTTAACAGGAGACTATGGAGTGTGCAAGGGCAAGAGAGGTGTGGTGCTGGGAGCATTTTGGTGTCCCTGTTCAGATCACACCTCACAGGTGGCTTGCTCACTGTGCCTCCTCCTCACCCATCCCACCGCTTGGTCTTTTGGGAGGGACAAGCTCGGACCAGGGAGATGACAGTGCTAAGGGAATTTTAGGTCATGAGGATTGGCTCCTGCCGCCTTACAAAGCTTGTTTGTCTTGGACAAGCAAACTCTTCCCTGCAGCTTGTTGAAGTGTGAGAGGGCAGCACCTGTGAGGGGAGGCTGGTGTGAAGAAGGGCAAGTGGATCCAGATCCGACACACACACATACACACACACACACACACACACACACACACACACTACCCAACAAGGTGACCAAGACTGACTGCCATGTCCTGTTTGGGGCCATAGGGGAAAAACACCATCATTCTGGTCAGACACTAGAAAATGGGGAGCTAGGGGACATTTTTCTACTTTATCCTGAGTGTTGAGCTTTTTGTACCCACCATCAAATCAGTGTTAGACATTTCGCTGGCATATAACAAGGAACTGAGGGACCTGTGTGCAAACAGCTTAATACATGACACAATTCATGCAGCTAAGCCCACATTTGCTTTTTGCTAATTGTTGACAAAGGCATTTAAATGTGGAGAAAATCTCTCTCTAGGAACATTGAACAGGCTGGCATTTTAGAAAACTAAGTCTATAGAATGTACACAGGAAGGTAAGGCTTGTTTTCTTCAAAGTAGTCACCTAGCCAGGCCAGCATTCATTGGGATGTGCAGGCTTTGCTTCAGACCCTGCCTTGTCACCAAAAGAAGTTGAGGTACCGGCCTGTGAGGACTCAGATACTGCTGAGCGACCCTTGTTGTATGTGGCAAAACACTTGCTCAAACTTTGCCCGACTTAAGAGGGGAGAATATATCCTGCCTAAGGCTGTAGCCATAGGAAAAAGGGTGAGAAGGGGTCAGACTGTTGTGCATGTCGGGTTGTATCTTGTTGCTTTTACTAAATCTCGTGAGAGTGAGGGGAAATCAGGCTAGCTTAACTGGTCTCCAAGAACAGAGGGTAAGGAATGTGGCTTTCTAAGGTGCGCCTCTGCTGCCTGCGGCCTGAAATCTAAATTGACGGGAGTTCGGTAATTTGGAGGCTGGCCGGGTTGAAAAAGTGTGATATTGTGATTTATGATGAGAAATCATAGTTCCTGGCACAGAGCTCCTGAAACCCTTGAAATTTCCTAAGTCCCGAAAAAGGTAATGTGTGTTTTTTGTTATGTTAATAAGGTGACTTTGGGAATGCCCTAGGTCACCCAAGAGGAACCAACCAAGGGATTCCACGAGGGTTAAATTTACAGTCTCACCACTGGGGAGAGGTGAGGGGCTAGCGGTGAATCCATGGCCAGTGACCGATGATTTAATCAATTGTGCCCAAGTAATGATGCTTTCACCCAAACCCAGAAAGGACAGTCAGAAGAGGTTCCAGGTTGGTGAACACAGGGAGACTCAGGGAGACTGGTGTGCTTAGAGGAGCTTCCGTGCCCTCTCCCCATACCTTGCTCTGTGTCTCTTCATCTGGCTATGATTTGTATCTTTTGCCATCCTTTGTAATAAACTGGTGAACGAGAGAGTAAACTGGTTTCTCAAGTTCCATAAAGCCACTCTAGCAAATTAAATGAACCCAAGGAGGGATGACGGAAACCTCTGATTTCCAGCCAGTCGGTCACAAGCAGGTGGGATGACCTGGGCTTGCAGTTGGCATCTGAACTGGGGGGCAGTGTTGTGGGACCGAGCCCTCGGCTTGTGGAATCTAGTGCTATCCCCCGGTAGACAGTGTCAGATTGAGCAGAATTGCAGGACACCTAAGCTGGTGGCAGAGAATTCCTTGGATATGCAGAAAACCCCTGAAACACATTGGAAGTGGGGATCAGAATCATTAAAAAGCCAGCTGCTTCTTGGGTGCCCAGGTGGCTCAGTTGGTTGAGCTCCTGACTCTTGATCTCAGCTGGGGTTTTGATCTCGGGGTCATGGGTTCAGGCCCCACGTTGGGCTCCATGCTGGGCGTGGAACCTACTTTAGAAAAAAACAGCCAGCTGCTTCTGCACCTCAAACGGAAGTAGAAGCTAAGTGGCATTCGAGAATCCATAGATTTGGCAGGAGATGTTCTGCCATACAGCGGTGGGAGCCTGGTGCTCTAGGGTGAGCACTTGGCAGGGCCCAGCAATCTGTAAGCAAAAGAACAGCAAGTCGGCTTAGAAATTTTGAATAGGCAAGAGCTTTCGTAGTAGTTTCTTGCACGTGGAATTACCAGAAGCGAAAATATTTCAAAAGCATTTGAAGAAATCATTTTACCAAAGGAACCATAATCCTGTCTTTGAAAAGTTTTGTTCAAGCCTTAAAATAATCCCTGGGGACCTGCTCCTGTACTTGTAGGAAGGAGCCTGAAGAGCCTGAATAACCCTCTGAGAATCCATATTCTCCAGTGACCACACAGCTGTGACCACGAAGGACAGTGGGCAAGGTAGTCCCTTCTAGGGAGTAGAACAGGGGTTCCATCCATAGAATCAACTTTGGGACGATGATTTTGGAAGCAAAAGCCTTATGTATAAGTATATATTAAGGGTAATATGCACTTAATGCACAAAACTGGAAAAACCGAGATAAATATCACTCCATACCAACCTCCCTCCAACCCTGAAAATAACCTGTTACTCTATCACATTATATGATTTTGATACAAGTCAGGCTTTTTTCTAGGAACATCTATTTATATGTTTACTTGTTTATATATTTATCTGCTAAGAAACTACATTATGCTATATTTACTGTTTTATATTCTACTTTTTAAGCTTAGTATTTTATTATGAATATCATCTCTTTGTCTTAAGTATTCTTCTCAAGCATAATTTTTAATGGCTGTATAATATCCCACTATGCAGAGCTCATAAAGTTGGACATTTAGATTATTTTTTCTATCTTAGGATAAATTCTTTCGCATGGAAATACCAGGCTGCAGGACACAGACATTTTTACAACCTGATACGGACTGCCTACCTCCTCCTAGTGTGGTTTTTTACTAGTTTACGCTTCCTCTGTCTGTCTTTGAATGTGCCCATTTTCCCATGCCCTCTACCACACGGGCTGACGCTCACTTTCATCTTGGGGATGATGAGGTCTGAGGCCAGCACTGCCCCTGTGCCGAAGAGCTGTTGCTTGAGTGTTTTGGCTCTGGCCACCCTGGAAGATGGTATACCTTTGCATATTCACACTGAAGATTTTCCTCTGATCATCTCCTTGCTGAAGCCTATGGGTGACCATCAGTGTGACATCTCCAACTCTGTACTCCATTGTTCAGGATGGTCCTGTGGGTCCTTGTACCATCTGCAGAAATCCTAGCTGCTCTCTGAAGGCAAATACCCAGAAAGAAGAGATACCCTAGGGTCTGAGCACACACGGAAGCAGGAATCATCCAGCCACAAATCCTCTAGTGCTTACTTGAAAAAAACTATGTGGCACCTTTCCTCATTCATACTCATCTCCACAACTACCAGATTGCTCTTTCCAGTCTGATGACCTGCTGTCATCACCAACAGATTTCTGATGACAAAAGTAGTCCTTGTTCTTGGTAGGAATTAAAAAAAAAAGAAAAGATGTAAAGAAGAAAATAAAAGTCAGACGTGACCTCCAGGGGGAAAAAAAAAAAAAAACCCACACTGTTGACGTTTTGATGTATACACTTCCAGAATTTCCTTCTCTACGTGTGTTTTCTCAGAACTGAGATTGTCTAAGTGTACAACTTGCTTTAAACATTATAAAGAGCTTCAAAATGATCAAGATTTGTCATAAACATTTATAATCGCTGCATAATATTCAAACACAAGTATTCTAGAATTTTTTGGCACCTTCCCCTATTACTGCATGTTTAAGTGTTTCCAACTTTTTTATAACAAAATCTGTATGCTTCATAAGTATCTTTGTGCGTAAAGCTTGTCTTCGTTTGGATCATTGCCCCGTAATCAATTCCCGTATGTGGAACTGTGTGTGTTTCGAAAGGAAAGATGCACGGCTACAGGTGATATGGAGGAAATATTACTTAGGGAAGACTATCTGTCTGTGGGCCACATCCCACCAGACTGAGATTGAGGATCAGCCGGATAATGTGTGGGTCACTGTCAAAGCCCTCCAAAGATGTCCAGGATGGACTCCCCTGATCCTGTGATTGTTGTTACATGGTAAAAGGGATTCTGCAGCTGTGAGTTGGTTAAGAATTTTGAGATAGGAGTTATCCTGGATTATCTGGCTGGGCCAGTGTAATCACAGAGGTCCTAGTTAGGGGGAGACAGGAGGGTCAGAGTTATAGAAGGAGATGTGACAACAGAAGCAGAGTTCAAAAGAGAGAAAGGGAGATTTGAAGATGCCGCACTGTTGACTCTGAGGACAGACAAGGGGGCCATGAGCCAAGGAATGCAGGCAGCCTCTAGAAGCTTAAAAAGGCAAGGAAGAGTTTAGAAGGAGTGAGTCCTGCCAACACATTGATTTCAACCTAGTGAGACCGCTTTGGGACTTCTGACCTCCAGAACGATAAGAGAATAAATTTGCCACCAAGTTTGTGGTAACTTGTTACAGCAGCAATAGGAAATGAATACAGCCACCAGTCTATTATAGGAGCTAAAATGTCATTGAAATAAATGAAAAATGTGGTCTAGGTCACTTTCCCACACATGATCTTCAGATACCGGTGTTTAACCCACAGGTTTCTTTCTCGATCCCACCAGTCCTGATGACATGTCCTCCACAGAGCAGCTCAGGGGTCCAGGAAGGCCTAATTCCAAACCATATGGCCTCCTTCATTGATGAGGCAGAAGAAGAGAGAGGGAAAACCTTGCATGGGTGTCTCCCTGCCTCGGGCTGGGAGTACCTTCCTCTCATAGCCCATGGCCTGCGGCCAGCACCTGGCTCTGCCTGGCTCTAAGGGGCTTGGAAAGTGTAGACTTCCTGCTGCCAACAAGGCGATGGGAACTGAGGATTCACAGATACCGTAAGCCGTGCAGTGCATGCAAGAGGCATGAGAAAGCAGCTCTACTCTTCTGACCCTGCAGCTCATAAGTGCTTATGTGCTCATAAGTACATCATGCAAGTTGCATGGGGTAAATTCCAGGCCTCCTGACCAGTCCAGAGACGAGCCCGCAGACAGGTGCCTCAAGCTGGCAGCCCTAATCCGCTGAAATTCTGAAACTGAATCACGCATGCAGTAGTGCTGTTCTCAGAAAATGAGTGGTTTGTTTTATTATCTAAACTTTGAACATCTTAAATAGCTCTCCCAAGAAGTCACCTGGTTCAAAAACCTGCAGAGGAACCGCGGGGCTCTGCAGAAGGCCAGCTCCCACCCACTCCCCTTTCTCCTGCATTCTCTGTTTTTATTCATTGCAGCACTGTGTTCCTGATTGTCCGGGCTCGGAACCTTGACATCCTTGTTGAGCGGCACTCTTTCTGACCACACATCCGATCAGCTCCTGAATCCTGCTGCTTCTGTCTTTGATTGGCCTCTGGTCTCTGCCTCCTCCTCTGCTCCCTGCCTTTCTCACTGCCATCTGCCTGCTCTCCTGAGTAATTACAGCTGCCTCCCAGCCCATCATCCTGCCCCAGCCTGGCAGCTGGCTTCACACCCTCCAGGGAGCTCTCATTGGCGCTGCCCTGCTCCCAGCCCTTCAACCGCTCCCTGCCACCTTATGAGTTTATTCCAGACTCCTGAGTGATGTTTCAAGGCCTCTTGCTATGGCTCCAATCTTTTTTAAAGATGTATTTATTTGAGAGAGAGAGAGAGTGAGAGAATACAAGCAGGAGGAGAGGCAGAGGGAGAGGGAGAAGCAGGCTCCCCACTGAGCAAGGAGCCTGTTGCAGGACTCGATCCCAGGACCCTGGGATCACGACCTGAGCCGAAGGCAGACACTTAACTGGCTGAGCCACCCAGGCATCCCCGCCATGACTCCAATCTACCTCTCTAGTTTTATCTCCTCCTCTGTAGATTACATGGCAGCCAAGCTGGATCCTGGACACTCCATGAGCACGGCCCAGGCTTCTCCATCTCTGGGCCTTTAATGTCACTGCACTGATAAGAAGACTGCCCCTGTTGCCCCCACCTTTTGGCCTGTTGAAGTCCAACCCATTCTAAGGGTTGCCCAAATGTCCTTTCCTCCACAAGGCCTTTTCCACCTGTTACGTGGAAGTGGGTTCTTCTATGCATTCCCTAGACCTTTCAAATTATCTCAAAGCTTTATCAAATGTGCCTCATATTGAGGTTATTTATGTAGAAGTCTTACCTTGTGCACTAAACTACAAGCCCCTGGAGGGCAAGGAAGGCAAGCCCCTTGTGGTTTCCACCTCTACGGGCACTAGGGAGTCTAGTAGAGTTCTTCTACACTGTGCCAGCTCAATAAACACCAGCTGAGTTGAGCCAGTTCCCCATCCACATGCAGACAGGCTGAGAGTCGGAGAAATTAAAGAGCTTGCACCAGGTCAGAAACTACAGCCCCAAGTCACGATGCAATCTTTTCCCCTTGACTCCAAGATTGACCAGAGTGTCCCATTTGGCCATTCAGCACACCAGATAAGAGTGAGTGGAGGCCTAGGGTAAAGAAGTCCCGGTGGGACAGAGGAAAGCAGCCGGGCTGCCACCCCCAGCAACCCTCTCAAAGATCATGCACAGTGAGCCCGCACTTGGAACGCACGGGAGAAACTCATGCTTTTTTCCAGCTACTGCTCTGGGCAGACTGGGTATAGAAGTCAGTTCCTCCACACACCTCTGTGTGGCCTGGGCAGGACCTGGAGCCCCTCTGGTTTTCATTTTCAGAACCAGATAGTGAAATGGGTAAAGCCTCTCTGTCCATGCCTGGAAATACGTCTAGATTCCCTGCCAGAATAGGACTCTAGACATCCTCTGAAGAATGACTGTTATTTACCCTCTCTTAGTTTTCATTTTCCCCCTGATGAGGGGGTCTGTATATGAAAGAAAATGCCAGCTCTGAGAACTTGTCATTGCAGACTGGCCTTTGCAAGGTGGATAAACCTTTTCTGTTTGGGGAGAAAAAAAAAATGCAGCCAGCCACTCATTGGATTAAGAGTGTAGAAAAGCAAACGTGTTCAAATCTTAAACACATCATAATTTTAAGCATCCACAAGTGTTTAAAAAGTGTTAGCTGCTATGAGCACATACATCCATTTACTAGTTAAACATCATAACCTGTTTCTTTTCTAAACACGTGGGCAGGGTAACAGAGGACAGTTAACATGTTAAACACACTGACATGTTTACAATGTGTTGCAAGAAGGTGTTTAACTTTTTGTGCTCCAAAGCTAAACACTTTGGAATTAGAGGGTTGGCTAATTCCGCCTCCAGTTAGTATGGCTATCACCTAGCGGTCGCCTTGGCTCTGAGCAGATGCGCCTTTGGAAACACAGACAATCTAGTGACAACCTGGATTCTGCGAAGAGCAGTGCAGGGCAGGGCTGCTTTACGGCAGGATCTTGAGTGCAGTTGTTTCCAAAAGCAAATCGGGAAGGGACTTGGTCCTGAATCCGTGAATTGCCGAACCCAGCCCATGCTGCAGTTAGCATGATCCATTTCTTCTCTCAGGGGTTTGGTCTGTCCCGCTGGTGGGAGCTTTCGAGGCCTCAGACACAGGCTGGCTGGGGCTTGGTCTGTGCTCCACACTGGGTCAAACTTTCATAGAGAATAAATAGAGCTCCAGAAGCTAAATTGGAAAGAGAGACAGAGGGGAAAAGGAGAAGGGAAAAAAGGGTGAATGTTTGTTTTGTATGGCTGCTCAGCAGATTACCACGTGGTGCCTGAAACAACATAAATTTACTATCTTAGAGTTCTGGAGGTTAGAAGGTCCTTAAATGGGTCTCCTTGGGCTAAAATCGAGTGTCAGTAGGGCTGTGTCCCTTCTGAAGGCTCTAGGGGAGAATCTGTTTCCTTGCCTTTCCAGCTTCTAGAGCCTGCCCACATGCCTTGGCTTGTGGTCCCCCTTTCATCATCAAAGGCAGCTATGGACATCGGAGTCTTTCTCACCCTGTGTCACTTTGACACTGCCTCCGTCGCCTCCCTCTTCACTTCTAAGGACCAGTGTGATGACACTGGGCTCACCTGGATAATCCAGGATCCCGTCCTTAAAGCCAGCTGATTAGTGACCTGAACTCCCCCCTTGCCATGCAACAACATTCACAGGTTCCCAAGATTAGGACAGAGATGTGTTTGGGAGGCATTATTCCGCCTGCCTCAAGGTGTTATAGAAAGAAACAACAAGAGGGAGAGGGAATAGGAGAAAAGGAATTACATGGAATTACACAAAGTTGGGATCCTGTTTAACCTGGACTTAGAGGCCATCTTGGACAAGCACCAGATGGTGGTCTGGGAGTGTGACCCGAAGGGCAGGAGCTGGTGCTTGGTCACAGTGTGAGCCATTTCAGGGGTCCAGGTGCTGTTCTTAAAATCCATTGCATCAGTTAGGCTCAGCTGCTATAATAAAACCACCCCCAAATACAATGGCTTAGACAAGAGAGAAGGTTATTTCTTTTTCATGGTAATAGCGGAGGCAGGCAGTCCAGAACTGCTGTTCTCCCACCCTCAAGCATCTGGCTTCTGTTCCTAGGTCCAAGAACATTGCTTCAGTTTTGCTCAACTTGGAGCCTGGAGGAAAGGAGGAAAGTACCAGAGGAGGGCATGGACATTGCCTTTAAGGGCATGATATAGAATAGAATTTCTCAACCTTGACACTGTTCACACTTTGGGCTAGATAATTCTTTTTTGTGGAGGGCTGTTTTGAGCATTGTAGGATGTTTAGCAGCATCCCGAGCCTCTGCCAGTGGAATTCCCCAGTTGTGACAACCAGAAATGTCTTGGGACGGGGAGGTTAGGACCATCCCTGGCTAAGAATCACTGATCCAGGGATGCCTGGGTGGCTCAGTCTGTTAAGTGTCCAACTCTTGGTTTCAGCTCAAGTCATGATCTCAGGGTCATGAGATCCAGCCCAGAGTTGGGTTCCATGCTTAGCACAGAGTCTCCTTGAGATTCTCTCTCCTTTTCCTTCTGCCCCTTCCCCCACTCAAGTGTGTTCTCTCTCTCTCTCTCAAATAAAGAAAGAAAGAAAGAAAATCTTAAAAAAAAAGAAAGAAAGAAAGAAAGAAAGAAAGAAAGAAAGAAAGAAAGAAAGAAAGAAAGAAAGAAAGAAAGAAAGAAAGAAAGAAAGAAAGAAAGAAAGAATCACTGATCTGGAAAAAATTCTGGTGCTATCCTATAGTCCTAACAAGCTAGGCAGTCATATACCTGTCTAGAACTTGGGAGTTCTATTATAGAGCAAGAGAGAAAATGTTTGGGAACAACTAGTAGTCTTTGCTTCCACTTCCAGCATCTAGACTGCCAAATTACTAAATCCTACCTCATATCCAAGATACTGACCCAGCCTGCACAATGGGAGGGAAGGGACTAAAGGTGGTCACCAGTAGGAGGAATTTCTGGGGTCCTTGGCCAGAGCTCTGGATGGTCATCTGGCACCCCTGGGCAGAGCTACTTGAGGGGGCCGTGGGCTGGACCATAATTGCAGCTTGGCTTCCCAAAGCTGGGGGTGGGGAGCCCAAGGCATTTCTGGGAACCTGGGCCCTACCATTCTGATTCCATACATCATGAAATGTGACTTGGCTGCCAGGGGTTCTGGCCTGGGTGCTCTCAATTGTATCCTCTTATTCTGCCCTTGGGGTGACAAGGTGACCTTGGGGACTCACTGGCCTGGATCTGTATAAGGTAATGGGTTTAAAAGACAGAACTGGGTTCTAATTCTGCTTCTGCCATTTATTAGCTATGTGACTCCTTAGCACCTTAATTTTCCTTGTCCATAAATTAGGACACTGTCATGTCCTGCATTGAAGGAGGTTGTTGGGAAGGTAAAACTTAGATAACATGTGAAAAAAGACAGTGTCATCCCCAAGACTTTATAAGCACTTGGTAGATGGGACTTATTTATCCCTTTGTTCCTCAGATATTTCCTGGGTACCTACCATATGTGAGGCTCTGCGCTGGCTTCTGGGAATGTGAACATAGCAGTAAGCAAACCTTCTCAGTAGTTGTACTGTGGCAGTTAATGCTGCTGTTATGATTGCCATCCTGATTCTAGAAACAGGCCTAGAGACTGACCATCTGCCAGTGGGGGAGTGAGGCTGAGCCAATGAACTCTGGGACTGAGTATTTGGGAATGAGGCTGGCTGCTGGGGTGGCGATGCTGAGGTCCAGCCTCTATGTTTGATGGGGCTGGTTGGGTAGAGTGGGAAGGGAAGCGGGGGGGGGTTGACTGAGGCAGAACAGCTGAGGACTTGGTCATATAAGGCTGGAGCAGGGCCTCAGAAATTCCTGGGAATTCAGAGGACATCACTTGAGATGGAGCTGCTATCCTGGGACTAACAAATGGGGCAGGGAGAGGTGAGCCTTGAGAAGGGAGGCAGGAGAACAGGGACAAGCAGCTGTGTAGCGGAGCTACTTCGGTCCAGTTGGAGAAGCTGAGACCTGGCTGAGGTCAGAGGTGACTGCTAAGGCCACTCCCAGTGAAGCAAGACTTGCTGATGAGGCAGGGAGGGTTGTGTCTTTGGGGCAACTGGAGTGCCCCACAGATAGCCTAAGAGAAAATCTCGTCCAAATAGGATGGACCCTCGCCTCTCTGTTCCACTGCCAAGCCCTGTGCTATCTCACACCTACGGGAATGCTGAGTATGAGGGCAAGTTTGGGAGGCAGGTCACCTCCATTAAATCCTCAGGGAGTCACTAAGTTAATGATGGCTCTGGGACAGTGAGTCTCAGACTTCTTCCATCCACAGCTCACTCTTGGCAAAGTAAAAGACCTCACACATTCCCATGTACTAAAATGGAAGCCATTCTTTCTAGAATGCAACTTAAATTCCATGGTCAATCATTATAATAACCCCCTTGCCCCTTTTGTTTCATTGTACTATCTTGGCAAAACCACCACCAAGGTTAAATCCAAGTCTTCCCCATTTACTCCATGCCTGTCTGGGGAAAAAATACATCCATGCTGACAGATCGCACTTTAAATCCACTCCCACAGTTTCAAAGGAGGCCTCAGTTGCTGCCAGGTCACCATTCTCTGTCTACTCCCCCATTCCCCTAGGTGATTGTCTCTTCTCTCTCCAGCCCCTGAATGCCTTTTCCAGTGTGACTTTGTTTCCCTCTTTACCACAAAGTTGAAGGAATCAGAAGAGAACTCAACAGACTCTGCCAGCACGTCGCCCCCAACCCCCACCTAGATCTGCTCTCATGCCCTCCATTTCCTTGGCTGTAACTTGATGACTTCCTGTGCCCCTCTCTAGAGCAACCTCTCCCCCTGTGCAGCAGATCTCACCCCTGTCACCTATGCAAGGACATTGCTCCCGCCATATTGCCCACTTCTCTCCTCCATCTACAATTGTTCATTCTCTCCTGAATCCTTTCCATGCATACAGGAATTTGATTATTTCAACCATTTTAAAAAGCCCCTCTCTTGAACCCGCTTCTCCTGCAACTTTTCATTTCCTCTGAATTTGCAGCAAAACTTCTCCAGAAAGTTTTCTAAACTCTCTATCTCCGATTCGTTTCCTCCAAATCTTGCTTGAGTAAACAACTTAATTGAGATATAAAATGTGTTTCTATTTAAGGTGTACAACTTGATGTTTTCATATAGGTATACATTGTGAAAAGATCACCGCAATCAAGTTCAGTAACTTATTCATCACCTCCCTGTGTGTGAGTATGTGTGTGTGTGTGTGTGTGTGTGTGTGTGTGTTGAGATTTAAGATCTATCCTCTTAGCAAACTTCAAGTATACAATCTAATACTGTTAGTTATTATCACCATACTATACGTTAGATCTCCACAACACATTCATGTATTCATCTTGTATAACTGACATTTTGTGGTCTTGGACGAACATCTCATTTCCCCTTCCCCTGCCCCTGTCCCTGGCAACCACCATATACTACTCACAGCTTATATGTGTTTGACTATTTTAGATTCCACATATAAATGAGATCATGCAGTATTTGTCTTTCTGTGTCTGGCTTATTTCACTTAGCATACTGTCCTCCAGGTTCATCCATGTTGTCACAAATGGGAGGATTTCCTTCTTTTTAAGGCTGCATAATATTACATTGTACATGTTTGTGAGTGTGTGTAGAGAGAGATACATATAGAGAGAGATATACATATATATTGATATATACCATTTTCTTTATCCATTCATTCTTTGATAGACATTTAGGTCTTCCCATATGTTGACTATTATGAATAATGTTGTAATAAACATGTGAGTGCAAATATCTCTTCAAGACACCGATTTCATTTCCTTTGGATATACACCCAGAAGTGGGATTGCTGGATCATATGGTAGCTCTACTTTTAATTTTTAGAGGAAACTTCATAATGATTTTTGTATTGGCTCTACCAATTTACATTCCCACCAACTGTGCACAAAAGTTCATTTTTCTCCACATCCTCAACAACACTTGTTATATTTTGTCTTTTTGATGATGGCCATTCTAACAGGTTTGAGGTGACATCTCATTTGTGATTTTTATTTGCATTTTCCTGATGATGAGTGATGTTGAGCACCTTTTCAGATTCCTGTTGGTCATTTGCATTTTTTTTTTTTTTTAGAAATGTCTGTTTAGGTCCTTTGCCCATTTTAAAGCACTTTAAAAAAAAACAACAAAACTGTTGAGTTGCAGGAGTTCCTTATACATTTTGGACATTAACCCTTGTCAGATAGATGGTTTGCAGATATTTTCTCCTATCTCCTATTCTGTAAGTTACCTTTCACTCTGTTGATTGGTTCCTTTGTTGTACAGAAACATATTATGTTTGATGTAGTTGCACTTATCTATTTCTGCTTTTGTTGCCTGTGACATTGGTGTCAGATCCAAAACATTGGTGCCAAGATCAATGCCAAGGAGTTCTTCTCCTAGTTTTCCCGTTCTAGTAGTTTTACAGTTTCAAGTCTTACATTTAAGTCTTTATTTAAAAAAGGTTTTTTCTTACATTTATACATTATACATTTTTTTGGAGATCATATACATAAAATTTTAATAAAAATCTTCTAACAGAACAGTATTTACTCAGGAATACTCGTAATTTCAGAAAAGAATAAAATGCTCCAAATAAATATTTTAGGACAGAGGAAGTAGTTAGTTACCCTAAACCTTAAGAAATAGTCTTACACAGACTACCTGTAACTCCAGGCCCAAAACATTTAAATCTTTATTTTGAGTTAATTGTTCTATATGGTATTAGATAAGGATTCAGTTTCATTCTTCTGCATGTCGATATCCAGTATTCCAAGCACCAACTATTGAAGAGACTGTCATTTCCCCCTTGTGTGTTCTTGGCATCCTTGTCAAAGATCAGTTGACCATAAATGTGTGGATTCCTCCCTTTTTCTCTTAAACCCACTCCAATCACTCTTTTGTCCCCAGTACTCAACAGACTGTTCTTACCAACCTTCATATTGTGGGGCCCAATGGTCAAGTCTCAGCTTAATGCAAGTTGACCACTTTTTCCTCCTTGATACATGTCCTTCACTTGACTTTCAGAACAGCATACTGTCATTGTTTTCCTCCTGCCTTGTAGTTTGCTCCTTCTTGGTCTCCTTTGCTGGTTCCTCCTCATCTCCTTGATCTTTTAGGGTTGATATACCCCAGGGGTTCAGTCCTTGGTTCCCTTCCCTTCTTTATCTACATTAATTCTTTTGGTGATCTCACTTGATATCATGGCTTTCATATTGAATCTCACTGATGATGCCCAAATTTAAATCCATATCTCTACGTGGATGTTATAGAGAAGATATCACAACTCAATATTCTCTCCTGATCTGCCCCCATGCCCACTGATACCCCATAAAACTTCTCCACCCACAGCCATCTCCATTTTGATGGAAACTCCATTATTCCAATTGTTTAGGCTTGCAACCTCCATGGCTACCATCCTGCTTGGAGCCTCTCTAGTTTCTCACCTGGATTCTCGCCTCCTAATTGCTTCCACCTTTGTCCCTCTGCAGTATGTTCTCAAAATGGCAGCTAGAGGGAGTCCTTTAAAATTTAAATCAGATTGTGTCATTTCTCTTCTCAAAACCTTTCAATGGCCCCCATTTCCCTAAGGCTCTACAGGATCTGCCAACCCATCTCAACTCTACCTCTCTGAACTTATCTCATACTACCTTCCTCTTATGTAAGCCATTCCATCCCACTGACCACACGGCAGTTCCTCAAACATGCCAAGCATCCTCCACTGTACAAACTACACTGTCTGTTCCCAAAGAGCCACATGACCTACTCCCCCACCTCCCTCAAACCTTTGCCCAGATGTCACCATTTCGATGAGAAATACTCTGACTTCCATATACCCTACAACCTACCTGCACTCAAATCCCAACCCTCCTTACCCTGTTGCACTTATTTATTTTCCATAGTAGTTATCACTTTCTGACATACCCTGAAATTACTTATTTTTTAATGTTTCTTGTTTGTAGGTCTCTTCCTGTTAAGAATATAAGTTCTATGAAGGTAGACTCTTTTTGTATTTTTGTTCCCTGATGAATCCCAAGGGCCTGGAGCAATGGCTAGCATGTATAGTAAGTGAATAGTAAATATTTGTTGGACGAATGCACAGAAAAACTGTTCCTGTGTGGGAAGACCTCCATGAAGGATGTCTGCCATCCATCCACCTGTCTGTCTATCTACCTATCCACCTATCCATCCTGGTTAACCATTCAACGAGTGTATTTTGAGTGCCTGGTCCTTTTTTATCCTATGCTTTGTCCTGTGGGAACATGGCATCTACACTAAGAGAACTTCCAATCAAGTTAGGGGAAAAAGCCCAGACATAGGAACTCCATTAAAAAAAGAAGTTAGCCATTGTTATCAAAGCCAGAATGAAAAGCATAGACATTGTTACTCTGGAGGGCTGGTGACAGGGGTGGTAGAACAATATTTATGGAATGGCACTCTAGTGGATCTGAGGGTCTGAAGATCAAAGAATCTTCGAGGACCCCACATACTGTCTGGGGAATGCTGGAATCTGCTGGGAGCGGGAGGGAAGAAGCAGCCTTCGACAGTCCTGGGAGCCCTGAGGCTGAGAGAGGAACTCTTGGCCTGCCTATTTCCTCTGTGTTTGACCCAGCCCCTGAGGCTTTTCCCGCAGGAGCTATGGGACAGTTTTAGGCCCTGGGACAGGGGTGACACCAGCTGCCCCTGTCCAGGGAGCTGCCCCTCCCTGAAAGGAAGCATCCTTGACACTTAGGGGAGCTGGAATCCCCAGCAGCAGTGAGAAATGAGAGCCTAGAAGCCAGGCCCTGGCTGTCCTCAGCTTGGGATCCTTTGTCTCACCCCTGAACCAAACCCTGAAAGGAAAACAGTCTTAATCCTGTAACCTTAAGCCAAGCAGCTCACAGCTGGCCAGCCCACGAAAACAAATAAGCCAGGTACCCTGCGATCCACAGAACCGGGAGGAGAGACACCCATCCCCTCTTGCTCCTCTTCTTTGTTCTGTGGCCCAGTGAAGGCCTGTGGAGTGGGGGAGGCAGTGAAACAGATGGATGCATCTGGAGGTGTTGCTGCAGCTCAGGGAAGGATGCACTGAACAGGGACTCAGGGAAAGAGGCGGCTGGGAAAATTTGCATGCGCACACTGCCCCCCCCCCAACTGCTGGTAATAGCTGGCACCACCCAGGCCATGCTCTCGGCAAAGCTGGTTCCTGGTAAAGGGGGTGGTGGAGCAGGGAGAAGCTCGCCCAGCTCTTGACTTCTCTCCCCAGAGCTCTGAGTGTGCCTCTTTCCACCATATAGCTATTTCTATGTGGACACGAAGGACTTAATCCTCCGAGCATGCACTAGAGGTGAAATCACTCAGAAGAAACTCATTTTGCCCGCAGGGCCTGTTCCATTGCCCCTGCTTTTAGCTTCCTCCTGTTTCAGAAACTTGTCTTCCAGGCCTCTAAATGAATCCAAATGCTTCTGTCAAACTTGGCGATTTTTAATACCAGTGATTCATATTTATTGTAGTAGGTACAGAAAAATTAGGAGAGCATTCAAGTCACCCGCAATCTCCCCTGCCCGCCAGAGGGAACTACATTTGGGCACATACTGGCCAGCCTGGTCCCTAGGCACACACACATATACATGTGGTCAAGTCATTTACTGTGCTGTTAATCGGTGTGGGTTCTCCCTGGCTCCTTTCCTCCTCTAGTCTAAGCCCATGCAATCTTAGCCTGAGGAGCTTGAGGGGAGGAAGAAGCAGAAGCTGTCCCTCCTTCTGGCTCTCAGGAAAACCCAAGCTCCCTAAAGTGTAGGTATTATGGCAGGTGAGCATGGGGCATTGGGAGGGAGAACAAGACAGAGCCCATCCCTGATCAGGGACAGAGGCTGATAGGTCTCAAGTTGCAGAGACCCTGTCCTGGTAGCACCTGCAGAGGGCATAGGACACTTGTAGGGAAATGACTGCCCCTAGAGAACAAGTTGAAGGCACCTGTACTCCGAGGCTTGCTGAAGACCATCCCCCCAACACACACCTCCCCTTCTGTGAATAGCCACATACCTGCAAGTGGCCATGGGCTTGACCATGAGGATGTTGCAGCCACAAGAGACACGAGGCCGGAGGCTGGCCTCCTATTTTCTGGGCACCGAGTTAGCATGCTGGATTCTCCTGTGTCACTGGGTAGGAGAAGAAACCCCAGGAATGCCTGAGAATGAATTTCCTGCCAGCCCAGCAGGGTAAAACTTGGAGTCAGATTTGAGTTGATTTAAATAAAATAATGACATGTGATACCTCTTGCATATCTAAACTTGTGGAGTATGATTCATATATGCTGCGCGTCTATACTTTTAACAAAGATGGGGCCATTCTGTTCTGTTACCTGTTTATTTCACTCAGCACTATGTCACATATCTTTCCACGTGTATTTGTATATACTCATTATTTGTAATGGTCACATCACGTCCATCATGTGAATGTGTCGCAAGTAACTCAACCGGCCCATCTAAATACTTTCTAACCCAGGCTGCCTCTAAGACCCAAATCTCCAACAGACTAGAAGAGGGGAGAGTCTTCATTTTGCTGCTGCCCTCCGGAGCTCTGCGATGGCTCCTCAGATCCTGACTTTTCAGGGCTTGGTGCCCAGGAATGACTGGCAGCAGCTGGGAGAACATGGCACCAGTAATAACAATAATAAACTTTTCCACAGTCCACAGGGCCAGGCCCTATTCTCAGCACTCTCTACATATTCTCTCATAATCTTTACAACAACCCTACGAGGTCGTACTATTTTGATCCCCATTTTATAGATGGGGAAATCGAGTCTCAGACGGAAAGAGTAGTAACTTGTGCAGGATCACCCAGTAAGTGGCTGTGCTGGGATTTGAACCCAGCCGTCTGGCCGCAGCATGGTGCCTTTAACTACCATACTAGTCTGCTTGGTTGGAGACTTTGGGCTGGCTATTGGGAACAAGCCAAAAAGGTTTTTTGACTTTTTCCCCTAAATTTTGACAGATTGTGTTTTGAGGCTTGCATTTTTTTTTTTTTTTAAACCAAGAAAATCATTTCTAGTTTTCCTCTAAAGAGTTCAAGAGCCCATACCCTCTGGGGGTAGTCAGGGCCCTGCTGACTGACTGATAGGCCACAGGTCAATATTTTGAGCTGCTCCTGGGTGATATGGCCCGACACTCCCCCCCTCCCACCTCCCCAGGATCAAAATGACAAGAACTTCCCCTGCTGGCAAAGGGTCACCCTGCCAGCCTTCTTCATCCTGTACCAATATGTTTCTGTGTAGAAGCTGACCATTACTGGGTTGAACCTAGTGGTTCTAATTGTTGGGTCCGAGGGGCTGCTGTGTACTGTTCAGCTGTGTATGGGGACTCTGGAGACGCACCACAATCACAGAGCTGCTTTTGCCATATACAGAGGCCTTGGGTCCAGATCTTGGGTTCCAAAGGAACCTCTGGGGTTGGGGCCTTGGACTTGCACCTCTTGGAAAGGACCCCTAGTGAATCTGATGCCCAGCTCTGGCCAAGGGGGTGGACTCTGACTGGCTTCAAACTTAGGTTTCCTCTGCCTCGAATGTCACGTACAGAGCCGTTGTACGGTTGTCTCCCACCCGTTGTACGGTTGTCTCCCACCCATCTCGGGGCCATTTGGTGTGGAGGTTGAGGCTGTGCGGGCGGCAGCTCCCTGGAGCGTGGTGTCTGAAACCCCAGAGTTGAGACCCTCCCTGCTGGCATCCAGGAACTGGAGGGGATTAGCGTCAAGGGTCCTGTGATTGTGAACAATCCCAGAAAGCTATTCATTGTTACTGGCCCTGCAAATAGATGGAGAAGCCACTCAAACAGAACCATTCTGTAAACTTGCAGTTGAAGAATCAAAGGCTTTGGCCATTCTCAAGCTTAAGAGAACATTGTTTTTTGTGTTTTATTTCGCTTTCCATTCTCTTTTCCATTTTCCTTCAAGGAGGATGAGAAAAAAACCAAATCAAAACAACAACAACAAACAAGAAGGCATTTTCTTGATCTAAAGGGAGCCGAGTCACTCTGTTTCATGTCCTACTCTCAGCCCAAGGTGGCCTGCACATCTTCCCCATTGAACACCTACCTGGGGGCCTCTGATGGGGGGAAGGGGCACAGCTCTGAGTTCTAGCCTCTTCTTCCCAGTAGCTAACCTCAACCCTGCTGCTACAGTTGAACCACGGTTGGGGAGCACCATTCACTCAAAAGCACTGTGGGCAGAAATCCCTCCCAGGTACTGTAGGGGGGTGCGAAAGAACAAAATAGTCCATGGGAGGTTTCGACACAAACTGACAAATACCCGTCTGTGGTTCTCATTAGCCATAGGAATGCAGTGTGGCCCACAAAGCCCCAAACCTTTTAACTTAAGGTAAAAAAAAAAAAAAAAAAATTAGAAAAATGTCCCCAGGCTATTGAGCCATATGCACTCTGTTTCAGAAAAGAACAAAAACTCATTAGAACTCACGTAAGTTCATGTGCTGTCTTCACATCAGACCCTTGGATGGCCTTATACTTATTCCCAGGAGGCTGCCCTTGACCGCTGTGAGAGCACTTTCCCTGTGGAGCTCTAGGAGCCCAGCCCTGGCAGAGTCAAGGGAAGAAGGACTTCTCAGAGCGCCTGGGTGGCTCAGTTGGTTAAGTGTCCAGCTCTTGATCTCAGCTCATGTCTTGATCTCAGGGTCATGAGTTCAAGCCCTGCATTGGGGCTCCATTGCCTAGCATGGAGCCTACTTAAAAATAAATAAATAAAAATAGAAGGACTTCTCTGCTCCGAAGAGTCCCTCATGCATGGGCTCACAGCACAGAGTGTAGTCCAGTTAATTCTGGTGGGGGGATTTGGGGCCTCGCAGCCTTTATGTAGTCCTGTAGGGGACCCTGCAGAAGCTCATCGGAGGTTCTCTCCAAGCCACCCCACCTAGGCCCACCTCAGGCTTTGCCCCTCAACTCTCTGACCCTTCAGGGGAAGCTACTTCTCTATCACTTGCCCGGGCCTAGAGGTGGGGGGTACATGGACACGCAGAGTTACATTGTCCTATCCAGGCAGAGAGCAGGCAGCTGTGTGTGTTTAGATATGCCCCCTCCACTTACTTCCTGTCACATGCCCACAGAAGAGCCAATGCGTGCTGTGGTGGCCTTGGGTATAACCTGGGCCCAGGCTTGGAGAAAGGGAGATGGTGAAACTATACTGCTACGCTGCGAGTAGCTAGGCGTCTTTCAGTCACCTGTTTGTGGAATTGTTCTCATGCTTCCTGTTGATGGACTTCATCTCTGAGGCTAGACCTCCGGTGTGGGGCTTCCAGGATAAGATTTGAAGAAATGACCGTCTGGTGTCCCTGGAGTAACTGAGGCCATGTCTCTCCTTACTCCTTTTCTGTCAGATTCCAGGACCCTCTACATGGCAAACAGTAGGTGGTTAGCAGGTGGAGCCTGCTCCAAGGCCCTCCTCGCCCCCCTCCACCTGAGTTCTCCAGCTGTAGGAGAAGGCCAGGAGATGGGTGTGGGTGAGGCCGGGGAGGAGAGAGAGAAGCACCACCACGCTGAGTGCCCTAAGCTCTGTGCTCCTCACAGCTTTTCTGAGGCTGACTCTGCCCCCCTGAGGGACTGCACTGGGGTAGTCACAGGGTGGCATGTGTCCTTAATACGATGTTGCTTGCAGGTTTCCAAATAGAGTACTTTGGAGGAAAAGGAGGACTAGTTTGAAAGTAAACAACAGTTCGAGGCGGTAGGTGCCTGCTTGCTCACTGAGATATCTCCAGGGTGTAGCTAATAAGAGCCCAGTGGAATCTTTGCCTGAAGGAGCAGCATGCACTCCACCAGGAAGCTGGGGAAAGCCCCCCTCACCAAGCACTCCAGGATCACGCAGAGGACGAGCACAGTAGGAGGCAGGGTGCGCAGTGTGCGGGGGAGAGGTTTAGGCAGTCTCCCTTCAGAGGGTCTGGCTGAGCCTGGGAGACTCAGAGGCTGGCAGGGATTCCAGGAGATGAACGCTCCAGAGAGATGATTTCCAGGCAGGGCTGTCAGCCAGGAAAATGCGGGTAGGTAAGAAGGGGCACGGAGGAGGGAGTCACCCTGAGGCTCCCTGGCCCCCTGAGCCCTGGGCTGCACGTGTTCCCAGTCCGCAGCAGGCTCCCCCGGGGGTCACTAACTGCGGCTGGGGAAACACCTGTCCCTGCTCAGCGCCAGGGGTTTTATGTTGTCTTCATTGCTTCGTGCTTATCTCATTTAGGATTCTAGAAAAGATTCTTGGCAGCTGTCACCAAATCCTAACAGAGCCTTTAATGCCTCTCGCATATCCTTAGCATGTCAGCAACTCCACACTACACATTTAGGCATTTCTTTCACTTGCAATAAAAGTTTAGAAGAATGTAACTTCAACAGAAATGCCTGTGAGGACAATAAAGAATATAAACACCCGCTCTTCTAGCGCTGGAGGTTGGTGTGTGCACGTGCACAAGAGCACACACTCAAAGAGTGTGGACTGATGTGGCCACGGGCTTGGGGAAGACACCAGGCAGGTGGAGAGTCCGAGTGCCCTGGAAAGAAAGACGATTTGTGTGACGGCTGGCCCAGCCCGGGCTTTCTCATGGTGAGGCTGGAGGGTATCACAGCTGATGCATGTACTCTCGCCTCTCTTTCGGCAGTTAGTATGGTTCTTTGGTTTCTGCCGTGGAGATAATATGACCCTCTCACCTTCCTGCTGGAGACATGAGCAGGGCCTTGAGTCAGGCCGACCTGGATGCAGGGGTGTTATCCTGCTGCAACTCTGTGGCCCTGGACAAGCAACTCAGCAGCAGGCCCGGTCTTCTGAGGTTTCCTCTCAGCCCCTGGAGCGTCCATGTCTGCCCTGCTCCTCTCACCGAGGGCCCAGCTTGTCTGGAGGGGAAGCCTCACCCTGAGATCAGAGTGGTTTCTGGGTGTGTCTCCACACCTGCTTTGCCTACCTTCTGGGGGTGCTCATAAGGATCTAATGAGACTGGGCATGGAGATGAAGCATCTCAGAGAGTTATGGAGATACTATTGTTGCTGAGAAGGTTTGGTCAGCAAGACCTTGGAGAGCACCAGGAAGGAATAGCCACCCCAAGGTCACATGTCCTCAAACACTGACATTTTCTTGGATCTCTCTTCTCCCTGCCTTTCTCTGCCTACGATGTCCTTCTCATCCTCTAAGACCTGAGTCAGACCCCACTCCCCCAGGGAGCCTACCTGGACCTGAGCTTCCTTCTTCTGGGCCCCATTGTATGGTACCCATGTCCTTCTGCCTCGTGGTCCAGCTGACCATCTGTGCGAATCTCCTCCTGTTGGACGAGGAATGATTAGGAGCTAAGACTTATTTTATTCATCTCTAAATCCCAGAACACACAGAAGGTACCCATTTGTGGATGTGAGCTGAAGGCAATGACCTCATACGTCCCTGGAGGCTCCATGCAGAGAAGAGGTTCTAGGCTCTCACAGCCTAAACAGACTGCTCTTCCTTCTGAGATTTCTTACTCTCTGCTCAGTGAGGATTTGGAGGCTGTTTCTGATTTGGAAATTGCAGCCAGAGTGCTTTTGGTGCTGTTTTCCAAAGTCAACATTCCCAAGCTGAACTGGGATGGAGAGGAAACAGTGCCCCTGGACCTCGGAAGAAAGGATCAGTGTGGTTCCATTATTCAATTAGGCTGAAGAACGCTCACAGGCGTGTCCCGAACGAGGGGCGGTGGGGGCACCAGGGAAGGCAGATGCTACGTGTTATTGGACCATCCTCCGGATCTAGAGAGGGAGCCTGGGGTGGGAAGAAGAACTTGGGGTGAAAGGTCAGGGTGCTGGTCTCAAAGATGCCACTAATTCTATGTGTTTAGTCATTCAGGGCCTCCGTTTTCCCATCTGCCAAATGCGGATATGTTGTTATTTCCCAGATTTATTGTGTGACTCAATTTAGACAATCTTTATATAAAAGCTTTTGAGAATCTCTGAAGCCCCACTGGGGTCTAATGGAAGGTATATGGGGTCATTCATGGGCTATGTAGTCGTGGTTAAGTCTCAGCCTTCTCTGGACCTCAGATTCTTCAACTGAAACAAATAAGGTGTTGGACTGGATTGTCCTGATAGGCGCTCAGAGTTCAGAATGTTTATGTGAGCCGTGAGCTTTTCTGATCGGCAGAGGCTCAGAAGAGACACACACATAATTAGTTTACATTCCGAAACACACTGGTTGGCTGGCATCTGCATAGTCATAAATTATCGCTATTGTCAGCCTAATTACATGCTCATAAAATGTTGAGTACCCCTCTTGGCCTTGTACTTATGGACATTTTATTGTTTAGCTCTTGTATTATCATTGACTTTGTGGATGCCCATCCATCTAGACCAGCACTATCCGATAGAAATACGATATAAGCCACATATATACTTTGAAATTTTCTAGTAGCCACATTAAAAGAAGTAAAAAGAAATAGGAGACATTGATTTTAATAATATGTTTTATTTATCCCAATATATCAAAATAGTATCATCCCAACATGTATTCAATATAAACCATATTTTTACTTTTTTTTGTATTATAATATACTTAGAGCCTGTGTCAGTTTTCGTCAGTCACATTTCAAGTGCTCCACGGCCACCTGTGGCTGGTGGCTACCATATTGGACAGTGCAGGTCTGGATTGTGAGCTGCCTGAAGGCAGGGACTGCGTTCTGTGGCCTTTAGCACTTGAACACTGCTTTAGAGTTTACAGGCCCTTTCTGATATGTCATCTCCTTCAGTCCTTACTGTCGTATGGCAAAGTTGATACAGTTATTAATGCCATTTTATACACAAGGAGACTGAGGCTTTGAGGAAAACAAGCGCTTGTCCAAGGCCATAGCACAAGTAGTAACAGACATGGCCCTGGAACATAGATATCCTGAGGTTGCAAATGTAGAGGGTCCTAATACGGCCACTGCCTTCATTTATTTGTCCACTTAGCTGTGGCTTCACTGCTTAGTTAATCTGGGTGGACACTGTGCCTCATGCTGACATGGACAGGGCATTATGCTCCTCCATTTCACGAGGAGACAGAAATGGAGGTGGTTTCCTTGTTATGTTTCTCTCTCTCTTTCAAGAGAAGGATGAGGCTAGAGGATGACTGTAGCATTATTGCCAGTTTCCTTATCATTATATCTGCAAGCCTGCTTCAGCATCTCCCGGGAACCAGGACCGGGTACATTCCTGCATTTCAGTCTGTGTTTCCCCTCCCCGTTATCTCCCGATTTTGTGAGTCCCCCAGACTGGCTCCTCTTTCTGCCTTGGTCTGTATCCTCTAGCAGGGCCTAGAGATGGTTATCACACACACTCTCTGTTAGACCTGACTTTAGCCAAACTAAACACATTTTTCTCTCTCATGTGCTGCTCTCGGCTCATTGTCTTTAAGAACAGACATCCCATTTACTTTCCTGACGAGGATTCTCGTTCTGGAAGCGTAGGCCTTCCTGCCGCCAGTAAAGTTGGGTCTGTGGCACTCCGAGGGGAGCCTGATGTACTAGCAAGGTCCTTGGCTACAAGCTGCTCACCAGTGGTTTCAGGTGATGGTTCTAGAAAATGAACGAGGAAGTCCCGGACTTGAGGGCGGGTGAAGGAGATGCAGGAGGCAGAGCCAGAACCCATTATCCAGTGTTGATGCTCACTTGGAAATGCCTGCCTAGAGGGCGATGCTGGGGCTGAGCAGAAAGCAAGGCGCCAACTTCGAGGCTCCTGAGCTGAAGTATACAATACGACAGTCAGGGCCCTGGCGGGAGATGAGGTCAGAGAAGGAGGGGCCCCTCAGAGGCAGGGACCACAGCCCATATTCTGCCTACCACCCCCCCTTGGTGTGTGGGCACATAAGAAATCACAGCATCCTTGGGATTGAAGGACTCTTAGAGGTCAGCCGTGCAGAGCCCCTACCTAGAGCCAACATGGCCCACACAGGGGGCTCAGTCAGTGCTCTGGGAAGTCCCAGGGCTCCTTGGGGGGGACGGGTCTCAGGAGTAGGAATGTCCTATGCAAGATTTGGGACAGAATTATTCTAAAAACTTACTCATCGTTTATCTGAAATGCAAATTTAACTGGATGCCGTTATTTTTATTTGCTAACTTTGGCAACTCTGTTTAGAGGCTCTGCCAGGAAAGGAATGGGGACCTCAAAGGGTAGGGATTTCTACCACCCACTCACCCACCATTTTAATCGGACCAGCTCTGCTTTTATCTATCAGTGATAGCTAAAACAAAACTATAACCAAACCCAATCCCTCCCCCTCTGTGGTCTATGATCAAGGAGAATCATAGGCATTACAGCAAGAGATCTGGGCAGAGTGCCATTCATGGCCGAGGTTATTAACTCTCCCGAAACAGGTGAAAGTCATGTTAAAGGAGGAGTATAAATCTCTCCTAAAAACGAAACTAGGTGTTGTTGTTGTTGTTGTTATTTTTTTCTAAAGGAATCGATCCACAAGACGATGAGTTGTGGCTGAAGGGGAGCTAATGCATGTGGGAGGGATGCCTCTACTCTCCAACCTGCCCCCAGGTTACCCAGAGACCTTCAGCCCAGAGGGCACGCTCCCGCACCCCACATAGCAGCTGGTGCTGGGCTGAAGAGAGGCACGGGGACAGTCACCGGATGCCAGGGGAGCCTGTGAAATTAGCAAGATATGGGGAAGGACCTCAGAGGTTAGGAACTGGCACTCAGAATGGGGAGCAGTGGGGCCACCAGGGGAAAGCCTGGAAGTGCTTAGGGTTCCCACCCCTCAGGGGGAAAGGACTAGAGAAAAGTGAGGGCAGAAGAGGAGAGCTGGGGAATGAGGAAGCACGCTCATCGCCCTCTTTCTCTCCATATGCTCACCAGTACTTGCTATTTTCCGTTGTTGGGTTTGTTTGTTTGTCTATAGCAGCCATCCTAATTGATGTGAGGTAGTATCTTATTATGGTTTTGATTTACATTTCCCTAATGATTAACGATGTTGACCATTTTTTCAATTGCTTATTAGCCATTTGTATACCTTCTTTGTAGAAATATCTGTTCAAATCCTTAGTCTGTTTTTAAAATTGGGTTGTGGGGTTTTTTTGTTGTTGTTGAGTTGGAAGAATTCTTTATATAGTCTGGATATTAACCCCTTATCAGATCTATGATTTGCAAATATTTCCCCCCATCGTAGGGGTTGCCTTTTCCCTCTGTTGATTATGTTCTTTGATGCACAGAAGCTTTTTATTCTGATGTAGCCAAGAGATTGTGCTTTTCCTCACAATCATGAATTGGTGAGGAAGTCAGCAGGAGGCCAGTCTTGGTGACAGGAGTTAGCAGCTGGGGCAGGAAGCCTGAGGCTCAGGATGGAGGTACCCACCAGGGCCTTTCAGGTTCCCGGAAACACCCACATTTGGCGAGAGCTTCAGTATTTGAAGCATGTGGTAGGGAAGCTGCTGCCTGCTGAGCATGGGTGCTTCTCCCCGGGGTTCAGACCTACACACTGGGCACTGGGCATAGTTTGAAGGACAGGACCTGGCATTTCTGTCGATTGCAGTGGCTGCTTCTTAGAGCAGCCTAGAGGTCTGGATTCCTTAGGGCAACCTATTTTCCCTCCCGGGGGAAGCAGGGACAGTGTCAGGGAGGGAAAAATGCATGCCTCTGTTCCAAGTTTCTGGATTGACTGTCCTTGGAGTCAGACCTGCCTGAGGCTGGGGTCAGCAGTAGGTCCTCTTTATGGAGGTCTGCAGTGGAGAGGAATTCCAGAAACAGCCAGAGCCAGTACCCAGGCTGGGGCTAAAAGTGTGAGCTTCCAGGGCAAGGGTGTGACCCGGTCATTATAAGCTGCCAGTAGGTAGGAGGATCTGACCAAAGGTGCCCCGGGACTGAGCACTTTGCCCTGACTGATGAGCACTTTGTAAAGTCTGCCTGACTGCTCTTTTTGCAAGGAATATGCTCCAGGGTGTAGCTCCCCATGGAGCTGTGGAGAGCAGGTCCTTGTCTGTCTCCCCGAGCAGAAGAGAACGGACTGGTCCTATGTGCCCTGCTGGTCGTTGGGAGAGGGAGGATGGGAGGCCCCTGTTCCTGTGTCAGCAGGGCCACAGTGAGAGAGAGAGAGAGAGAGAGAGAGAGAGAGAGAGAGAGAGAGATGGTAAGGACACCGGGCAGGCTGACAAAATTGGCATCGTTTCCAGTAGATTCTCTTTAAGTACATGTTCCCTTTTTATTTGGAGGAGAGGTGGAGCTATGGGGGTGGGGGGAGGGCACAGAGGGAGAACCTTCCAGGCCAGCTACAGGTTGTCCTCTGGTTTTGAGAAATTAGTTCTGTTCTGACTCAACTTAGGTTCCCTTCTCAGTAAAACAAGAGCCCCGAGTTCACTGTGCCTTTAAGTGCAGCGAAGGGCCAGCCATCCTTACTTCAGAATGACCCCTGAGGGCTCCTGCTGCACCCCTCCTGTTACCCAGACACAGAGCCCTGAGGGGAGGTCAGTAAATGTGGTTTTCTCCATCTTGATACATCATTGCTCAGTTTATCAGTCCTTGTAGACTGGGCTGCTAAGTTGCCAGGCTGGCCACCCCCAATATTAGCGCTGCCTCTGGCGAAGAGGATGCTGACCTCAAGGATGAGCCCTGGGGATGAGTCCTGACCTTTTGGATGAGCCCAAAAGACAGTGTCTTTTGCACAGGAGATTCCAGACTCACCTGCATGGTGGTGGGCAAGCCTTACCTCTCCCCTCTGTTCGAAGTTTTAAGTCCAGGGGAGGCAGTCGGATGGTGGAGTTCCGTGGCAGTATTGGTAAGCCTGCTGTAGGGAGTAGGGAGGAAGTCACTTTGCAGTTTGGATCAGTGAAGAAAGGGAAGACAGTCCGTCTAAGGCAGAGGAGTTCTTCGTGGACTGGGGATAGGTTTGGAGGGGGATGGTGGTGGGGAAAGAGGCTGGCAAGGCCCAGATTTTAGAAGGCCTCAAAAATCATGCCGAGTGTGGTTTGAAGCTGAGCTTTTGAACAATCACTTGCTATTACTGATGGCCCCTAGGTTCCCCTTCCAATGCAAAGAAGCAACATTCCACACTTCCCATCTTGCGCCGTTTCTCACTTTAAGCATCTCAGCAACCTGGACGACCTGTCCTCCGTCCTGGACTGGAAAAGGCTCTGGTATCGCTCATGGCCCCTGGGAATCTAGATGTTTTCCCTGCTGGGAAGAGCTCAGTTTTTAAAAATCCAAGAGCTTGCAATGAGATGCAATTTTCTCTTGAAAGCAATTAGTGCCTGCTAATTTCTTTGCACACAGTTGCTTTCAAGAATAAATTCCAAGCTCCATACACTATCCCGTAAATCATATGCAAAGATGTCTTTCTCCTTATGCATTTTATTTTTAAACAGGTTTGGATTTTAGCCTCTAAGTAGTGAAGGATCCCAAAGTACAAACTCCCTCCCCATTGTAGTTATGAGGGTTTATATGTGAAGTTCCAGATGTGATTAGAATCCAATTTATGTTGTTGATGGACTAGTCGGTGCTGCTGCTAGCAAACTCTATGCTGCCATTTCCAGATGAGAGACAGGTGAGAAAGTACTGGTGCCTCTAGATAATCCATGGGATTTCAAAAGGAGGATGAGAAGTAGTTAAAACATAACAAAACAGGGACAGCTAAAGGAAGCGAGAGGAGGAGAAGAACGGGGGCTAGAGGAAAGGAGCAATAATTCTAGGGCATTGGAGCACCTTGATGGTGAGGGAGATGGGAGGGGACATAGGGCTCATTCCAAAGTGGGGAAGCCAGGGACCTGAAAAGGAGACCCCAGAAGCACTACAATATGACTGTGGTTATTTTGTAATTCTGCTGAAACCAACTTTGCCTCAGGAAGGAGGGCTGCTCTGCCCCTAGAACCCAGAATGTGTATATTATCCTTCGTCTATATAATGGGGTACATGGGCTGGCCTGAGAATATACCAGCAAGCATAATAAGACTTCCCTGGGGAAATCTGTTCTGTTAACTGACTTCTGGGGCACAGAGGACTTGTAACCGGGGCTCCCTGAGTCCCTATTCAGGCAGGCCTTCCTTGGAACATGATGTTGACACAGGAAGGTAGTTTGCTCAAGAGACAAATTCAAACATCCAAAATGATTCCCCTTTGTATGACTATTGAGCAAGGACATTCCCAGATATATACAAAGGTTCATCTTCAAGATGTTTGTACACACATATTCATAGCACCATTATTCACAATAGCTAAAACAGAAACAACCCAAGTGTCCATCGGTGGATGGCTGGATAAACAGAATGTGATATATACATACATACAATAAGATATTATTCAGCCTTAAAAAGGAAGGAAATCCCGACACAGGCTACAACATGAATGATGCTTGAGGACATTATGCTAAGTGAAATAAGCCAGGCACAAAAAGACAAATACAGTAGGATTCCACTTATATAAGGTACTTAGAAAAATCACATCCATAGGGACAGAAAGTAGAATGGTGGTTGCCGAGGGGCTGGGGACAGGAGGGAATGGGGAGTTGCTGTTTCATGGGTGCGGAGTTTCCATTTCATAATGAAAAGAGTTCTGGAGGTGGTTACACAACATTATGAATGTATTTAACACCACTTTAAGCTATACACTTAAAATGACTAAGGTGGTAAATTTTATGGTATGTAGATTTTATCACAATAACAAAATACATACAAAGAGTTTATTTTCCAACCAGTGATACCTGACCAGAGGCCAGAGCAGAGGACAGAGGAAGAGAGAACCTTGCAGTGACTACCTGGGTCTCTTGAATATTCTTCGGGTGGAAGGATGGAACAATTCTTAAAAAAAAAAAAATAGATTCTATTTACTAAAATGCCGCATAGAGCAAAGTTTTCAGGTCTGTGCTGTGCCTTTTGGAAGAATGAAGCCCACGTAAACAGAAATTCTCCCTTGGACTGGAGGTTTTCCAACTTTCCTCAAAATGGAATGGGGTTGCGGGGGAGGTTAGCATTTCTCAGGAGAATCTGCTCTCAGGAGTCACTGCACATGCTGGCCTGATCCCAGGAGAGCCCAGGTAGTTCAGGGCACTGAGTGGGAGTCTGGGATTCACAGCCCTCTCTGCCACTTACCAAATAGGAATATTGGAAAAATGATTTAACCTTTCTGAGCCTCAGGCTCCACATCCATAGTGAGGGATAGATCAGGGAGCTTTTACTGAATAATAAACTACTTGAAAACATGGTAGCTTAAGACAGCAACCACTTCCTATTTCCTGTGATTCTCTGAGTTAGCTGGGCTTCAGGTGTGCACTGCCGTGGCTGAGCGGGGACTGTGTAGGTTGACCTCCCTCCTGGGCCCGTGGCCTCAGCCCCAGGTGGCCAGAATGGCTGGTGTCTTGTCCCTCTTCCTCCCGGAGGGTTGACTGTGCTTATTCACGTAGCAGTAAGATGGTTCAGAGCTGCACGAGAGGGCGAGCCCTGATGTGCAAGCACTTTTTGAGCTCTTGTTTTGTGTTTGCTAATAATGCCTCATTGGCCAAGGCAAGAGGATGGTCAACACCAGATTTGAAGGATGGAGAAACAGATTCCACCTCTCAGTGGGATGAGGTGCAAAATATTGTGGCTCCCCCCCACCCCCCGCCAGTCTATCACAAAAGATAATGACAAAATCTACCTCAGGGGGTTATTGTGAGGCTCATTTGAGATCATGCCTAGAAGTGAGGTTCTTGGCCTGCTCCTGGCACATAGTAGGCCTTCCACGAATGCAAGTTTCCTTTCCTGCTCCATCTCCTTCTTGATTAAGAACACATCTTTATGAAAGACACAATGGATCTGTTGACTCTAATTCCATTCTCTTTGAGAACACATGGAAATTGAAGCCATGTGGGGCTTAACAAGAGATCAAATAGTGCCTGAGACGTCCCAGGGCAGCAGTTGTGTCCCCAGAGTCCGGGCGGCCCCTGTGATGGGGCCTGCACCCGCCTGGTGCTCTGGGCCCCTCTCCTCCCAGACTGCTGTGGATCGGTCTTTTTTTCATTACAAATTGCTCATAAGCACAGACATCCCCAGATGCCCGCATAAAAGCTGGTATTAAAGTTGTGTGATGGTGGTGTGAGCCTTGTTATGATTAGGGCAGCAGTAAGCCGTTGCCCAGAGCTTGGGGCTCCGGTGGGAAAAGCCCTGGGAAGCTGTGCACACTCCCCAGTACAGTCTGATCCCTCCCCCACCCCCAGGAAGGTTGGAGGGGGGAAGATACTGGGCTGTGTGATCTCATGGTGAACCAATGATCAAGAGAATAAGAATTAGCAGGAACAGACACCTGAAGAGAGAAACCCAAGGGACAGAAAAGAAACATCTGAGATTTGCACAGGCCTCTACTGATGAGTGTTTTCTGAAGCACGCGTACCACAGCACTCTGCACCTGTCAGAACACCATGCCCTACATCTGGATGGCGCGTCCCAGGGACCATCCTTCTAGTTCTCACAGCCCAGTGAGCTTTGCAGGCACCTCAGCCCCGTTTTATGGACGTGAACACTGAGGCTTTAGACCGTGTTGTTGTTCATTTCCCAAGAGTGCTCTTCCCTCTGCATCTGGGGGACCCTCCTGCTCTTTGATCTTGAATGAGCTGTCATCCCTGATGACAGAGCTGAGGAAACGTGAATTAATGACCTCTGGAATATGCAGTCATTAACAAGTATGACTGCGTGTTGTGTGTGTGATCATACACTGGGTAATAAATCACCCTTGGCCTCTGGCCACTGTAGCATCTAGAGTTCTTACAATGACTGAGGCAAATCACATGATGAGAAGCTATAAAAACCCGAACCTGGAGGCCAAAAGAAGTTGCAAACTAGGAAAGGGGCCACTGCTTCTAAGAAAACCGGTCAGAACCAGAATGGAAGAGAAGTCAAGTGATCAGGTGGAGGCCAGCATTTGGAGGGCTGTGATAACGATGGTAATAATACCTAACATTTATTAGCCCCTTACTATATGCCAGAAACTGTGCTAAAGGTTTACATGGATTGTTTCCCGTCACTATCACCAGCACCCTGTTTGGCATTACCACCTGTATTCAGGGGCCCCTCAGAGCTGGCCGTTTTTTCCTGGCACCTGGCTGATTGTCCTTCCCCACGCCCTTCCCAGAGGCCCGTCTGTGTGACAAGTGTTGACCAATGGTTGGTGAATGGAAGTGGTGTGTGTCATTTCTGGGCCAAAGCATTGACAGAAAAGTCTCTGCAAGGCCCTGCAGAGCCCTGCCCTGTTCAAGGGAGCATGCGGTAGACAGGGGTGACCCCTGGTTGAGACAGCCTGGATCGTTGAGCTTCCATGTGGGGAATAACAGTTTCGGGAGGTGCCTGGACCTGTACCCAGCTTTGCTCAAATACGAAATAAGCATCCGTTGTCTCAATCTACTGAAATTTGGGGGCTGTTTGTTGCTGCAACACAATCTAGCATATTCTGCCTCATGGACTTGCCCTGGGCACACAGGTGATAATTGAGAATACCAGGCTTTGAACCCAGATATGACTCCAGAGCACAAGCTCTTTACTGCTGCAATGTGACTCCACAAGCCAAAATCATGACCCGTGGGAAGTCCTGAAAGGACTTTTCAAACTGGATGTGACCTGATGACCGCAAGGTTTAGGGCAGCCTGACCTGGCTTAGATGTGGAGGATGGGCTGGAGCACGGAGACCAGCACGTGGCCCTGGCCCATCAGGTCACCTGAGGTTTGTGCTTCCCCAACATCTGTCTCATTGAGGGGCAGCCATGTGGCCCGCCCTGCCTGGCCTTGTTTCCACTTTTTGTGTGTGTTTCTGGAGGACAGCTGCTGTCACCTTGGGAGCAGGGAGGGCAGGACAGGCAGGGGCAGCTGGTGTGCCGGTGGGGGCGATGCTGCCCGGGGAGGGGGCGGTGAAGTTCTCTGTCACCCTCCCAGATCCCCCCAGCCCACGGTCCTGACAGCTTACTCAACACTGGCTTACTCTGACTTTCTTCCAGCGGACACCTCCTCTGGGGCCCCACCTTGAAACGAACGCCATGTGCCCAGAGACAGGGTTGGCCATTCTAATGGGTTTTTGCTATCTAGTTCAGCCAGATGGTTGTGGTATTGGTTTATGGCAGTGTTTCCAAGGCTTGCCTGGACCTAAGATTACCTGGGGCCGAGAGCATCCCCTGTCCCCCACCCGCCCTGAGATTCTGATGTCGTGGGTTTGCTGTGCGGCCTTGCGCTCCACGTGCTTAACAAGCCCTCCAGAGGACTTCCTCCTTCTGGCGAGGTTTGGAAACAGTGATTCATGCGGTGCCCAGTCAGCCTGACAGAGCTGTTTGGGGAGTGAGGTTATGCATTACTTTGGTGTCCTGTGCACAGCATGGAGCCCTTGCCCCTGAACTCCCCTTTGGCCAGAGAAATCCTCTTGTCTGTTTTATTTCTTGACTTTAAGAAGAGTAGGTTTTAGTTTAAAAAAAGAATGATCCAGTCTTTCAAGATGAAAACCCATGGTTTACTACATACCTCGGGATTCCCTTGGAGAACCCATGTGAGAAATTGCTTTGTGGTCTCCCTTCCAGGAACATCTATGATTCTTCTGAGGAATGGTTTGCTTTTTACCGTGGTGACCTTGTCAGTCTTGTAACCGATGGTACCATCCTCTTCGCTCTGGCATCTGGGAAGCATGGAGCCGAACTGACAGTTCCCCTTGGCAAAGAGCTTCTATAGCAGCCAGGATTCATCTTCTTTTTCTCCCCTCGTTTTCCAGGCATTGGCTACAATATCATTTGTATCTTATGTGCATTTCTACATATGTTTTCCACAAATTTGGTTTGGAATGAGGTGGGGTAGCCATAAATAAAGATAATTCTGGGATAATAATTTTACAGAATCATTGGCTCGGAGTTTCAGCTCGTGGGAACTACAGGAGCTCAGAGAGAGGACGGTCCACCGTCCTCCAGGGATCCTGAGGCACAGAGAGGGGAGGTGATGCTCTAGGGTCAGGGGACAGGGAGGCAGCTTGAGAGGGAAGCCAGGCATCCTGATGCCAGGCAAATTCTAGTCCTGCGACACTGCCCGGGGGGTGGGGGGGTGCGGGGTGGGGCCCCCTCCAACATGGCTGAGTACCCTGCTGCCCAGAAACAGCTTTCTTAGCACCTGAGACATTCAACATTAGGGAGTCCATTCCTCTGGGTCTCGAGAACTCCTAATGTTCAGAGTCTCGGTGAAAGCGCGGATCTGCCTGGGAGGGAAGCAAGCCTCAGGTGTCTCCCAGTTCCAGGGCAGTCTCAGGAGGGGTTGGGGAGCAACATTCCTGGGAAAATGACCGAGCCAGGCTGTCCCAATGCCTGAGGGGTCAAGCCAGCAGTGGGGTGTGTGTGCTTGAGGTGAAGGAAGCAAAAACTGGCTCTTCCCTAAGCGCTTGGGGCCTCTGTGGGCCTCCTTCAGGCTCAGGCTAGGATATGGAAAGAGGAGGAGAAAGATGGGGAAAAGCCCACTTGGCAGCTCCGCCGAAGGCCGACGGGGCAGAGTCCCCAGTTACTTCCCAGTGCCCTTGAAAAGATTGTGCCCCTGTCCCCTGTGGATGCAGAGAGCACCAGAGTGCTCAGTGGGAGCCTGTGTGGAGGACCTTGAGAGCAAGAACAATGAACTGTGGAGGGCAGTGTTCCCAGAAGAACTCAGAAGCCAGGAAACCTCCTCCACTGATGGTTCAGGTTTGGTTCCTTCTCTAGCCTCTTGGCTCAAAGATCTCATGGCTGCTGGGACCTGAGCCTTGTGGCCTTGTGTTGCTGGTGGGACCCAGCCCTGCACCGGCCTTTCATGAGACACACGTGCATGTGCATGTGTCTTGAGTGCGAGGGTGGGGCCTGGCGGGCACACAGAGGCCCGCCGATGTCTGTTACATGGAGAAACATCTGTTTTCTGCAGAACATCCACGGTATCAGATGTTTTACTACAAGGAACCCCCTTTTTAAAATAAAACGAAAAGGGAACATGGAAATCAAGGTAACCACATTTTAAACGTTTATGGAAGATAAAGGTTTAACCACAAGTCTTTCAACAAACGGAGGATACCAGAAAAAAGTTGAGGGAATACCCTTTGGCTGTCCTCACCTGTGTGGTGAAACCTTGCCGAGTCTCACCACATACAGCATAGGGGCCTCCGGGCAGCTGGGAATATTTAGCAACGGGTCTAAATGCCGGTGCACAGCAGCCCCGCCATCGGGCCCCGTCCAGCCATGACCACTGGGAGGGAGGGATTTGCTCAAATGAAAAGCCCAGACTCAAGTGTGACAGGCAAACAGCACCCCAGGGTATACAGCGGCACAAGGCTTGCGGCCTCCTTGGGGAGGATGGGCCTCCGACTGGTTCCCAAGCTGTGAGGGTGTGGGCAGGAGAGGCAGGAGGGCCTGGCCTGCTTGCCCCTTTGTTCCTGCTTTCCTGGGGTCCCGCAGTGCTGGGCCAGGGCAGGAAGGCCCCTCCACGTCCTCCCTGTGCAAACAGAAGGAGCCAGGGGCTGAGCCTTTTTCTGAATGTGCTCTAGCCTCCCAGAGCATACGCTTCTTGCCCATTTCAAGAGTTCTTCCTCTCAAGGACTAATGCACACCAGGATC
Organism: Eumetopias jubatus; assembly: GCF_037043125.1. NCBI lineage: Eukaryota > Metazoa > Chordata > Mammalia > Carnivora > Otariidae > Eumetopias > Eumetopias jubatus. Next base: position 74,623,226 of record NW_028274815.1, read on the forward strand.
TTAGCACACTTTCTCAGCAGAAAGCTTTTCCCATGTTACAGATGGGAAAGTTGTCGGGGGAGGGGGGGGGTGTCCCAAACCTCCGGACACAGTTCTGAGGTTGCCTGGCATGCCAGCAGAGAGAAAGGCTGAGTTTTCCTGATAAGGACTCATGATGGACTCCCGGGGTGGCGCCCCTTCTCTCCCCTCTGCACGGTCTCGAGCCAGTCTCTCCTCCTTGGATCTGAGGTAACTTTTCCATTTTAGGGCAATCCCTCGTCTTCCTGGCCCAACCCAGGGACTTATCTCTCTGCCCATCAGCCGCCATGTCCCCCAAAGCACATAAAGTGTAGGATGGAGTGAGGGATCAAGTTGAATTATGTGACCTGCCGTTTACGGTGGGGGCCCTCCAGACATCTGATCCAGTGTCTGAGCTCAGTTACCTCAGCTCTGGCCGAGGCTGATCAGACTTTGGGGAGAGGGGGTGGTTCTTGAGGGAGAGGATGCTGAGGAGGAGGGGAAAGCTGCCAGGGCTGTGAGCTCCGTGCAGCAGCTAGTCGTGGGCACACTTTGGGTCTCTGTGGCCTCATCGCTGTTCATCCCTGAGCCGTTCCAGTGGTGGGAGGGTGGCTGGAAGAAGGCAGTAAGATGGAGCCACGGAGCGCGGCTTTGGCATGCCGGCAAACTGGGTTTGGGGACCGGGGGTATCATCTCCCTCCCCACCAGCCCTAAGCCAACCCATGGCCATCTTGCTGAGTTAGCAGGAACTAAAACATGAAAGGGTTTTCAAGCGGGGCAGTGAAACCAAAGGTACTTTCTAGGCTCACAAACCTCTTATGCTGTCAAATAAACTGGAGGATGCTGCGTGGTCCCCGAGCTCAGTCTTTATTAGAATTGCCATGGCCCAGCTGCTCAGCAAAGAGTCGCCCACGGAACAATGTTCTGTTTTCTTGGGCACAAAGACATAGGTACATTTGCAAAACACTGAGATGTGCCACTCTGGCCAGGATCCTTCCCCAGGATCCTCGAGGCCCGAGACTCTGTTTCTGGGAGCCCCAGGTGCGTTAGGCCAACATGAAAGGCTTGAGGAACCCCGAAAGCTTCTGCAACCAGGTGTTAGAACTAACCAACTTAGAGCCAGGCCCAAGGTAGGGAGGGTCTCAATAGATGTTTGTTGAATGAGTAACTTTGAATAGGAATCAGGAGACCTGGATCCTCATTCTGAATCTGTCGTTTGCTAAGTGACTTTAAATAAGACACAGAACTTCTGAGCCTTGGTTCCTTCTGTCAAAGGGCCCACAAATACCTGTCCTGGACACCTCCAAGGGCTGTGTTACATCCTTCGTCTTCAAGTGGACACCTGTGTTACCTTTTGTTCTCAGAGGCTCACCTTGATAAGCAACTGTGTGATCCTTGTTCACACAAAGGCACCCAACCCTTCTCAGAATGGTTTCTGTTCCAGCCAGTGCAGACTCTTCAGGTGAGAGTCATGTGTGTGTGTGTGCGTGCGTGTGTTTGGGTGTGTACATTGCATGTGTGATGAGGTGTGTGTGATGTGTGTATATATGTGTGTTTGGGTGTGTGCATACATCTGTAATGTGTGTGTGTGGTATATGTCGTGTGGTGTATGTAAACGTGTGTGTTTGGGTATGTGCATGCATGTGTGATGTGTGTGTGGTGTGGGCAGAGATAGGATACAGTCTCGTTCAAGGCGAGCCCTTCATTTTCAAGATCTTCTTGGTTCCTCTCAACGTTTGTCTTTCTCACCTAAGACCTTAGGTCTCGAGCACATCCCTAGACAGCCACATCTGTCTCCACACCTCCCTCTGCCTCTAGCCAGCTGGAATCGGTTTCAGATCTTCAGGAAGGTGGAACTTCTCTTCTTTGGATCTAGCCTTGTCCTTGTTGGTAATAACAAAATAATGATAGCTCATGGTGTTCTAGAACTTTCCACCGAGAAGCCTCTTCTCAATAATAAAATTGCTGCCAACATCATAGTCACTGCGCTAAGTCCTTTACATGCCACAAACAAATGACTAAGGAAAAAACGTGGCATTGATAAGGAAGGGTTAAACTTTATAATATATGAAGAGCTCTTATGGATCAATAAAAGGTGTGTCCCAAAAGGAAAGTGGACAAAGAACAAGAATTAACAGTTTGCAAAATCAGTCTCACTCTCTCCACAGGCCAATCCCCACTTTTAGGATGAGAAGACTGAGGCCAGGAAAGGTTAAATAACTGAAATTTATACAGCTGGTGATCCCAGATAAGAATATGAACCCACATGGGTTCAGAACCCAGCAGGGTTATTATCATTCTCATTGCATAGATGAGAAAGCTAAAGTTCTGTCTACAGTTGAGCCCGCACTACTTAAAAGTGTGACAACTGCTTAGTCTGCTTGCTCACTGACTGAAGAAGTGATGGGCATAGAAATCTGAGAACTGGAATTTGGGTTTGGGGAAGGTGGGCGCTGGGGCGCTTGGGCAGACTGAAGGTAAAAATGGTCAAATGTGGGTTCCGCCTCTCCCATGGTCACCCAGCTGGTGAGTGGCTGAGCCAGACCTCCAACCCAAGGCCTCTGAATGCAGAGCAGATGCCCTCCACTGTGCCTTGTGAAGGCCCTTGCCTGACTTCGGCCTCCTGCTCACTGGGGCTCCCTGGCGTGAGCGCGGAGGATCCAGTGAAGGGGAAGATTGATTTTTGCGGCCTCCTGAGTTGTGGTGGGCACCTGATCTGGGGAGATCTCTGATTCCTTGACTCGGAGATTAGCATGTAAGTGCAGAAATGTAATAGCAAACCAGAGACAAGGTCTCTAACAAACCCAGTAAGGTTTAAGTGTTTCTATTTGTAATCTGAAATGACCTAGCTGTGGGGCCCTTCTTTCTTCAATATGTTTGCTACTGGCTGCCGAGGGAGCCTTCCTGTCTGTATTATTAATATGATATAGGCCTTTGGTTTCCAGTATCATCTCTTTGGAATTTCTATCTCAGACCCTGTGCAAATGAACATAATCCCCTGGCAGGAAAGGTGTTTCGGAGTCCTGGCATCAGGCTCGGAGGCTCTGGGCTTCGCGTGAGGAACGTGAGGAATGCAGGATGCTGTCACTCTGGGGCTTTCCCTCAGTCAGCACCTCCCTCGCCCTTCCCCCACCTTGAGGGTCTGAGCTGAAATCTGCACCAGCAGGGAAGAAGCAGCACTGGGTGCTCTTGCTGGAAGGCAGGAGCTTGGCCCACGTGGGCTGTCATGCAGTGACTCCCCCAAGACAGAGGATACAGGACAAGTTTCTGAATATCTCAGGATAACTAGAAAGGGTCGGAGTGGGTCCCTTTCAAGTTTCTGGGGAGCAGAACAAATCTCTACTCTTTAAATGAGACTGTACTGTACTCCCCACATTCTCCCAAATCATACCACAGGTAGAACAGAGTAAATGTTGGCCATCCTAAGGACGGAGGACAAGGCTACTTCTAGCCAAAGGAAGCTTCTGGTCCCAGGGCCCTGGCTGTCCCAGTGGCGGAGGCCACCCGTAAGCTATCAGGGCCTGCTGAGGCACAATGGCTGGTCGGGAGGCCTGAGTAGAGATACATGGAATGGCCTCACCAAAGACGGTCAGGCTGCCATTTATTTATTTTACATTTTCTCCCGAACAATATGTAGCAGCTGCCCTGTGTCAGGCCTCATGTTCGGTGCTGGGGATACTGGGAAGGGCAAAAGCAGGTACATAGCATCCCTGACCTCATAGAACTGAGAGTGAAACCGAGGGAGATAGACATACGAGTAAGTGCTTCTGTCACCAACCAGCTAAGTGACCCTGAGCAAGTCACTTGACCTCGCTGAGCTTCACTTCCTTCGTCTGTCAAAGGAGAAGAAAAAGCATGTACCTTATGGGATTGTCGTGAGGACGGAAGGTCATATTTATTAAACAGCCTAGCCCCGTGACTGGCTGGCAGGAAGCACTTAATAAGTGGGGAAGCATCTGATACACAGTAAAAGGCTGGTACAAGGTTACTAGATTGTCATTCCCCATCTCTGACTCTGCATCGCCTGACAATGTTTTTGAGTGGTTTCCCAAAAAGGGACCTTAAACAGTTACATAGAACTGCTTGGGTGGGGTGGGAGGAAGTAGGTATAGGAGGGGGGGGTGGAGGCTATTGCTGAATATATTGATTGTCCTTTCCTGTTCCTAGAACATTCTAGTGAATGTAGACAAGGCTGTTGGCAGCTGGAGACTACTGGTCCAAGGTCTCCAAGCTAGTCTAAACTTGTAATGTAGGGAAGTCTATATTTTTTCCAAGCTTTCCAGGTGGTTTGGATGCCGAGCTGGTTGGAGGAACACTGCGTGGTTGACAGTTTTGGGGGTGACTTTCCTACAGCCACGGGTCACCAGGGTCCAGAGCCATAAATCCTCTGCCAGCCATGTGGCAGGCACTGACTGACCCCAGCCCCCTGCTACAGCTAATTGGATGATGGGTAGGAATCTGGCTGAAACCTGGACAGTTAGTATTCCTTACCCGAAAGCTGGAATGAGGATTAAGAAATGGCCTTCTTGGCGAGACTTTTGAACAAAGGAGAAATAGAAATTTAGGACCAGCAAGGAAGGCTTTTTCCCACTGTACGGACTGAGTTAGCTGAGAGACAAGAATGGAGTCATTGGTAGAGGGAGAACGAGCCCAGGTTATCAATGGCTTTCCTTTTCCCTGATCCCAGTCCCTCTCTTAGGCTCGGCTGCTCCTACCCTCAGGTTCTGTACGCCTGCACTGGTGCATTTATGTTAGCGTGAGTTGCTTTCTATCTCTGGCAACCAGCACATTTCCCATTAATAAAAGAAGGGGAACCTATTTCATTTACTATAAAGAAACAGGGTTTGGAGGGTGACGTGATTGAACCAGGAGTCCAGAATTTATGTAGTTAAGTTCAGGGTATTCAATCCGTATCATTTCACTTAAACTAATTTTTAGCACAGAGTAGTCTCAACCTTGGACCTGAAGCTTTTATGATCTGCTTCTTATACGTGAGAAACTGAGTGTCCTCTCCAACACCCCGGCCTTCATCCGGCACTGGGGATGATGATGGTCACTTACATTTGCACAATGCTGTGCAGTTTACAAAGCCCAGGCCCCATTTATAAGATACCATGAACACAACTGTTTGATTTGTTTATTCTGTGCATCTGCTGTGTTCTGAGCATTGAGCTACATGCTATCTTATATTATTTATTTTTTTAAAGATTTTATTTATTTATCTATTTGAGAGAGAGTATGTGTTTGTGTGTGTGTGCATGAGTGGGGAGAGGAGCAAAGGGAGAGGAACAAGCAGACTTTGTGCTGAGCACAGAGCCCCATGCAGGGCTCAATCCCACGACCCCGAGATTATGACCTGAGCTGAAACCAAGAGTCGGATGCTCAACGGACTGAGCCAGCCAGGCACCCCGCTATGTGCTATTTTAAATTGTCTTTTCGTTCACAGAGGGCTCCTGCTCTAAATAAGCTTCACGGTCGTCATTTTCCCCTGCGTGGTTGATAGCGCTAAGGAAAATGGGTTTAAGTTACAAGAGAAGGTAGCTCTAATCAGCAACGGAGGAAGAAGAAATGGCGGTCAGGGGATGGGATTATGTACCCAGAAATCTTCAAGAACAGAAGTGATAGGATCAAGATGTATGCTTGTCTGATGGCAGAGGCTAAAGCCCCGACTCTGGGTTTTTTTTTTTTTCCCAGTCCTGGGCCCTCATGTTTCTAACTGGTAAAATGATCAGATGAGGACACAGTGCAGACGCACTGTCTCCGAGGGACCAGTTTACACAGCAGTGGCCCAATTTTGGTTCCTGTTCTCACTGAAGCTGTTTCCTAATCCGTAAAATGGGGTTTATAACACTGCCGGTATATGAGTCAGGGTTCTTCAGAGAAGTAGAACTAACCGTATTTTAAGGAATTGGCTCATGTGGATGGTACAGGTTCAAATCCAAAATCTGGAGAGTAGGCCTGCAGGCTGGAGACCCAGGGAAGAGTTTCAGTCCAAGCGCAGAGGTCTGCCAGCGCAATTCCTTCTTGCTCACATGAGGTCGCTCTTTGTTCCATTAAGTCTTTCCACTGATTGGACAAGGCCCACCTGTGTTACGGAGGGTAATCTCCTTTACTCAAAGTCCGCTGATGTAAATGTTAATCTCATCCAAAGGACACCTGCACAGAAACATCCAGAATAATGTTAGACCCAATATCTGGGCACCATGGCCCAGTAAAGTTGACACAAAGAATTAACGATCGTGACTTGTCTCATAGGACAGGCCTGGCGATTTAATTAGGCAGGAAATGTAAGACGTGTCTTGTAAATGGTAAACTGCTCTATCTGAGAGAGCGGGGAGCTCTGAGAGTTCCTCCCCTCCCATGAACAAGAGCGTCCTGGCACACGGAGGGTTAAGGAGCCCTGCCTCCACTGGGTTTTCCACCTGTGGTCTGAACTGTCACTACCCCCGCCAACCCTCAGGTGAGGAGGGACTGGAGCCTGGGGGTGGGAGGGGGGGGTGCTCTGAAGCTGCCTGACACCGGATACTTCCTTCCTGCCTGGATTAGAGTCATCTTGTCAATATCATGTCAGTGTTTACCAAATTAACAAATGGACTTCAAGTTAAACACTGGGCGATTTGTGAGATGGATTTTTTAAAAATGTGACCCGGCTCAGGAGATCACTCACAGGTGATGGGCTGTTTGCCTTTTTTTTTGGACTCCCGGCCTTTAACGTCATGTCACTTTAAATTGCTTTTCATGGAAAACTACCTCCCTGCCATTCCTCAGCTTCCACACAGAGCCTCCGGGCAGGCATTTCTGTGCACAGCTGGAGCCTTGCCCCGCTGTGGGGCAAACTTCTTTCTTCTGGGCCCAACAGAGACAAATCTCCTCTGGTCAGTGGCTCCAGGATGGAAAATAAAGTGTGTGGAAACACTTCACTCCCCACCAGGAATTTCTACCCACAGAGCAGGGCCAAGCGGGGCAGAGCAGGGTTTCTAGGCAGTCAGGACAGTGTGCTAGTGAGTGACAAAGAAAGCAGAGGTTTCTCTGGGCTGTGGAGATGACACCAGCATGTGGTGTGGGTGTTCCTTTTGCATCTAGTTGTTGGCGGCACGTCCACCACAAGATTCCCGGAGAAACGAGTGCCGCTGGCAGCTGAGAGGCTGCGTCGGTGGGTCAAGCCTGCTCTGCTCGGGGGACGTGCTGACTTAAGTGCCCCGCAACGGTGGGGGACATCTGGACCCCAAGGAGACAGGCTGCTGGGAGAAGTGGGACCTGGCATAGACAAAGCAATGCATGTCTTTTGTATGTTTTCTTACTGAGCTTCATTTTTGAAGCCTAGTAATTTTTAAATGCTATTTACTTTGGAAGGACGTGAAAAGAAGAGAAAGAAGCGGGTTTCAGCACCTTCACCATGTGCCCTGCTGCAGTTGTTTCTGTAAGGCAGCAAAGCAGCCATTTGAAAAGTGAAAGACTTAGGTCAATTATTTTTCTTTCCTTGGCTTAGTGGACAGCAAAGCTGGTCTAACTGAATTGACCAGTTGTTTGATGAATCAATCAATCAGCAAATATTTGCTCTGCGAGGCCTGTGAGCAAGGCACTCACTGTTTGATTAAATTGTTTGATGAAACAGAACAAATAGACCTGTCTTCTAGACCCCTTATAGACAGTCGAACTATGTGCAGCTAATTACTCTACCACCTCTAATTACAGATACACGCTCAAACTGAGCTCTTTTCCTTGAACCAAAAGTTAATCCTGGAAATCTGGTAATGCAATTACTATGCTTGTTTCAACAAGCAAGAGAGAGGGGGAGGGAGAGAAAGAGAGGGAGAGAGAATTTGAATATGCGCCATTTATGCAGCCCTACAATGAGGGGGAGTTACAAAAAGACTTTTATATACAAGAGAAAATGAAGGTCTGTAATTGAGGATGATTTGGTGTCCAAGACGGCTTTGAGAAGGAGCCGGAACCAACTTTCCTAAGTGGCATTTAATGTGCTCCCGTGGGTTTAGCTTTTTCATTAGCTTAGTTTTTAATCGATGTCACAACTCAAAGTCAGGACCGTATTTCCAGAAGGAGGAAAGAATGAAAACACTTAGGAAACACACAAAACAAGCAAAAGACTCTAAACCACAACAGTGAAAAAACATGTCTTTTCTTCTAAACATCATTTTAGCATGAGGCAAACTGATCTGTCAGATATGCTTGTCATATCCACATATTTTATAATCCAATATGTTCGGGCAAGAATTTTGGCATAACCTGCCAACAGCAATCCTGAACTTTTCTTGACACTTTAAAGAGCACGGAATATGTCGAGGGGGTTGGATTTGGGGGAGGCCTTAACCCTTTCATTCAGCATCTAAGGGTCCTTTGGAATAAGTATCACCTAAGAACAGCCCCAGAGGAGGACCTGCCACGGGGATAGGTGATGACCAGCCTTGAGCTCTGACAAGTGCGTTTTAAACCTGACCCTCTCTCAGAGGTGACCTCACTTGGAATAGCATTGAATTCAGTGCAATTCGTGGAATCACAGAGCTGCACGGCACTGTTTGGATGGTCGAATCCAGTGGTTCTCTATCTTGGCTGTGCATCAGAAACACCTGGAATGCTTTAAAAAAGGGGCGGGGGACAAAAACTGATGTCCAATCCCACCCAACACTATTCAAGCAAAAGCCCTGGGGTAGGCCCTGGCTATTGAGACTTTTTCTAAGTTCCCACATTCCTCTAATGTGATGCTAGGGTTGAGAACCACAGTCCAACCTCCCATTTTACAGATAAGAAAGCTGAGATTCCAAGACGGAGGAGACTGCCCGTGTCAGGCCCAGGCCTTGTATCCAGGCCCCAGTTAACTTGGTGCCTTAGGTGGTTGTTGAACTCCAGCAGAGTGTTTAATCCTGCCCCTGGGCACGATGGGGTTACAAGAGGAACCGGAGCCTGGCCCCTGCCCCCAAGTAGCATACAGCCACGGTGGGGTGGCAGAACTAACAGGCAAAGCAGTCAAATGGACACCGGAGGGCAATGTCGAGAGAAGAGTGGAGCTTCGTAACGTCAGATGCCAAGTCCAGACTAACATGTTCTGGAAGAGATGCCCACAAGGCTGGGTGGGGTAGAGGGAAGCATTATTGGAGTCAGAATCCTCCGGGCAGAGCTCAGCATGAGGAGATGTGGCCCATGAAGGGAGGAGAGGGCGCTTCCCAGAGAGAAGAGCTTAGGTGACCGCTTAGAGGTCAGAATGAGTGACGTGTGGGTTGTGTGCTTTGGTGGCCTTTGCTGGAAAGAGGCTAGGACTTGAGAGAAGTATGTGCGGCACGAGGAGGGATTCAGGGAGAGAGGCTGTCTGCCAGTGGGGGAGATCCACAGCCAAGAAGTTAAAGGGTAACTGCTGCCCCACACGGAGGGATGACCCTGAAGGTTAAAACTAAAAAATAGAAGGGACTCAACATGAAGGTATCTTTGGTGAGAAACCCTGTTCTGATTGGTTGGTGCCCAAGTCATACCAATAGTTAAATATTTTGAAGAGCTCCCCTGCGCATCCTGGACCCTGTGGTACCAGGTCCTTAGGGAATGTAATCTTGAGCAGTGTACTTGGGCAAGTCCTGAGCTGCTGCAGGGAAGAGGCAGCTGAAGCCCAGTAACTGTTCATGGGGGGGCGGGGGTGGGGTGTGGTGGGCGTTCAGAGACAGGTGGATGAAGGGAGGCTTCAGGTCAATGCGAAGAAAAGCTCCATGTTCTCAGAAATTCAGCCTGCGGCCTCTGCTGCCACTCATAACAGTCAATAGACCGTGAGGTTGGTGGGGCCCCTCCTCTGTTGCCCACATCTTCTCACCGAGGCTCCCCGTGCCTTGTCTTCTCTTCCCCTGGATTCTTGCATGGTTGTCTGCTTCCTCCCGTGATTCGATGGATCAAACTTGCCTTTTCTGCACTTTGTATAAGAGCAGGCCCAGAGGGCAGCATCTTGGGCCGAGCATCTCGGGCCAAGAAGGAGATTTTAGATGGGGAAGGAAGATGGGGTTTTGGTACCAGATGTCCCTTCCTTCAGAGCCATTTTCCTCAGAGCCCCTTAGGACCCCACGGGGAGACAGGCATTCTTCTTGGGTCCACTCTCCAGCTATGCTGCCTCCTTTCACATCACACATTTGTCACTTGATTATTGTCTCCTCCATTTGCTTTCTCGGTGGGTACAGCTACTAAGAAGCCACTCCTGTTCTATAGAAGTTGGTTCTACCACAGCACTGGGTATGCCTTGGAAAGCCTCTGGGATCCCTGTCCTCTGAGCCTACTGTAGGAATCCCTCCTGAATTCCATTTTGCGTAACTTGGTTCTAATAGTGAAGCCAGCTCAAAACTCCCGCCTACCAAAAAAGTGGAAGAGAATAAACTAAGGATGGCATGGCCATCTTGGATTTGTCTTCATAAGGAAGGGTTTCTTTTTCTTTGTTCGTGTTCCTTGTGCTTTAGCCCTGGAAGTGCATAGCTGCAAGACACATTTGAGATCCCTTGATCCAACCCTTTCATTCTATAGTCAGTGTAGACGAAGAGCTAAGAAAAAAGGGCCTGTTGTCGTTATTAACTGGGTTTGAATCTTGGTCCCACAACGAACGTCGAAGTTGCCTGACCCTGAGCACATAACTTAACCTCCTTGAGCAGCTGTAATAATGATTCTCTTTTCACTGGGTCGTAACCATATTTAAAGAAGATGATCCATATGATGTGCTTAGAACAGAGCCTGCCATATAAATATTATTTTTTTATTATTGCTATGAATAAAGAACTTGAGGCATGCACATATTTCTTAGTCTCACTGGAAACCAGATATTTTCTAACTTTTCATGTTAGTTAAGTGCTTCTTGAACTTTTCACCAAAGCATCCCTAATATTAGAGAAGAGTAGAAACATAAACCCAAGGAATCTCGGGGCTTAGCTCCGTCCCATAAGAGTTGAATGTCTTGGACTTCTGCGTTGTCTGAAACAATGCGTGCAAATTCTGCCTTTTATTTCTTAATGTGTCTGTGCTTGTTCCAATCCAGAAATTGTGGTTTCCCCCTCAAACTCTTTATCTCTGTAAAATCAACGCTGCTAAACGTAAGTGATGCTTACTCCCTGGATGGTGAGCATGTCTAAGAGTGCGTAGCTCCAGTCTGAGGGACATGAAGTTAGTCACGGGGCATCTTTAACAGCAGTGACTGCTCTGTGAAGGATGGGACTTGAGATCTTGTGTGAGAGCAGGAGGGAGGAAGTCACACAGAAGGAGCGCCTCCTCCCCGGGAAGGGGTGAGGCCAGCCGTGTGAGATGATAACTTCATCCCTGAAAGCTGGCAGCTTTTTGTTCTCGGCAGACCAAGAGGCCCCTCTGTGGGGCTCTCTGGGCTCCAGACTGGGGGATCTGGTCCCGCCATGCCCCGGGGAGGCCGCAGTCTGAAAGATGTAGTGTGCCTTGGTGCCTCGAGGCAGATTGTGTGCTGAAACGGAGGCGAGACAGACTGTCAGCGTGGAAACCATGTGGTGACAGCTTCCTTCACCCTCCAGACCTGTCAGCTCACGGGGGAACTGACAGGCCTCAACTAATAAGGTAAACAAACGCTTTAGAGCATGGGGGAGGGATGCTGGAATTCCTTCTTTAATGTTTCCCTATTCATAACATGTCACAGAGTTAACGCCCGGCCCCCGTGGAGGTAGCGCTTCCTGGTTTTTAAGGTCTCCCAAGCGTGGTGAGAGAGAGGCCGGAAGCACCGAGGCTGAGCTTATAGCCAGAGCAGCTCTGTCATAGCTGGCTCCACATCTGGCTGCTTCTTTAGGAAGTCCATGGCTCCTGAGGTTGCGTGTGTGAGGGTAAATCCAGACACCAGGCTGGTGGTCGAGGCCTGGTCGCGGCCGTGGCCCAGCTTTGTCTCCCTCTGCTCCAGTGTTCCCAACACTCACCTTTCCCATCCCCGAAGTGCAGCTCCAGTCGTCTCTGTCGATCTGGACAGCTTCCAGGAAAAGCCACCTCAGCTTTGCCTCCTCAGAGGTCTCGCCAGTGTGCACGCTCCCAACCGACTCTAGAAAAGCCTCCGCTTTTTTGGATCAAATTCCATCCTACCTTGAATGTTTCTGTGTCCGAGGCCTCTTTCCTCTCCACCTACCCGCACTCCCACTTGCGAGGCAGACCCCCTTTGCAGGGCTAGAATGGCAATAATACAGTATTTCTGTGCCATTACTTAAAAAGACAAATGGCCTGTTAGCCTTTTAGGATGTAATTTAAAAGCCATTTTTTCTAGTGGTAATAACTGGAAATGGACTCCCGCTAAAGGGCCGTATGACTTCCTCCAGGAGCAAGGGATCTGCTAATGGTGACCAGTTGGCCACGGCTGTTTTCAGATTTACCCACTATTTCCAGTGGAAGGCTCAGAGAGCAGGAGAATGGCATTTTGAGGGGACCGTGAGCTCACAGAGGGCTTTGAGGAAAGGCAGGCACCTTTTTCTGGAACCATACAGCTGCCGTTGTTTGTCTTACGGACTGAGGACCAGGAATAAAAATGGGCTTAGAGGGATGGGGATCATGGTGTTTTTAACAACCGAATCTCACCAATCAGAACTCTCGAAATCTGGAAAGGTTGGGCTTCCTCTTCGCCCTCTGTTTGAGAATCTGCAGGCAAATTTGAGTTATCTGGCTTTGGTGCCCCTCAGAAGTGACATTTCTCAGACAACGGTGGCTTTTTCCTGTAGACAGCGAAGCTTTTATTTTAACCATTCAGGATAGACAGTCTTCAAGAATATATTACCTGTGCTTCTTCAACAGCATTGTTGCAGAGACATTAAGTGTTCGTTGATGATGCAGGGCCATTATTTTGAATGTCAGTTTTAAAGACTTTGTCTTCCCTTTGCTATTTTTTTGTTCATTATATGCTATTTTACAATTCCATCACCTCATCTATCTTGGTATTTAATATACATTTACTTCTTATTCAGTGAGAAAAAAAGTGATGGAAAAATCCCAAATGGTAAAATAAATGATGATGTGTTCACTGACTGGGTTCCTCTGTGACCTTTGAAAAGGATGTAGAAAACCATTGATACAGACATTGGAATATGGAAAAGAAGTCTGTGCTATGTCACTAAGTGTAGCAGTGGGCTGCTAAGCACTATGTGCATTAGGATGGCCCCTATGCCTAGGGAATCCTGGTGAGCTCAGACTCTAGACTGTCCAGATCTATAAATGAGGACACCGAACTGCTTAGCCTCAGATGGAAGTTCTGTGCATTCCAGTAAAGGATTGCAGGTAAAGGAAGCAATGTTTACGCATCACCTACCATGTGTCAGATGCTATTTTCGGAGCTTTCATATATCGTCTTTATTAATCCCGATAATCACACTCTGAGGTTATCTTGCTCCGTAGTTGAGGAGGCTAAAGTGAAGAAGTTGTGTAGGGGGCTCAGGTTCACACAGACGAAAAACAGTGGAGGTAGGAGTGGAACATAAATACGATGGACTCCGAAGCCCCTGTTCGTTTTACTATACAATACCAGTTATCTGCTGCCTCAGGAACACTCCATGATACGTGATGAACAACCACAAAACCTAAACATAGGTTTAACATACAACAATAAGTACGTATTGCTCACCCCTCTGAGGTCCACTGGGAGTCGGCCGGGTGCTTCTGCTGTTCACGCACATGTCTGGTGGTTGACGGGCCTTCGGTTGATCTAGGCTGGTCTGGTCCGGGGCACCTGGGGGACTCAGTTCTGCTCCATGTGCCTCTCTTCCTTCGGCAAGCTAGCTTGGGCATGCTCTTGCCACAGTGGCACCGGTGGAAGAGAGCAAGAGGAATCCCACAGGCCCCTGCAGCCAGGCTGGGAGGGGGCACACAGTCGTTGCTATCGGCCGAACGAAGGTGTGCGACCATACTCAGAGTCAAGGGAGGGGAAATCTACTCCGCTCCTATTATGGAAGGAACTACAACATTATGTGGCAAAGGGAAAGGTGCAGAAGTGGGGGCCCTTACAGCAATTAGCCACGTAGAACAAGCCGCCTTTGAACACCAAGCAGGTGTTCTAAGAACTTCCTCTGGGCCTCCCACCTCACCTTTTTGAGGTTTTGGTGAAGTATGTGTGTGGGTGGAGTGGGGACAGCAAATCTGGGGGATGAGGAAGGGAGACAGATATATGTTTAACCAAAATAATGTCATTCCATAGTATGTTAGTGACTATAATGAGGGAAAAAGTGTTCCAGCCTTGTGTTCTATCATTCCAGGCTATTCTGTAACACGGGGGTACACCCTGGGACTCTTAAGGAAGGAGGGCATTTTTGTAGTTGGGTGTTACTTCCATCCCTACATTCAGCGGACACAGATTCATGACCCGGAAAGAAAACAGAGAAACTGTTTCCGTAGCATGTCCTTGGCTGTCAGCGGGTAATGTGTTACTGCTGTGTTTCTTGCTGCCAGGCTCTGCCTCTCAGATACCACATTGGGGCCAGGGGCTAGAGAACATGTGTCTTGTGAAGGGTGCAGTGTGTGAGCTTTGTGAAAGCTCTCTGCTCCTGAGACATTCTTTCCACTTCCCAATGGGTATCATGGTCGTTCCCATGGTCGTGCTTAGGGGTCCACCCAGTCTTTCCTTCAGGTAACTGCTATCGTATAAATAAAATTGCAAGTGGAAAAGTAGCTCAATTAAAAGAGCAGTTGTCCCATGCTTTAGGAACGTGTACAATCAACCATGTGAATTCTCTCTGTTCTTCTCTATTTGGTAAGTGGGACCCCAGCCTTTCTACTTGTCAGTCTTTGTTAACCTCATTCCAGGCCCTGTTAGTACATAAAATATCAAAGCAACATTTAGGAAAGAAAGAAATCTGTAACTCAGACTTTTCGCAGAGGGGGTTGATGTTTCTAACAGGGGTTTCAGTGCTTTGCTGCGTCACCCTCAGCTCAATGATGGCTGAGCATGCTGTCTCCTGCTGCTTCTGGCTCCCAGGGCCTGCTCGCCCAGGAGCTCTATTTGGCCAGAACTGAAAGAAGAGGACACCGGTCCAGTTCCCTCTGCTTTGACACCTGGGCAGCTGGAGGACTGGACCTTGGACCTGGTTCCTGCCCCCACTCCCTTCCTGGGGACCTACTTCCATTGATTTCTGACATGGACCCTGCTGCTGTCTGATAAGTCCCAGCCCCCCGGCCTGCTAGGAGTCGTGGTGGGGAGGGCGGTGGCTATAAGAAACTGTACCAGACAACAGACTCTTACTTTCCTCCAGTGGCTTATCAAAAATGATTGTAGCTGCTTCGGCAGGGCCTGCAGTGACCCATTGTCCCCTCTTCAGCGATCTCTGTATCTTACACGAGCTCAGTGCTTACTGTTCTGGGATTCACCCCCCCCCCCCCGGCTTGTGTGACAGTGTGTGAACTAGTGCTCCGTGGAACTTTGTGTTCATTTACATAACGCATTTCTCAGGTGCATATACGTTATGCGTGAGTCTGTGTTGTTAATCATTTGAAATTTAATTGGAACACGACAGTTTTTCCTTCCTCTTCAGCTTTCCCTCTCTCTCCCTCTCGAGCTCGTGAAACACTTGGAAGAATTCCAGTCTCTTCCTGGCACTGTGGGCTTCCTGACTTTTTCCTTTATGGGGAGGATGCTCAGAAGCCCAGGTGGAATGGGCCTCTTGCCTGAGATGACTCCATGGGCCGGTACAGGATCTGTGAGGGAGCCCCAGGCTTCCCTGCCCCACCAGCCCTTGCTCTCTCCTCCTCCTCCTTTCCCCAGGCTTGGAGGCCTGCCTCTGTGAGGAAGGCTAAGGGATGAGTTGGCCAGGCTATCCTTAACTCGCTCTGTGCTTGGGCTTCTGAGAGCCTCTCCCAGAATTCCATTAGGCAAGGGCTCTGCATTGATTACTGTGCCATGATGATTTCCCTTTGCCCGTTAGAATTCTTGAGAGCAGACAAGGATTCTTTCTGGCTCACAAGAAGGTGTGAGCTGAAGGGCTGCAGAGGCCGGAACTCTCTTTCCCACTGCGTCTCCCCCTGCGGGAATTCAGTTCTCTCCCCGCCCACTCCATCCTGCTCCCCACACGTTCTGACCCGAGCAGAAGGCAAGTTCAGTTCCCACAGGTGCACAGATCCCACTCTCCGAAACGAGGGAGAAGAGAAAAGGGATGAGAGCCGATATCCCTGCTCCCGAAAACAGGAAGCAGGCTGGGTAGATTGACTTGATACGGAGCTATCAGACTGCCGCTCGCTCACACTGGGACGTTTATCACTGCCAGTCATCAGCTCTCTGGCGAGCTCATGAATAATGCATTTCCCAGTGATTTCCTTCCTTATTTGCTAGCTCGAGGCAATATTGATTAAAAAAAAAAAAAGTCTGCATAGCTGAGCTGTGTTGTGGTAACGTTTATTTAAAATGATTGGGAGACAGAACACACGTGTTTATCTCTACATATGTGTCTTGGTGTCTGTTGTTTGTGGATAATGACATTTGTTGAAGGGGCCACGGTGGTTTTTAGCAGTGTTTTTCAAACCAAAGGTTGGTTCACATTGGAGCCCTGAGTTAGGCTGAAACAGCTGTGTGGTGGTGAAGGACCAGGAGGACAGACAGGGTGCGCTGGGAGGAGGGTAGATGGGAGCGGGGGCGGGGGGAGAGGCCTGGGGGCAGGGAGGAGGGAGGGTGGGCTGGGGGGAAGAGGGCAGACAGGGAGGAGAGGGGTGGACGAGGTGGGGGGTTAGGAGGGATGGATGGAGGAGGAGGTGGGGGTGGGGGGTGCACAGAGAGGAGTTACAAGCAGGGAAACTGAGCCACTGAGTTAGCAGTAAGGTCTCTTGTTAGTCAGTTGAGGTCTCTCTCTCTCTTGGTCTCATCTCTCTATCTCTTGTCTGTCTTTCTGTCTGTCTCTCTGCCATGGATGCAAAGCCCCCTGGCTGCGCCAGTGTCCATATCCGGTGAGCAAATGCGATGGTGACACAAGCCAGGAGGGGCTGGAGCATCAGAAGTCTCCATGGGTGGCTGTGCCCTGTGCTGCGTCGTGGCCATCCTCACCTGCCGAAGGCTCCTGACTCTTGTTGACTTCATTTCCGATTCTCAGGAGCTGACAGCAGTAGGCACATACTTGGAATTCCTGTGCCGGGCCCGATGCCCCCAGTCCCGCTCAGCCACCTTCCACCTCAGAAGCGCGCCTGCCATCTAACAGGGTGTTGTGGCCTCCCACTCACTCTTACTGTCACACAGGCTCTTGGGGAGTCCAAGAAGAGAGCCCCCTTCTGGGAAATCGAATCCTCCTCCCACGTCAGTCACTGGGTCCGCTTAGCCTTCCCCCTCACCATGCTGGTTTCCCTCGAAAGCTCGAGAGCAAGTTCAGCAAGGGCTGGGCGGCTGCGCGGTATTGAAAGCCCGTCTCACAGGGGCCAGTGGTGGTGGTGGCAGCGACCCCTTCAGTGGTCCTTCCTCACACCTTCTGTCCCGGCTTTCAAGGCTCCAGTCCTCATCTCCTGGGGCAGACCGTGCTGAAGTTCTGGAGAGACCCCGAGCAGTCATGGCAATTCAGAGGGTAGAGGGCACTGGAGAGCTGACCGGGCAAGGCTCCAGTCTCTCCCACCCACCGGCTCAACACTCCCACCAGCTAATTAATACTCAGGAGCCCGCACTCTCATCTGTGTGAGACGGTATTTTCACATACAGCATATCATGTGAGCTGCCCCAAGAGCCTAGAAGGTTCCCCCAAATGCTTCATTCACTTGTCTTACTAGTAATAATTTAAGCTTTTTCATCTTCCCTTCAACCCCAAACCTGCAAAGAAAAGAAGGCTCCATACACACTCTTTCTACTTCTTGACTTATAACCCTCCTCCCACATTGCCTGGAGCTGCCTTCTTTAAGATGACCACTCATGTTCAGATCTAAACCTAGGGCCTTTTCTGAGTCCTTACTGGCTCTGCTGCAGTTTTCCTGGTACCAGCTTCCAATGCCCCTCCACCTCCTCCCAGTGTACTCCCACCCCACCCTCACCATGCCACAAACAGATAACATGGTTGATCCAAAGGAAGGTGTCTGCAATGACGTCATTCCAGGTATCAGACGCAGACAATATATTGGGTCAGACAATAATGCTAGTGGTTCTCTCAAATCTTTCCATTTGCACAACCACCGACTTGCTCCACAGACAGAGGTGGCCCTAGGTCCCCCTTGCTGGGAACACACTGGGAAGTCACCCAACAGTACATCTCAGCCACTTCCATTTCTTTGGCCCCCAGGAGCTCGTAGAGGCCTCTGCGCTCTGAGTCTCAGACTTCCAGCTCCCCCATTTGCTGAGTAGCAAATGGAACTGAGAGTTGGCATACCCTCCCCCTCCTACCACCTTGTTGAGTAGAAAACTTGAAGCTGGAACCCCTGTCAGGCTTAGGTCTCTGCTGTTGGCCCCCTGAAAGGAAGAGGCTAGAAAGAAAGGCATGTTTCTTCTGCAGGGTGTGCAGAGCTCTAGCATGTAGCAGACAACGCTCATTTATTTGAAACTGTTCCATGGTGCAAAGCCCTCTAATCGATCATTCTTTTGCAAATGTCAATGGGAGAAATGTGAGTTCCGTATTTATAAAGCCAGAAAAATGGGGGCTTGTCCCCCACCTCCCAGGTGTATATTTATGCACTGATGAATGACCCCAAAGTGGGTTTGTTATAGAAAAAGTCCATGCCAAAGGCAGGAACCTTGCATCTGGAAACACAGTCTGACAATTAGGCCTCTGAGCCCAGAGGCTGATGCTCTGTGTTTCCTGAGTGTGACTATCACATCCTTAAGGCTGGGGTGAACCCAAGAGTTTTGGAATTTGGATCCTCATTGTCTCCACAGTACTGTCCCCTGAGGTTGCTTTTTGTTCTGTTTTGATTTTTGTTTGTTTTTGGCTCTGAAGATGGAGCTTTGAGAATCTTGGAAGCCAATAAAAATCAGTGAAGGAGAACAAAACTTATTCCAGTCTTGTGCCGAGAGGAGAGTCACAAGGAATAAGGAGTTAATGTTCAAAAGACCTTTGAAGCAGTTGGATGGGGTGTTCGTCACAGACTTGGGGCATCCTGATTGGGTGGGCATTTCCCAGGAGCCCCGACTTTCCCCGGCTCCACCGTGGGGAACACGCATGCCTGTGCCAAAGACTGACCCCTGACCCCGACTCCTTTGGCCGCCCTCTCTCCCCTCCAAACCAGCCTCTCCTTTCCTGCCTTCCAAACAATGGCGCACTTTGTTTGAAAAAGGTCGGTGAAATAGGAATCACACTTTCCAAGTAACCTTTCGAAAAAGGGGTAAGAGTGAAAACTTGGGACTGGCCAAGCCAGTGGTGTGTGCTGCTTTCGAAAGGGCATCCCCAGGTGAGGTCCAGGCTGAGTAACGTCTGACGAACCGGTGCCTTGTGTTTCGTGCGCTGTGGAAAAAAACCAGCTGCTGTGAAAGGGTTAAAAATGAGCTCTCATGGTCAAGAGCCCCAAGCAACAGGCACGTTCAGTTTCAGTCAGGAAGAAAGACAAGTGTTTGGTTAGTAACGGGATATGGCTGGAGCTGGGTTTTGGCCTGCAGTCCCTCGGCAGGTTGAGAGATGGGGATGGCCCAGTTCTTGCGGTTATTTGGGGTGGGACGGAGGCAGGCAGCCCGGAAGGCAGCGCCTGGGAGGTGCTACCCACCCCTCCTTTACATAGAAGGGAACTAAGGCCCAGGGTGGGCTGGGGACTTGACCTGGGTCATCCTAGTGAGCGGCACCGCAGAAGTAAGAGGGGCAAAGTGTCGCCTTCCAGTTCCAGAGCCCTTTCTGGAAAGCGCGGGCTTGCATGGAACGTGGGCTCAGGCAGACGGGGATTTAGGGTTGTTTCACCCTCTCCTTGGCTGGGTTCCCTCCTGTTCATCCAGATCCCTCATCTGTGAAATGGGCTCCAAAAAATAACTCTTTGGCTGGGTTTTTGGCATTAAATGAGATGGTACATATGAGACCAGAGACCAGCACACTCAAAAAGTGCTCTTTCTTGGACCGCCAGGACTCCTGCCAGGCGTGGGCCTGGTCACAATCAGTACGGATGCAAATAAAGCCTCCAAAAACCAAACACCCCCTTGGACGTCCTATCTACTCCCCGGCCCCTTAGTGGGGGAACTCCACATCAAAGGCAAAGGCAAACGGGATGGGGGAGAATAAAAGAGCCTTTTCTGAGCAAAGGGGAACTCGCCCCAGAGAAGCGCTGAGTTAACGGGGCCCAAAGCCAGCCTGTGAAGTTAGAGAGGCCTGGAGATTAGAAGGCCAAGAGGAAATAATGCTTTTCTTGTCTTGGCTGCAGGGCTGCGGGGGCGCAACAGCTGGAGGGCATATGCGCCTGTTAAGGGCACACTCCCATCAGACAGAGGGAAATCCTGCCCGGGGCTGGCAGGGCCGGAGCGCGGCAGTCTGGGGCTCTCGGGGAATCTGAGCTGGTGCTGCCAAGGCTCCAGGCCCCGCATCCGACCCGCCCGCCCATGGCTGCCTGAGCGGGGGCCTCCCTCCCCAGCCACTGGCCCCTATGGAGGCCCTCCCCCTTCCCAGGAGGTGTCAGATCCAATGATGCTATCGACAGAAAACTCCGAGGATGCCTGCGGTTTATTTTGTATCCACTTCAAAATCCGTATGAACCCCCCTTCCTCCTCGCCTGTGCCTGGATGGGTGACTTTGGCCCCACTCCACAGCCTGGAATCCTTCTCCTCAGCCCAGCTAGACAGAGAGTGGCCTTCTTCCCCGCCCCCCCCGCCCCCCGACTTTTCCTTGGTTTCCTTTATGGGCCACGGGATCAAACTCCTGAGAGAGGAACCAAGGCCACCTGTCGTCCCCTCTCAGACCCTCCGCCTCTGAGCCTTTGGACCGTGTGACAAGATGCCCAGCATTAGCGTCTGCTAATTAATCGGGGAACTGGCTCCCTATTGGCCCATAGCTTTTTACAGACCTGAATTAAACGAAGTGTTTATGTGACAGATATGTGGGAGGGATTTCAGATATAATCACCATCAATCTGGCTGCAGCCAAAATAAATTCTGTGAAAAGTAAAACAAACTGTCGCCCAGACAAAGTAGGCCTTCGGGGTCTCCAGCAATAGCCTGTGTTTTCTTATTTAGCCTCATCTAATATTTCTGCTCTTTTCGGCGTAGATAGGATCTCTGCACGCAGGGCACTCTTGCTGCAGCTGACAGGGGCAGACACATGCTTCTGCCCCCTGAGGGACAGAGAGGGGAAGGGATGTTGCCTATTTACATTAACATTCTTAGTGCAAATAAACCGGCTCTGGCTGGGCACAGGGTGGGGTGGGCACCGGAGATGGAGGTGGGCGGGGGGAGCAGCCTGGCTGTAAGGTGGGGCTCACGCTACAGTCTCCCTTCCTCCAACCTGCTAAGGTCAAGGCCGTGGTAGAGAAGTCAGAGACTGCTGGACCTTTGAGAGAGGGGCTGGGTTAGGCCCCCTGCATGTGCCCATGAGGTGTGCAGGCTTTCTGCGTGCTTTCTCTCTCCCCTTCGGCTGTTTTAGCACTCCTGTGAGGAAGCAGTGAGGAATTTGAGGCTCAGACATGGTAACTACTCGCCCCTCTCTAAAGCTGTGACACTGGGCTTTTGACCCTGACTCTGAAAGCCTGTGCAGTCTCTCTCCGCAATACCTTGCTAAATAAAGAGGAGCGAGGCTTAACCACTCCTCCCTGCGAAGAGGCCTTTGGGCACCCCGGTCGGCCCTGCCCTGCACCCTTCTTTCTCCTTCTCCCTCTCTCTCACAGCTGGGGCTGTTTCATGCCCCCTTTCTCTGGCTCTCCCCGCTTTGGCCCAGCTTGTCCTCCATTCCCAAACCAGGCCTAGGGTAAGGAGGGAGATGTGGAGGGTCTCCAGGCTACCAGCCGCCCGTCCTGCCTGTCTGATAACGGAGCACCACTCTAGCCTCCTGCCTGAGCTCCGGCTCCTCTCCCTCAGGGTCTTGCCCTGGTGACCAGCCTAGGATGCCAGCAGCCCCCCAGGAGCAGAGACTCCCGCTTACTCCATACAGATGTCTGGGGGCTTGACGCCAGCCCTCCCTCTGACCTGTGCCCAGGCTTGGCATACTTACTGAGATTCCACAATGGTGGGGAAACCCCCTCTTTCTTCAGCCACTGCCCCACTGCTCAGCACTTGCCTGGGCCTGGCTCTAGAGGAAGTCATGCCCACTGAACTCAGCGCCTGCCCATCTGCTCTGATCTCTGTCCTGGCTCCCGCGTTTGTGGCCACATCAGGGGATCTGGGGCCACATTCTGTCCCTTCCTCGATATCTACAATTGCTCCATGTAGCATTCTTGGTGCTATGCCTTCCTGAGTCTGATATGTGAGAGGTCCTCTGAAAATCTACCACAAAGGTTATGTTTTTCTGGTTTTTTTTCCCTTTTTTTTCCATCTGCCCCTTTATTCTTCTTTGTAGGAAGCCCATCTAGAATCAAAATGTCCACGCCCAGTGGAAAAGATACTCCATCAGTGATTCAGGTCACAGCACTCCTTTTTCCCTCAATGAAAGTAAAGGGACAGATTCCCTGCTCCCTGAAAACTCTGCAGCACCAAAAGGCGTTGATTCTATCACACTCAAGCTTCTAGACACTTGAATAGAGTAGAAGGAAAATCTCTCTATGAAATAGAAGTATGTTTGTAACTTTGCAAACCCATCCGTTCAATCATTCATTCATTCAGTAATATCTACTGAGGATCTACTCTGTACCAGACACTATTAGAGGCCCGCGGGATATATCAGTGAGTTAAAAATATCTGCCTCCCTGGCATCCGTATTCTACCAGCTGAAGGCAGGTGATAATAGCAGTCATAAACAATAAGAAATGTATACATGGTGACAGAAGGCAAAAAATGCTGATGAAAGAAAGATCAAGGTAAGAGTGATTGGAGGTACTAGAGCAGGGGCTGAGTTACATGTCCACATAGGGTGTTTGGGGCAGGTCTTACAGAGAAGGTAAGGTGTGAACATAGACTTGAGGGAAGTGAGGTTGTTAGCCGTGAAGGCAAATCAGGAAGGGTGTTCCAGGCAAAGGGAACAGCCAGTGCAAAGGCTCGGAGGCAGGGCTGTGTCTGGCACATTTAAGGAACAGCAAGGAGGCCGAAGTGGCCAGAGTGAAGTGAGCAATAGGAGAAGTAGAAGGAGGTGAAGTCAGAGTTGAGGTCAGAACGACACCAGAAACCAGATCATGGAGGGCCTTGCAGGCCCCATAAGCACTTGGAGTCTTTTCTGTCCCTACTCGAATAAATTCATGAAGGCCAGTCTCTCTCATTAGTCAAGCTAGAGTTCAAGAAATTCAATAAATATTTCTTGACTTTGTATGCCAAGTCCTGAGGCACACATTGTTGAGTAAGTCTGTCTCTGCCTTCAAGAAGTTCAAGTTTGGATGCCGGTGGTTTCGGCAGCAGGGTGCAGAGGAAAGCACACTGCACTAGGAGGTGAGAGGCCTGGGTTCTAGTCCTGCCCTTCCATGTAAACTTGGCCATTCACCAAACCTCAGCTTCCTGTCACTGGAGAGAATTCTCTCCCCCGGTGTCCCGGTCACCTCCCAGGCACTATGGCGATCAAATGAATGAAGGCATGCCAAGACTCGTTGAAAACTGAATAGCCCTGTGTAAATAGAGAGGGGGATTAGGGAACCAAGTTAACATGGTCCTTGCCCTATATCCCTTTCCTTGGGCCAGTCAACTCAGGCCATGGTGTCATTTTTGTGCTGCCTTCTTCTCTCTCCGTGACCTCACTGACACCCACACTCGACCTGGTGAGAACCACCACGGCTGTTCATCTGGGTTGGTGCAGATCTCCAGCATGGAAAACACATCCAGGGGTATCTGCTTTGCAAAGGAAATTTGCCCATGCCTTCTCCATGTCACGCTTCCCTGATCAGATAAAGCTGCACTGGGGGTGAACTTTTAAGTCAAGTATGCACGACTCCAACCAACAATAACAAAAACAGGCCCACAGGTTGCTGAGCACGGTGAGCTTTTAAAATGCATTCAGACGGTGTGAGGATATTAATAGGGAAACACGTATCTCATTTCAGGCTACAAAGCAGATCCCACAGTGGGACATGGAAATGCTGGCTGCTTCAAGGTTAGCTTAGACCGAAGAGAGGGACTCGGCTGGAATACAGACACACCTCAGGCTGTGTCCCAGGCGCCGGGCTTCCAGCTCTGACAACACAGCCTGTCAACCCAGCTCTGTTGTGAGTGGAACTGGGCACTCGGTGATGGCCAAAAACAACAGTTGACTAAACTAATGAAGCTACGTGTGGACAGTGATGGAGGTGGAGAAGCATAGAGCTGGACGGGCCCTGTGGAAATCTTCTTGAACACCTTCCTTTATTTTACAGGTAAGGACACCAAGACCTGCGGGTCATGTTGTGACTGACTACAATAACGATGAGACTCTAATGTCATTTTCACGGTGAGTGCATTTGCCTCCAGTGGGGTCACAGCATTCTAAATGTCCTCGGTTATCCTTTCTGTGTCACTGCGACCCTCTGGACGCAGGACTAGCCAAATGGACACTTGGGGGTCCAGTTGTGGGGATAGACTGTGTTGTCACGGTGGAAAGGGCACTGGATAATCAATCCAGAGATCTGGTCTGAGACCTGGTTCTGGACTTATTTACTGGGTGACATTTATCTCCTCGTCTGTTTTCTTCACGGCAAAACATGAGATGTACATAGTTAAGACAATGTGCGTTAAAAGACTCTGAAAACCAAAATTGTTTTCCACCTCTCTTCCAGATTCCAACCTGTCATTTGTGAGGACATGGTTCGAATTAGGGGTGAGTCTCTGAACAGAGTGGGTGGGGAAGCTAGCTGGCCCCACATGGACCTTCCTGGTCACAGTATACAGGGCTTTTCACCATCGATGCCCACCTCCCCCCCCGCCACCCCGGCCCCCCATCACACCCTCCACAGCCCCACCCACGTTCTCAGCAGCCCTCTGGTTGTTCTCAAGTTTGCAAATGTCCCTTCCTCACCTGAGCAACTCCTCCTATCCTTTACAATGGTAGCACTGCTACATCAATAGGACCATTTTGTCTCAGTTTCCTGATTTATAAAATGGGGATAATAAGAGAATCTAGATCATAGAGCTATTCTGAGGATGAAGTGAATTAGTATAAGTTAAAGCTTATAGAACCATACCGGGTTCATGGTAAGTGCTACAAAAATATTTTCTGTTATTATTATTATTAGACTACATAAAATATCATGTGTAATGTAATGAATTACATGTCTGGTCTGCCTCCCCTACTCAGAATATCACAGCCAGAACAGAGTCCTATTTTTCTCTTTTCTCTGTGCTTACCACCATGTCAGGGACATAGCACATGCTCAATAAACACTTGTGGGATAGACGATTGGATGTGGTCTATGTAATCATGTCTATGACATTCATGTCACCTTTTTCCAGTAAACTTCAAAGGACAAGCAGTATGTCAACTCTACCTCTGTGGCCCTCATTTGAATTACCTTGTTGTTTTAAAAATCCCCCACATCTCATTTGTGTTTAAATAACAAAAAAAGTTGTCTTGAAATTTTAACCAGTAGAACTACAACCTGGAAACAAGTGAAACTCAATTGGCAGTGAGTTTTTCCACTTGGAGTTGTGGGCCCAGCCACAGTTTTTGACAGGGTTTCAAGAACAGAATCTAGGGCTGAGTTCTATTTGAAGAGTAATTAAGATAAAAGAAGACACCCCCCCACACACACACCACCACCGCCAAAGTCTTTGGGATCATAAGGTGTGAAGGGGACAAAAGACTTAGGTGAACAAACACAACCTCCAGGAGGAGACAGCTGCTCTAAGGATATGCAGCATGGTGGAGGGAGGTAGCGTGGGGTGGGGAGTTCAATTTCCTAGAAGTGGATTTTAAGCCACTGGTTCCACTTCCTGCTCTTAATCTCATGGCTGTGCACAATAGCTTGAAACTGACACCCAAGAGACTATCTATCAATTTGGGTTTCAGCTAAGAGTGTTGCCAGGGAAACAGCTCCCTTCCTATTGTGTTCTTAATTTCCTATGTCTAATAGTATTCTTATTTTAAAGTTTTTAGTTTAATTCTAGTAAGTTAACATACAGTGTAATATTAGTTTCAGGTGTATGATATAGTCATGCAACACTTCCGTACATCACCCGATGCTCATCACAAGGCCCTTCCTTCATCCCCACCACCTATTTCCCCCATCCCCCCACCCACCTCCCCTCTGGTCACCATCAGTTTGTTCTCTATAGTTAAGAGTCTGTTCCTTGGTTTGCCTCTCTCTCTTTCTCTTTTCTTCCCCCCAGTAGTATTCTTTTCTTTTTATTATTATTATGTTAGTGACCATACATTACATCATTAGTTTTTGATGTAGTGTTCCATGATTCCTTGTTTGCATATAACACCCAGTGCTCCATTCAATACGTGCCCTCTTTAATACCCATCACCGGGCTAACCCATCCCTCCACCCCCCTCCCCTCTAGAACCCTCGGTTTGTTTCTCAGAGTCCATGGTCTCTCATGGTTTGTCTCCCCCTCCGATGTCCCCCCACTTCATTTTTCCCTTCCTACTATCTTTTTTTTTTTTAACATATAATGTATTATTTGTTTCAGAGGTACAGGTCTGTGATTCAACAGTCTTACACAATTCACAGCGCTCACCATAGCACATATGCTCCCCAATGTCTATCACCCAGCCACCCCACCCCTCCCACCCCCCACCACTCCAGCAACCCTCAGTTTGTTTCCTGAGATCAAGAATTCCTCCTATCAGTGAGATCATATGATACTTGTCTTTCTCTGATTGACTTATTTCACTCAGCATAATACCCTCTAGTTCCATCCACATCGTTGCAAATGGCAAGATTTCATTTTTTTGATGGCTGCATAATATTCCATTGTATATATATACCACATCTTCTTTATCCATTCATCTGTTGATGGACGTCTTGGCTCTTTCCACAGTTTGCCTATTGTGGACATTGCTGCTATAAACATTGGGGTGCACGTACCCCTTCGGATCCCTACATTTGTATCTTTGGGGTAAATACCCAGTAGTGCAATTGCTGGGTCGTAGGGTAGCTCTATTTTCAACTTTTTGAGGAACTTCCATATTTCCAGAGTGGCTGCACCAGCTTGCATTCCCACCAACAGTGTAGGAGGGTTCCCCTTTCTCTGCATCCTCGTTAACATCTGTCATTTCCTCACTTGTTAATTTTAGCCATTCTGACTGGTGTGAGGTGGTATCTCATTGTGGTTTTGATTTGTATTTCCCTGATGCCGAGTGATGTTGACACTTTGTCATGTGTCTGGTGGCCATTTGGATGTCTTCTTTGGGAAAATGTCTGTTCATGTCTTCTGCCCGTTTCTTGATTGGATTATTTGTTCTTTGGGTGTTGAGTTTGACAAGTTGTTTATAGATTTTGGATACTAGCCCTTTATCTGACATGTCATTTACAAATATCTTCTCCCATTCTGTCGGTTGTCTTTTGGTTTTGTTCACTGTTTCCTTTGCTGTGCAAAAGCTTTTTATCTTGACGAAGTCCCACTGGTTCATTTTTGCCCTTGTTCCCTTGCCTTTGGTGATGTTTCTAGGAAGAAGTTGCTGCAGCTGAGGTCAAAGAAGTTGCTGCCTGTGTTCTTCTCTAGGATTTTGATGGATTCCTGCCTCACATTTAGCTCTTTCATCTGTTTTGAGTCTATTTTTGTGTGTGGTGTAAGGAAATGGTCCAGTTTCATTCTTCTACACATGGCTGTCCAATTTTCCCAACACCATTTGTTGAAGAGATTGTCTTTTTTCCATTGGACATTCTTTCCTGCTTTGTCAAAGATGAGTTGACCATAGACTTGAGGGTCCATTTCTGGGCTCTCTATTCTGTTCCATTGATCTGTGCGTCTGTTTTTGTGCCAGTACCATACTGTCTTGATGATGACAGCTTTGTAATAGAGCTGGAAGTCCGGAATTGTGATGCCACCAGCTTTGGTTTTCCTTTTTTCAACATTCCTCTGGCTATTTGGGGTCTTTTCTGGTTCCATACAAATTTTAGGATTATTTGTTCCATTTCTTTGAAAATGGTTGATGGTATTTTGATAGGGATTGCATTAAATGTGTAGAATGCTCTAGGTAGCATTGACATTTTCATAATATTTGTTCTTCTGATCCACGAGCATGGAACATTTTTCCATTTCTTTCTGTCTTCCTCATTTTCTTTCATGAGTATTTTATAGTTTTCTGAGTACAGATTCTTTGCCTCTTTGGTTAGATTTATTCCTAGGTATCTTATGGTTTTGGGTGCAATTGTAAATGGGATCAACTCCTTAATTTCTCTTTCTTCTGTCTTGTTGTTGGTGTATAGAAATGCAACTGATTTCTGTGCATTGATTTTATATCATGCCACTTTACTGAATTCCTGTACGAGTTCTAGTAGTTTCGGGGTGGAGTTTTTTGGGTTTTCCACATAAAGTATCATATCATCTGCAAAGAGTGAGCATTTGACTTCTTCTTTGCCGATTCGGATGCCTTTTATTTCTTTTTGTTGTCTGATTGCTGTGGCTAGGACTTCTAGTACTATGCTGAATAGCAGTGGTGATAGTGGATATTCGCTGTGGGTTTTTCATAGATGGCTTTTAGGATATTGAGGTATGTACCCTCTATCCCTACACTCTGAAGAGTTTTAATCAAGAAAGGATGCTGTACTTTGTCAAATGCTTTTTCTGCATCTATTGAGAGGATCATACGGTTCTTGTTCTTTCTTTTATTAATGTATTGTATCACATTGATTGATTTGCAGATGTTGAACCAACCTTGCAGCCCAGGAATAAATCCCACTTGGTCATGGTGAATAATCCTTTTAATGTACTGTTGTATCCTATTGGCTAGTATTTTGGGGATAATTTTTGCATCCATGTTCATCAGGGATATTGGTCTATAATTTTCCTTCTTGATGGGGTCTTTGTCTGATTTGGGGATCAAGGTAATGCTGGCCTCATAAAATGACTTTGGAAGTTTTCCTTCCATTTCTATTTTTTGGAACAGTTTCAGAAGAATAGGTATTAATTCTTCTTTAAATGTTTGGTAGAGGGGCGCCTGGGTGGTTCAGTCGGTTAAGCGTCTGCCTTTGGCTCAGGTCATGATCCCAGGGTCCTGGGATCGAGCCCTGCATCGGGCTCCCTGCTTAGCCGGGAGCCTGCTTCTCCCTCTCTCTCTGCCTGTCGCTCTGCCTACTTGTGTTCTTGCTTTGTGTCAAATGGATGAATAAAATCTTTAAAAAAATAAAAATAAA
Source organism: Eumetopias jubatus (assembly GCF_037043125.1). NCBI lineage: Eukaryota > Metazoa > Chordata > Mammalia > Carnivora > Otariidae > Eumetopias > Eumetopias jubatus. The sequence continues at coordinate 74,652,449 of NW_028274815.1, forward strand.
AAATAAATGTTTGGTAGAATTCCCCTGTCTTCCCCCCAGTAGTATTCTTAAATACATCAAAATACAATCCCTTCAAGGGCTTATAGGGTTAAAATGCAACCATATTATCTCTTTCTGATAGTCACTGGTGAAACTGATAACTTAGTAAATGATGTTACCTGATAATATTTAGATATTAGCTAAGGCACTGATGTAAATATATGTATTAATAAATAGAATATGCATGTGGTATTACTTACAATATTTAAAGAGTATGAGTTAGGACTAGATAACCAGGAATGTCGACTTGCTTTCTTCACCTAATTTATGGTACGGTTTCTAAGCCAACAGCCACACAAGAAGATCCATCAGGTAAGCCGAGAAAGGGTTATGGTCAGTTGTCTGCTAAGATGGCTGCCAACCATTCCTTCCCTCCCTGGATGTTCATGTTGTGCTTCCCATCAAGAGGTGGAGTTTATTTCTCCTCCCCTTGATCCTGAGGCTGGCCTTGTGACTTGCTGTGACCAAGAGAATTCTGCAGACACAATGCTGTCTGAGCCTTGTAAGAGGCCTTTCACAGGTTCAACAGCTTTTACTTTCACTCTCCTAGAGCTCAGAGCCACCATGTGAGGACCCTGCTGAGAAGGGAGACCAGCCAACCCCACATCCCTTTCCAGCCTTTCCAACCAAAGAGAGGCATGGGGGTGGGATGCCATCTTGACCCTACAACCCCTGTCAACATCCCCTTCCTTAACACCTGTTGGAAATGGGATAAGCTGTCTCCCAAAAACCCTGTCCAATTCATACCATCATGAGCGCACAGTTGTTGTTTTGGACGAGTTCAATTTGGAAAGTTTTGTTACACAGCAGTACACCCCTAAAACTAGGGATAGCACTGATCTACATTCTTGTCTGAGCTCTCTTCCTGTGTGGTCTCTTCTTTAGATTAGGACAGGCCAGGAGAAATCTGGAGTGCCTCTCTCTCCCCATTGCTCATACTAGACACTGCTGGTTGATACAACGCTCTTTCCCGTTTAGTCCAGATTCTGCCTTAAACCTCACCACAGAGCTCTAGACCACAACTACTAAGTCATGAGTGTAGGTCTTTGAACTGAAACTATTTGCCATTCTAGGATTAGTCATCATGTTTTGAAAGGAAAGAGGGTTGGTGTACCCTAGTAATCCATTAGTACCTTCTAGAGCCACAGAATGCTAAAGATGATAGAACTTTAGAGATCCTCTAACCTAGTGGTTCTGGACCCTGGCTGCAGATTAAAATTACCTGAGCTGCTTTATTGTTTGTTTTGTTTTGTACTTTCAAGACAGACTTTAAAAAAATAAACAGAATTTAAAAATTTTAACGTGATTATAGATTAATGTAATATGATAGACACCCTAAAGCTCAAAGCTACAAACATAATTCAGATTACAAAACTGATCTGACCAGGTTACAAACCTAAAACATAACCTTTTTAATTTTATCCAAGTAACTGCAAACAAATTTCTCTTTAAGGGCATCAGTGCAGACTTTTATAAAAATTATTTTATCTGGAATTACTTAAATTTTTAACCATTCTAAAAGTATGAAAATATAAACATTTTGGTGTATTTTTTCCATACATTTTGAGCAGAGAATACAGTTCCAAGTAGGTATTACTATTCATGATTGAGAGAAAAATATGTTTCAAATACAAATTCACCACCTTACTGTAGGAAGGATTAGAGGTGAAAAGATGTATCTAAATTCTTCTGAACTCTTCCTATTTGGTGTAGTGTGCCTTCTCTCCTGTACTTTTAGGGTAAATACTTTATAAACAAATGTGGCCATATGCTAATGCTACATTTCTTAGGATTAATGAAGAAAAATGAGGTAGAATAGACTTCAGGTAAGATCTCAGAAATGACATTTCATAGCCTGGGCTCTATATTTAAGTGTGCACTAACCTTTACGATAAAAGGTATTTTCAATTATACTAGTTTTTCCAGTAACACTAGATCTGCATTGCCGAGGACCCATTTCTTAATGCAGAAACAGACCACAATATTTCTATAACTGTTCTTTAAAATTATTCAAACTCAGGAACATCTAGATGCTAAACTGACTTGAAAATAAAGACGAGTTTATAAAACTGGGCTGTTTTCATGTTTTTTGTTTTTTGTGTGTTTTTTTAACAATAGAATAGATAGTTCTCTTGGTGACTGCAGACATGTCGGGCTGTTTGGTGGTATTCAGAACCACTGCAGTCATGGTGGTTTTCCTGATTGGCGTGTGGTTTTCAGTAATTATAAGGAGTTACTTGTCGGAAGCTACTGTCCAACCAGCAAGGTTGCCTTTATGCCTCTATCGCTTTCAGGATCATTAGTACCTGTGCATATTTTCCCCAAATCACCTTGCCTCCTTGTGTCACAAGACCCAACTCACTCACGTTCATCTCCATGACAGTGCCTTTGGTAATAAACACCCAAAGTTGTACATAGTGGGGATGAGGGATTCGTTTTTACACCAAGTATTGGCAGGCAAAAGGCAGCTTTCAATTCAGAATGTGTTACGTGGGCCTCTTGGCAACGTAAGCCCATTGGCCTAACGAACCTCTCCTATTTAGGGGGTGTTCGAGGAAAGCCATCTCCAGCAAAGCAGACTTTAGTAACCACCCTCTTCCATGCTTTGTTCATTCTCTTTCCTGCTTGAATAACTTTTGATACTTCTGTTTCTCCCTGGGCATGAACTTTGGGCAAAGGGACTTCCCATTTGCCTGCTTTCTCTTGGCGTTTTTGTTTCATCATCTTGGAAGGGACTTTAGCTGGGGACTGTCCCTTCCCGTCCAGTAGGCATGGAACACCACTCCTCATAGAGTCTCGCCATCATTCTTTTGTTGGAGGCTTCTCCTTTCATGCATCTTGATGGTCTTTTTCATTTGTATTTTCTCAGCCTGGTGCTGTTCATGGTAGAGCTCGGCTTTCAGACCAATCATCTTTTTTGCCTTCTTTGAACATTCTCAAACCTCCAGACCTTCTTTCTTCCTCTTTTTCTCCTGGTAATCCAAACGATGGCCACAGTGCTTCTGGTGTGACTCAATATATTGGTTTTGTGGCCTGGTGATGGGGCAGAGCTGCTGCTGCTGGTGTGAAGAAGCTCTCAATTTTCTAGTCTCACAGACCCAGGAGCTGACTCCGTGCAACCCCGAGATGGGAAAGAGACTCCCTGTGCTGCTCTAAAAATTGAACCCCACACTGGTTCAGATTCAGTTGAGCCTCATTATTTTAAACTATGCTTATTTCTTACTAGTAAAGAAACTTGACTTCACAAATTGGGGCCTGAAGGAGCAGATCACAGCTGGCCGAACCCTAATGAGGAACTATTTGGAGGGTTTGTGGGATATCGTGGGCAGTCTGTCCAAGGACACAGAGCACTGGAAAGGAGGGGGAGGGTAGGCTTCCTAAGGGGGAAATGAGGCTTCCCCTGAGGGAAAAAGGAGGGAAGGGCAGGCACTCGGGAGAGCCAGCTCCTGGGCCTGAGGGTAGACCTCCTTTCCCTTCTGTCAGAAAAAGCCAGGAGCTGCTCTGTGAGGGCAGTTTTGATATATGACTCCAGATGTGAGTGGAAGATACAGTGTGTGTTTTGAGGTTTTTCCTGTGGAGAATTTCTCAGCCTTCAGACCAGATTGTCAAAGAATTGAGACGAAGTATGAAGCGCATAAGAGATGTGTTTGACACAATAGGGTCAGAAAAATTCAAGGCGCCCTCTCTCCTGGCATGTTTGGTAGGAGCCCTAAAATACAAGAAAGGGACTAGAAACCTTATGACAGTAAAATTTTAAGGCTTCATTTTTTTCAGTAAAAGATGACTTGCTGTCAGGTGTGTGACTTGGTAGCTTTAGGGCAAATATATAATAAATCTCGCCTCCTTCCTGAAATCTGAAGAGTTTATTGCATATAAATAAAAACCACGAGTGCGATAAAATTGCTTCTGTGTCCTCACATGAAAGGTGTTAAGAATTTTCAGACTGTTACCATAATTAAAGTGCTTGGGATGAAAAAACTCTTACTTGAGTATCTCTTCTCCTATCCTGTCTTAAAATGCATTTCTGGAGAAAAACACACTCACCCACTTCAGTATTGTTTTGACCCTACTTTGTAGTTTGAAGAAACTTTACAGCTTTCAGTGACAGCAGGAAAATTGTCTTGTAGTTGAAAACACTACAAACCACAAAGGGCATTGGAATTTGCAAAAATGAACCAGATTTCTCTTCACAGCTTCAGTCGAAAGGGGCAACTTCTGAAGAACTCATTTTTGTCAGTAAAGGAACTGCCTGGAGACCTTCTTTCTTTCTTTTCCTGGGTCTGCTTCTTGATCTCCTGTCTACAGGGTCACCGTGCCTGACTTGCTCTTTCTACAGGTTTTTTTAAAATTGCTTTTTGTATTTGCTTTATATACTAACCATGGTTTTTATTCCACAAGCATAGACTAACAATGGGAGAGGGATCATTCCTCAAGCGAATACCCCTATCTACTTACACTTCTGAGTATCACAGTGGCTACCTCATGGGTCATCCCGGCCCTGTCCCACCTGCTTCAATCATCCCATGCTCTCTCAAGATTTCGTAGTCAGAACTTTGACTCTGCGTATGCCCCACCTCTACTCAAAAATTTAAGGGACTCCCTTTTGCCTACAGAATAAAGCTCAAAGCCCTTAGCCTGGCCTTCAAGACCCTCTATAATCTAGTTTGTTATCTCTGGCACTCACCTCACGTGAAAACTTGGATCCAACTTTGCTGCTTTGCCTGCTCCTATGCCCGTTTCTGGCACCTTGGCTTTCATCCTGCCAGAAATGTCTTCCTCCCTCAGGTATGATTCCTGCAAGGTCCAGCTCACTTCCACCTCTGCTGGGAAGCTTCCCCCAGTTAGCCTGTTCAGATCCCTTGAACTTTAGTGGGAGTTATTTGAGACTTAGCATACCCTGACTTATATTTTTCTTTTTTTTAATTTAAATTCGGTTAGCCAACATATAGTACATCATTAGTTTTAGATGTAGGGTTCAGTTATTCATGAGTTGCCTATAACATCCAGTGCTCATCACACCACGTGCCCTCCTTAATGCCCATCACCCAGTTACCCCATTACCGCCATCCACCTCCCTTCCAGCAACCCTCAGTTTATTTCCTATAGTTAGAAGTCTCTCATGGTTTGTCTCCTTCTCTGATTTCTTCCCACTCAGTTTTCCTTCCCTTCCCCTATGATCCTCTTTACTGTTTCTTATATTCCACATATGAGTGAAACCATATAATTGTCTTTCTCCGATTGACTTATTTCGCTCAGCATGATACCCTACAGTTCCATCCATCCACATTGATGTAAATGGTAAGATTTCATCCTTTTGATGGCTGAGTAATATTCCTCTCTCTCTCTCTCTCTCTCTATATATATATATATGTATATATATGTATATCTCTCATTTTCTTTATCCATTTATCTGTCGATGGACATCTGAGCTCTTTCCACAGTTTCGCTATTGTGGACATTGCTGCTATAAACATTGGGGTGCAGGTGCCCCTTCGGATCCCTACATTTGAATCTTTGGGGTAAATGCCTAGTAGTGCAATTGCTGGGTCATGGGGAAGCTCTATTTTTAACCTCTTGAGGAACCCCCATACTGTTTTCTGGAGTGGCTGCACCAGCTTGCATTTCCACCAACAGTGTAAGAGGGTTCCCCTTTCTCTGCATCCTTGCCAACATTTGTTGTTTCCTGTCTTAATTTTAGCCATTCTGACTGGTGTGAGGTGGTATCTCATTGTGGTTTTGATTTGTATCTCCTGATGCCAAGTGATGTTGAGCATTTTTTCATGTGTCTGTTGGCCATTTGTTTGTCTTCTTCGGAGAAGTGTCTGTCATGTCTTTTGCCCATTTCTTGAATGGATTATTTGTTTTGGGGGTGTTGAGTTTGATAAGTTCTTTATAGATCTTGGATACTAGCCCTTTATCTGATATGTCATTGGCAAATATCTTCTCCCATTCTGTCGGTTGTCTTTTGGTTTTGTTGACTCTTTCTTTTGCTGTGCAAAAGCTTTTTATCTTGATGAAGTCCCAATAGTTCATTTTTGCTTTTGTTTCCCTTGCCTTTGGAGACATGTCTAGCAAGAAGTCGCTGCAGTGAGGTCGAAGAGGTTGCTGCCTGTGTTCTCCTCTAGAATTTTGATGGATTCCTGCCTCACATTTAGCTCTTTCATCCATTTCGAGTTTATCTTTGTGTATGGTGTGAGAAAACGGTACAGTTTCATTCTTCTGCACATGGCTGTCCTATTTTCCCAACACCATTTGTTGAAGGGATTGTCTTTTTTCTATTGGACATTCTTTCCTGCTTTGTCAAAGATGAGTTGACCATAGACTTGAGGGTCCGTTTCTGGGTCTCTATTCTGTTCCATTGATCTATGTGTCTGTTTTTGTGCCAGTACCATGCTGTCTTGATGATTACAGCTTTGTAATAGGGTTTGAAGTCCAGAATTGTGATGCCACCAGCTTTGGTTTTCTTTTTCAACATTTCTCTGGCTATCTGGGGTCTTTTCTGAAATCTGTTTCATTTCTATACACTAATAATGAGACAGAAGAAAGAGAAATTAAAGAATCGATCCCATTTACAATTGCACCAAAAACCATAAGATACCTAGGAATAAACCTAACCGAAGAGGCAAAGGCTCTCTTCTCTAAAAACTACAGAACACTTATGAAGGAAGACAAAAGAAATGGAAAGACAATCCATGCTCATGGATTGGAAGAACAAATATTGTTAAAATGTCTAAGCTACCCAGAATAATCTACACATTCAAGGTAATCTCTATCAAAATACCATTGACATTTTTCACAGAGCTGGAACAAATAATCCTAAAATTTGTGTGGAACCAGAAAAGACCCTGATTAGCCAGAGGAATATTGGAAAAAGAAAACCGAAGCTGGTGGCATTACAATTCTGGGCTTTTATTTTTCTTTTTTATGTGTGTGCCTTATTTTCCTTTCTAGAGGGTAAAATTTCATTCATTTATTTAGCACATATTTATTGTGGCCCAACCATGTGTGAGGCCCCGAGTCCCACATGAGAATGCTGCCGGGATGAAGACACACATGGTCCCTGCCCTCAGGAGCTTACATTCTAGTGAGGAATCATAACCATTCAGTGTGCCAAGTGCTATTTAGGGGACAGCATTGGGTGCCATGGGAGAATGTAAGAGGTCCAGTCAAACGTATTCAGGAGGGTTAGAAAGGCCTCCTAGAAAAGGCAATGTCCTAAGCAAGACTTAAAGGATAAGTAGGAATTAGCTAGGCAGCATGTGGAGGAAGCCTGTTTGAGCAGAGAGAACAGCGTGCATAAGTTATAGAAACGGAAGAAGTCAAGGATCAGGCATAGAGGAGGTGGGAGCACTGGTGGCAAGAACACTTTTGGGGGCAAGCAGAGGCAGAGTCCTGAGCCTTCTGTTCATTCTGTCAATGGACGCTTTTTTTTTTTTTTAAGACTTTTCAATTTATTCATTTGAGAGAGAGAACCAGAGAGAGCAGAGCAGGGGGGAGGGTCAGAGGCAAGAGGGAGAAGCAGCCTCCCTGCTGAGCAGGGAACCCAATGCTATGCGGGGCTCGATCCCAGGACCCTGGGATCATAACCTGAGCCGAAGGCAGGCACTTAACTGACAGAGCCACCCAGGCGCCCCTTGATATTCAAGTTTTTTAGCAGGGAGAAAAGAAAAGTTTACCTTTGGAAAGACAACCAACAGTGTCTGCCACATAACATCGCCTGAATATATTGACTCAAACCCCTATACCAAAGGCCTAGCAGAGCAAAAGGCATGCTTATTTCCAGGCCTAAAAACTATTTGCATCAATTTTCACTGTCACATACAAGATGACTAGATTTCAACAAATATTTATGAAACATACAAAAAAGCAAGGAGAAAGACACTCTCAAGAAGCAAAGCAATCAGCAGTGTCAGACTCAGATATAACATAGATGTTGGCTTGATCAGACAGAATTTAAAATAACTGTGGTTTCTATGTTAAAGGTTCTAATGGAACAGATGGACAATGCACAATAGCAAATGGGTAATTTTAGTAGAGAGACAGAAATAATAAGAAAGTATCAAATGGAAGTGCTAGAAATGAAGGACAAAGTAAAAGAGTTGAAGAATGCCTTCAATGGTCTCATTAGTAAGCTTGATACAACCAAGAAAAGAATCATTGAACATGAAGATCTATCTTTATGAAATTACCCAAATGGAAGCACACACACACGAGTGAAAAAAAGAAAGAAAGGCAGAGCATGCAAAAATCTGAGGGACAATATCAAATAGTCTAATATACATATAAATTGCAATTTTAGAAAGAGAGAGGAAAGAAAAGACAGAAGAAATATTTAAAGAAATAATGGCTGAAAAGTTTCCAAAATTAATTATAAATATCACCCATGGATCTAAAAAGCTCAGAGAGCACCAAGCAGAATAACAAAACAAAAGCAAAACAGAATAACCTAGGCATAGAAGATTCAAACTATTGAAAGCCAAGGATGAAGGAAAAAGACATTCTATGCATAGGAGCAAAGATTTAAAAATTACTGCAGACTTCTTGTCAGAAGCTGTGTAAGCCAGAGGATGATGGAGTCACATCTTTAAAGTGCGGGAGGGGGCGGGGGATGGGGTGGGGAATCTCTGTGGAGCAGAATTTCCTACCCAGTGAAAATATTTTTCAAAAATTGAGGGAAAATATACTTTCTCAGACAAATGAAAGTATTGTTGATCACAAGTAAAAATTGGAAATGGTATCCCACTATTGTTTAATTCTGTACTGGTGAGCAGTGAAGCTGATATTTTTGTGTTTAGTATTGACCTGTAGTTTGTCTTTTATGAATCGCCAATTCCTATCTTTCATCCATTTTTCTGTTGGTCTATTTGTCTTTTTCTTTTTTTAGATTTTATTTATTAATTTGAGAGAGAGAGAGAGTGCACAAGCAGTGCGAGCAGCAGAGGGAGAGGGAGAAGCAGGCTCCCTGCTGAGCAGGGAGGCGGACTCGGGGCTTGATCCCAGGACTCCAGGATCATGACCTGAGCCGAAGGCAGATGCTTAACCAACTGAGCTACCCAGGCGCCCCTATTTGTCTTTTTCTTATAGGAATTCCTTATATAATTTGAATAACAATCCTTTGTTACATACATAGCAAATATCTTTTCATGATCTGTCACTTTTTTTTAGTATGTTTATGCGACTTCTCTTGACAGAATGTTACAATTTGACAAAATTAAATCTAATCACTTTTTCCTGTATAGTTTTTGCAGAGGCTTTCCCTACGTCACATTCTCTAAGATTTTCTTCTAAGGTTTTATAGTTTTGTATATTGTTTAGGTCTTTAATCCTTCTGGAACTTACATTTTTGAGTAGTAAAAAGTAGCAATGTAAATTAATTTCTCCTAAATGGTTAGTAAATTGCTCCAATATAATTTTTTAAATAGTCAGTATATTCTTTCCCTATTGATTTTAAATGCCACATTTATCATCAAATACCTTCCCATATATTCATGGCTCAGTTTCTGTATTCCCTTTTATGTCCCATTGAGCTATTTTGTACCAATGTTACAATGTTTTATTTCCTGTAGCTCTATGTTTTGATACTGTGATAGCCAATGGCCAGGCTTGTCCCGCTCAGCTCCTCCCAGTAGATAGATGACATGCCTGTCTGAAATTTTGCAAAAGGAGTCCTGAAAGAGGGCACATGCTCTTACATTTCTGAAGTAGCCCAGCAGACAGTGGGCTGTAGGATGAGTAGTGATAATAATCACATGACCATCACACATGGCCTGTCATATTGTCTTAAGGCAACCGGGCATGTTTGATGCCTGGTTATTATCATTTAATCTGTGTGCAGTGCAGCAATATGGCCTTATAGCAATATAGCAAGAAACTGAAACTGATAATAGGTCTGGATAATGTGGCTTACCAAAAGTGGTTTTGCACAACCATCCTGGAGTTTTGAGGCATTGTGGCTGGGGGCCTACGGGCTCCAAAAAACACTGTTCAGGACTTCCCAACACCTGACAGTTTCTTTCTGGCTGGTTGACCATGACCAGAACTCAGACTGTCTCTCATAGTGTGATTAAGGTAAACCAAGGAGCAGTACTCCCCAAGTTCTCCTACTTGATGCAGTCTCTTATCCTTTAAGGTCATTGCAATGAAAGCAATGCAATTTCTGTACTGTCTGAGTACCTGAGTGTTCCTTCTTACTCATCTTCAAGCCTACCCTCTGTTGGACTACTTCAGAAATTTACGACAGCATGCTCTCTCTTATAGAACTTCTTTTTCAGAATTACCTTGGGTATCCTTTCACATTTTCTCTTATAGGAGAATTTTAGAATCAGTCTAGAACTTCTTTGAAAGATCCCACTGGGAGTTTGATGATGATTTCACTGAATGTGTAGCTTAATTTGGCGGGGGGTGGGGGCGATAATCATCTTTAGATGTCAAGCCTTTCCAACCAGATACAGTTACATTTTCTTCATTTGTTTGGGTTTTCTTTAATGTCTTTCAGTAAAATTTTATCATGTTTTCATTTAGATCTTAAACATTTTTTGTTTATTCTTGGGTATTTTGTAATTTCATGGCTTTGGTGAATAAGATCTTTCTTCGTGACATTTTGCAATAGTTATTGTAGGATATAGTCAAGGTGTTGTTTTCATATGTTAACATTGTGCTTGTCCTCCTAACTGAACTCTGAACTGTGATCGTTTACTTCAGATTCTCTTAGGTTTTTTATTTTTTATTTTTTTATTTTTATTTTTTCTCTTAGATTTTTTAGATACACAATTATGTTGTTTGCAGACACTGACAGTTTTGTTTCTTCCTTTCAGATCCTTATGTGTTATTGCTTTTCCTTGTCATTTGACTGGCCAGGACTTCTAGGTCAATGTGAACTAGCTATGGGGATCCTTATCTTGTTCCTAATACCTATCGGACTAATTCTCTAATTTCATTACGAGGTAAATATTTACTCTAGGTTTCTGGTTGACGTTATCAAGAAAAGAAAATTTTCTCCTATTTTCAACTTGCTAAGAGTTTCTTGGGGATGAGTATTAAGAATCATGAAATAATTTTTCTGCTTCCATTGAGATAATCATAAAATTTTCCTCTTCCAGTCTATTAATATTTTGAAGTGCTGAACCAACATTGCTTTTGAGGGATTAAATGCCATTTGATTTTTCCCTATTGTGGTAATAATGCTTTTAGTTTGCTTATAGATACTTAAATAGGACAGGCAGTCTTTGGTTTGCCTGAAAACTGCCTGCTTCAAAGGTCTCCCTGAGTCCATTGTTCTATTATTTTTGTCTCTAGTGATTGAGTTTGTGGTCATCATCTTCAAAGTTTTATTGCAAATTATTTAGGGGAAACTAAGGATACTTGGGACATATCCTTAACCTTTAAAAGTTGGCATCATAGAGGACAACCAGGGCATACCAACTGGTGACTGGTGTCTGTCAGAAACACAACCCTACATTTGAGGTGGTTGGCAAAGGGATGACCCATGACCCATGATCACATTGCGTATAGCTCATCTCCATGTAAGGAATTATGGAAAAGTGCAAATGATCACATAAGAGTAGAGAGGATATACTTCTTTGGAGTCAATCAATCCGAAATCCTGGACAGACAGGAGGCCAGTGTTCTTTCAGTTTCCATGACAAGTGGAGGATTTACCATGATGTTAATGAAGCATAAGCTTCAGGGCCTCTCACTTAAAAGGGACCTTTCCAAGGCCCTGCTTCTAATTTTATATTTGTAAGTTTGTATTCTTTTCCTAAAGAGAGACCCTAAGTTGTGTAAGCCTTAGACCCTACAAAACCTGGGTCCATCCCTAATGAGAACCCCAGCCATAGCTTTGCATCGCGGCCACCAAGCCTAGACCCGGGGCTCTGAAAGCCCTATCTGGCAACCCTGATAATTCTCTCAGTTTAGCAATTAGAGTGGGTGGCAGATTAAATTACCCTGTTGCTTCCCAGCTGGGCTAGGAGAACTGTGGCCTGACGTAGAAGCCGGTGGGTGTCACAGGGAACAAGTGCTTGGCTATCTCACACTTCACTCGCGGTGGGGGCACATGACCAAATTCATTATTAACGCTGAGCTGATCTGGTTACCTTGATTGACACTAAGTGATTTCAGCCTGGGCTATATTTGTCTTCGTGGGGAAAATGACTGCGCAGAGCTGAAAGGTTATTTCCCTCTTCAAATACATTTGGGCCTGTCACTGTGGAGTTACCTACCCTGACATCAAAATTGGACCCACGGGCTTTGGAAGACAGCAAATGACATCATGGGCAAAAAATGGTGTCAGCTTCATTTTGTTTTTTCCTTCTCTTTCTGGACTCTGACAGAGAGGTAGTTTGTCTAGAAATTGCAAGGCTTTCAGGTGAGGAAAAGGAAGAATTGGTAGTAGCAGTTACCTATCTTGCACACACACAAAAATAGTTTCCAGGATATGTTTCTCTGTCTTCCTGGTCTCTCTCTGTTACTGTGAAGCTTATTTATTTATTTATTTTATTTGGGAGGGCTTGGATGTCTAAATAATAAGACTAATAAATCATTCACCTGCTACTGAATAAAAATCTAACCTCTTACTAGAATAAAATATTCCCCTTAGACAATACATATTTTTGTTTATAGAACCAGAATTACCTACGAGAAACTCCATCCTTAACTGTGATACCCTCTCCCAATGGTTGCAAAGCATGTAAGAGAGGTCTTCGAATGACATGGTGTTACATTTACAGTGTTGTGCTATGTGATTCTGAATGTATGTAAGAAATACATCAAACCCCCGGGCGCCTGGGTGGCTCAGTTGTTTAAGCGTCTGCCTTGGGCTCAGGTCATGATCCCAGGGTCCCAGGACCGAGCCCCGCATTGAGCTCCCCACCCCATGGTGGGCTCTCCACTCAGCAGAGAGTCTGCTTCTCCCTCTGCCTCTCCCCCTCTTCCTGATTGTGTGCTCTCTCTTTCGCTCTCTCTCAAATAAATAAATAAAATATTTAAAAAAAAAAATACATCAAACCCAGTAACACAGGGAAAAATCAGATGCTTCTAGGCCATAAACTTCAATTAGAAAATTTAAATAGATTGAAGGAAAAATTTTAGCCTAAAGATACCAAATAGAGTTATAGTGGCTTAAGGTGAACCATTGCCCTACCTCATAGGATTTACTTATTTTGGATGAAACAAAGGTTAATGAATTTAGCAAGCAGTCGTATTGATGTATGCATCCTCTAGACTTGAGAATAAAAGGAAATGTTTTCAAAAACTGCACCTTCTGTCATTGTTCTTGTTATCGTATAAGATTCTGATGTCTGATTCTCCACTGGTGATGAAGAGAGGAGGGACCCTCTCGCAGGGTCCACAACTGTTGAGTTTGAATGACAGCAGCTCATTGCAACAGTGACCCACTTGGAGAAACAATTCCCATCCCAGACTCGGGCGGCGGGTGGGGGAGGAGAGCTATCGTTCGGCTTCAAGTCACAAAGTCATAACTACCGAATCTGCTCCTCCCCTGTTGGATCTCTGCCTCCTCTCCAAGGGGTGATGACAAGGAGATGGGTTGGCTTCTCATTAGCCAGAGAAATAGGAGGGAGTGTCCACTGACCCAAGGAAAACATGTTCTCTTTAATATAGACCAGCATATAAAAATGCATGTAAACAAGCATTTTTTATTTGAACATTAAATTTTATTGGTACAGAACATGTGTTTTGTTATACTGGTGACTAATGCCTTTTAAAAAACGAGGTTTTGGAATGCCATTCTGCTTATGTAACAAGATAAAGAGCTTTTAGAACATTGTTCTGGAGCAAACCCCTATAATAATAGTTGATTAACAACAAGACAACTTGAGGTGCCAAAAATATTTTCTGCAAAGCCCTCTATTAAATGGAAAAACGTTTTAGGTTTTTTTTTTTTCTCTTTAATGATATCCAAATGGTTTTTGTCCGAAAAATCTAGACTTCAAAAGTCATCAGTTTGCAAATATCGGTGCACAACAGTATTTGTTTGCATGTAGATACCCTGCTTGGTCCCTATTTCTCTGCCTAATTGGGCCAGTGATTTATTCAAAAACGTCTAGTTGAAAATAAATGTATCTGTGAGAGATAGAAGAGGAAAATCTAGGCACGAAAGTTAATAAATGCGCCCAAAGTTGCTCAGTACCAAAGAAAAAAATCACATTTATCTCAACACTGACTATCTTAGGAAGTCTTGGTTATGGCTCATAATCATGATTTACATTTTGTAGGAAAATGCTTTTTAGACTGCAAATGAATTCCTGGATGTTGGCCATGATGATGATGATGATGATGATGATGATGATGATGATGATGACATTTATGGGAGTGTGCTTGTTCACAGAAAACAACAGGAAATGCCAAGGAGGTAAAATAAACAAAGATACTTTCAACAAAGAAACTAAATTTTTGAAATAATGAACATGGTCAACAATGAGTATTTTCCCAGGTTAGTCATTTTCTGGTGCAGTGAAGTATATGGACAGGTAAGTCCCTGGTCATAGTTACCTGGAGACGGGGGTCAGCCTTCTTGGGCTCTGCTGGGCCCCACAACCTGGCATCTTGTGGAGTTGTGTGTCATTGCTTCTACCTGGCCTCTGGAAGCTTTGGACTTGGGCCATCGGGGAAGATCTTCCCATATTCACATTTCACAAGGATCCTAAGGTCTGCAGGGTACATATGTTGAAAAAGAAAAGTGATTAATTCTCGTGATCATGAAGCAAACCCAGAACTCATTCCAGGGGAAATAGTGGGGTTCTGGCCCCTCCTCCAAATTTTAAAGTTGATGTAATTCAGGACAGCCTTGGTCTCTCCAGATTGTCCCTTATTTCTGAGTTGAAGTGATCATAGGCCTGATCTGTGTTCTGTCCTAAAACAAAACAAAATACACATTATCTACTGTACAGCAGGAAGCTTGTGGGCTTTGAGAACTGACAGCCTGAGTTTGAATCTGGGTTCTTAGTAAGTGCATAACTTTGGGCTCACTTGCCTGTTTCCTCACTTGTAAATGGGGGAAATGATACTTTCTTCTCCCAATATTATGAAGCTTAAATGAGATAATATGTGGAAACCACCCAGCACATAGTAGACACCACCCAATAAATACTCATCCCTCCACACCTCTTCTGCAAAGGTCTTTCCTGTTTGGATAAATTCAAACTTTCCAGAGGCTGAGCGCTCTTGGCAGTTCTCATTAACTTACTCATAAAAGATTTTCCAGAGTATTTTTTTGTTTCTGGATTGTCAGATCATATGGGTGGTGTTTTGATTTTGAAATGGTTCTCAAGGTCTCTTCATAGTTGCAATATTGCCCTTGAGGGAGGCAGAGCTGAGGTTAGAAAGTCTCTGCGGGAACGATGTACCTTATCTTTGTCTGCTGAGCCCCTTTCTAAAAGGAAGAAATGCCCTACAAATCCGTATTCAACCCCAGGCTCCTCCCGGAAAGAGGAGAAGAGGAGTTCCATATACCCAGTCACTCTGACCCCTTGCTTCAAAGGGATGCTGTGTTAATGACTGTGTTCATGGCAGAGTTTGTTGGAGAAAGATACTTTTCAGGGGCAAGGCATTCCCTGAACCCCACATATATCACTGCATGGAAGGCTGCCTGTTCCACCTGCACACTGGGTGGGCTCTGGCTCTCTCAGATAGTAGAAGAAATAGTGATCGGTGAACACAAGTAGGGATCTTAGCCTGGTCAAATTTAAGATCATTAATTCAGCAGATATTTTCTGAGCACCTTTCCCTGAGGGTATATAGGTTTTGCCCATCGTTCCATAGCAACCACACCAAAGGACCCACTGTTTACATCAAAGTTGATTCAGGGATCCATGGAAGTGTTTTTAAAAGTAGGTGAATCCCCTGAAACTGTGTGTCAAAGAGTACATGCATGTGCCTGTGTGCTTCTGGGAAGAACATCCAGAACTTTCATTACCTTCTCAGAAAGTTAGGAACCACCTGCTGGGTGTAAACTGAATGTTCTCCCTGTGCTCAGTTAGGGCCCAGAGGAATCTTGGCTCCGCAGTCCCTCCTGGGACTCCAGATCGATAAAGTATCATGACCGAGGGTATACTCACCATTCCCCAGAAGCCCATACCCAGTGACTGAGTATTTGCTGGACTGCCTTTCAACCACTGCTACCTGGACCATCACAGGCTGATCTGCATTTGGCTAAAGAGAAATCATTTCCAACCATCTGGAACTCAGCCACCTTCTGGGCTTAAGCTATAGGAAGAGCATTGAGCTTGGCCTTAGAGGATGGTTGCTCTGAGCTGTGCTTGACCTCTCCTCTCCTACTGGGACATGAATGCCTGGCTGCAATTCTGTGTCCCTCCCTCATGAATGCACCCCTGTACACTGCCTGGCACCCAGGAAGTACTCGGCTCAGGTTCGTGGAGTTGAAGTGAGAGGGGCTGATAATTCTTGCCCTAGGCTGGGAGAGGAAATCAGACCATATAAATAACCATAATGCAAGGCAGAAAGGGATCCATTTCATGAGAGAACTGCAGGTCAGGGGCTCCGGGGCGGCAGCGCAGAGGATGACAAGGTGATCTTAGACCAAGGGCTGGTTCACTTGATGGGGAATCAGAGAAGTCTTTCCGAGGAGGAGCCCTAGAGGTGGGACTAGTAGAAGGTAGACAAGGGGATATGCAAACAAAGGGACTTTAAGGGAAGGAAGTGGCCTGGACTGGAGAACACAAGGCAGGGAGGCACAGGGCAAGGGCAAGCAATCCAGTTAGGCTGGAGCCAAGAGTGCCTGGAAGGGACTGGTCACATTGGGTTACAAAGTCAGTGGGTGCTGCCCACTGCTCTGTGCGCTCCTCACCCAAGGACTGAGCAGTGGGCCTGGCTGTCCCCCTTGGCTGGGCCACTGAGCTGTGGCTCGTGCCCCAGGCCAGGGCAGCCCAACCAGGCTCAGTGCCGAGCCGGGTTATGCGCTTTACAGCTAAAGCATCGTTGGGTCTCAGTGGAAGGTGCTCCTGCTTGTTGGTTCTCTGAGCTCACGTAGGTCCCTATGGACGGCAGGCAGGGAGCAATCTGCAAATACTGAGGCAGCCCGTACTCTCTCCCAGGGGGTCACCTTTCAGCTTTGTAATGTCGTCATTCCGCCATGAAGCAGGGCAGTGTTATTGCATTTGCAAAATGGTTTTGTTCTCTCCATGTACTCTACCGCCCCCTACTCCCCTCCCCCAGACTTCAGTTTATCTGTCTCCAGCTGATCTCTGGTATTTTCAATGTTACAACTTCTCACCACAGAGAGAACACTCTGGGAGGCAATAAACATTGGAATTTTTGCTTAGTAGCCTCCAAATATCCTTTAAAAAGGCGTTTCAAGGGACGCCTGGGTGGCGCAGTCGGTTGAGCATCCGACTCTTGGTTCCAGCTCAGGTCGTGATCTCAGGGTCAGGGGATAGAGCCTGGCGTCTGGCTCTGTGCCCAGTGGGGAGTCTGCTTGAGATTCTTTCTCTCCCTCTCCCTCTGCCCCTCCCACTTGTGCTTTCTGATTCTAGAATAAATAAGTCTTAAAAAAAAAAAAAAGTCATTTCAATATCTTACTTCCTCTAGGCAGTCTTCCTGGATTGCCTTTGCCACTTTGGTTCCTTTATGATGGCCTTGCTATTTATATAGGTGGTTCTCTTCCGTTGTTGCAGGTCCTCAAGGAACATTATATATATTTCAGGCCCTGGGCCCTTTAAAGCGTCGATTCTCTTGAATTATGAATGTAAAGAAAAAGTTAAGAGCATACAGTCCCTCTTTTTAGGCTGAGGACAGGGGAAGGAGGATTCTGGTATCCCCTCTCTGCCTCTTTGTGGGAACTGTGTCCTCCGTCAGCCTGGGAGCTTCGGTCCCCTCTCTCTCCAGAGCGATTACCCAAGGCTTGCTGGGGAGAAGGGCGAGCTGTGAAGTGGGTAGTAGGCGGGGGGTGTGCAGCCCAGGCCCCTGCGCCCACTTTCCTATAGGAAGTCAAGCATCACTAATTAGGCCAGAGGACTCTAGAGGGGTTTGTGGCCTAAAAGTCTGGGGAATCCTGTCTACATGGCCACAGCCTGTTGCTGTCCTCAGCTCCGAGGACACAGTCCCCGAGGGGAGGTGTGGGACTTCCTTCTGCTTGGCTTTTGGAGACTGGTGGGGTCAGGACAGCAAGAGAAAGCTCTGATTCCCCGACTGTCACCGCGTGCCCCCTCCTGAGCCCTGTACTTGGCCAGGCCACCCCAGTCTCAGACCCGTGCCCATGCTATCCTGGCCAGGATAGGGAGATTCTTCTAGCTAAGGAGAAGGGCTAGGCCAAGTCTGAGAGGCGGCATGGGTGCCCTGACAGCTAAATAGTTGCCTCACAAATTTCAGTAGTGACCCCAAAGGGTGCAATGTCTGTATATTGATAATCTGCCAGTTACAAAACTGTAACATGACTCTTTTAAATGTATCCAATGACATATAAATAGCATAGCAATTTGATACTCACCATCAGCTGTTTAAAAAATACCTAACAGGCTCTTCTTTATCAACAGAAATCTTACATTGTTCATATTTCTCCTTGAATCTGCATTTTCATTCCAACTCCCCCAGAGATTTTCATCCTATTTTAATGCTTATCATACTCTGAAATAAAAATATGTGTATATGTTGAAGTTAACTTTAAAAATCTCCTGTTATCATAAGCTCCAGGTGTTAAAAAAAGTTTCTAGATTATCCATTAAAATAGTTTTTATTATACAATTAATCAAAATACTATAAATATAATATGAATTTTAATAAATATATAACAAAAATACAATGATACTGAAAATGCATCTTTTTTATTTTAATTTCGGTACAGTTAATATACAGTCTTGTATTAGTGTCAGGCGTACAATATAGTGATTCAACAGTTCTCTATATTACTCAGTGCCCATCATGATAAATGTACCTTAATCCCCATCACCTATTTCACCCACACCCCCCACTCACCACCCCTCTGGTAACCATCAGTTTGTTGTCTATAATTAAGGGTCTGTTTTTTGGTTTGTCTCTCTTTTTCCTTTGTTCACTTGTTTTGTTTCTTAAATTCCACATATGAATGAAATCATTTGGTATTTGTCTTTCTCCGACTTATTTCGCTTAGCATTATACCTTCTAGCTCCATCCATGTTGTTGCAAACACAAGATTTCATTCTTTTTTATGGCTGAGTAATATTCCACTGTCTATATATGCCACATTTTCTTTATCCATTCATCAGTTGATGGACAGTGGGCTGCTTCTATAATCTGGCTACTGTAAATAATGCTACAATAAACATAGATGCAGAGATCTTTCCGAATTAGTGTTTTTGTATCATTTGGGTAAATACCTAGTAGTGGAATTACTGGAACATATGGAAGTTCTATTTTTAATTTTTTGAGGAACCTCCATACTGTGGGAAATGCATCTTTTAATGACATGGGAAGGATTTCTTTTATGCTCGCTCCTCTACCCATGAATAAACATTACTTATTGTTAGAATGAGACAGTGTTTAGCTTCAATTCCATTGCTATTTTTCCTTTCTTGTAGATGCACCTGAGAAAGTGTGTCCGTAGAAATATGATGAGAATAAAAAGAGTTTTGTCATAGCAGTGAGACTTGATTCTTTGAACCCCTTCCCAGTTATATGCCAAAATCATATGGTAATCTATCATCAAAAATTATTTTTAATGATCTATCAGCTGACAGTTTAATTAGATCCTCCATCAATTTAGCTGAATGCAAAGAATGGAGAATCAACTGCCTGGGGAAATTTATTCTTGGTCATTGCACTCATTCAAGTTTCTCAGTTGCTAGAAAGTATTTCAAAAAAAGGCTCTACTATCACTTATGGAGGACTATTGATTGCATCCTGCACTTTTTCACATTAAAGTGCTTTGTTTAACCCAATATACTCTGAAAGGGTTCGGAAAAGAAAAAATATTGTTAATCTTAACAAATCTTGCTAATACCGAGTCTTTTAAATAAAAAAATTCATCTTACACACACTCACACACAGCTGCATATTATCTCATTCAGTTTATGGATTTTGTCCACCATTTAACTTAATTAGTTAAGCCAAAACTCACTGTCAAACCAAATGACCAAATCAGACTCAATCTGAAAAAAATCAAACTTCATTTTTTCATTCAAATAAACATGTTGACATGCATCCTGAAGACAGTCTCACTTATGAATTCTATTTCTGGTAGAGTGGGAAATAAGGCACAGAGGCTTTTGCCACGAGCTTGTCACCTGTAGGAAGTGAGGTGCTATCAGCTTGATATTTGTTCTGGGCTCTCTCTTTACTTTGCTTTTATGGGATTCTCCCACAGAAAGGCTGCATCCTTTGACAGTGGTCAGGGAATGGAAGAGGTGAGATTGTTAAATAAAAAATATCTTAAATTGTCCCTTTGTTTGATACCCTGGAAGTTTTAATCAGCTGGGAACGATGCACCATAGGAATTAAGACTCAGGGAAGGTGAAGGGAATCCTTATCTTTTGTGAAGCAGGACTGTGAGGAGGAAGTGGGAGTGGAGAACCCACAGGAGGAGCCTTAATTAACCAGGAGATGTTCTCAGGCAGACCCGTTTTAGGAAAAATAGACATGGAAGTTGAAAATCTAGAAATAGATTTCCTTAAAACTACTTGTGTCCACATATCTTTTGGAAAGTCTTAGGTTATCCCTGGCCACACATCATGCCCTGGTTCAAAGACCATTGGACTAACCCAAGGAGTGACAGGGTGGCCAGAGCCACAGGAAGGCCACATTGTCCCTCACCTCTCACATCTGGTGTCACTCACCAAACATTTATTGAGAACCAGGCACAGGGCTGGATCCTATGGGGAAAAGTACACTCCTCACTCCTGCCCATAAGGAGTCCATTTATTAGAAGCAAGTCACGAGGCCCAGCTCACACTCCAGGGAAGGAGACTAGTGAGGCCGAGCATGCCAGCAGGCAAGCATCATTGAGAGTCATCTCAAAAGCTACCTGTTAAAGAACTTCATGCTTTTTCTGACTCAGGTGTGAGTCCTGGTTGCTTGCTGGGGAAAGAGGAAGAGTCTCACTCCATAGCCTGTAACAGAAATAATAAAAGTTTTGAAGAAAACATATGTATAGAGATATTTACTACTATATTGCTGATAATAACAAGAAATTAGAAACAGTACAGATGTCCCTTCAAAGGTCTAGGAAGTGTCTTAGCAGTAAGTACCTCCCGCTTCCTGCCCCAGCCCCTGCTCAGCCCAATCAATTTAGGCTGTGAAGTAGGAGGGGGGACGTGCGCAGAGCAGAGCCTAACATCCATGGCTTACTCCAATCCTCCTTCACCTGCCCCCTTTCCTCTTGCCCACGGGAATGTGCAGAGGCTGGATATGAAGGCAGGTGAAATGGGGAGCCTGCAGGGCCAGGAGAATGTGAAAGGCCTGCAGTAGCAAAGGGGACGAAGGACAGGTTCTGTAAACGTGATCTCCTGGGAGAAATGGGGAGGCATTTGTCAAGTGGTACCAAGTTTCAGTTGTGCAAGGTGAATAAGCTCTGGGGATCTGATGTCCAGCATGGTGACTATCATTAGTAATACTGTATCATATATTTGAAATTAACTAAGAGGGTAGATCTTAAGTGTTTTTACCACACATATACACACACACAAAGAAAAGAGAAAAAAAAGAGAGAAAAGAGCATGGTAACTATGTGAGTTGATGGATTTGTTAATCAGCTTGAATGTGGTGATTATTTAGCAATGTATACATATACCAGATCAAGTTGTACACCTTAAACATACAAATTTTATTGTCAATTATACCTCAATTAAGCTGTGGCGGTGGGGGAGGGGATGACCCCCTATAAAATAAAGATGAAGGGAACTAGCTGCTCTCTTGTGTGCATACTCTGTCTCTCTGTCTCTGTCTGTCTCTGTCTCTCTCTTTCTCTCTCTCACACACACATCATTTTGCCAATTATAAATCTACCAGCAAAATACTTGAATCCATATTTCTTCTAAATACCAGGACTAAGAATTATTTTAAAATACTGAATAGCCATGTGTAATATGAAGAAATTAACATTCTTTTACTTCTTTCTAACCTTCTCCCATCTGTTTCTTCTGTGTGTGTGTTGTGTGATCTGGGATATGGGGAATCAATGCATTACTATTAAATTGTGGACATTCTACACTATTTAGGTTCCCTTTAAAAATTAATTGCTATTTAGATTACATGTTTTGAAACTATATCATATAAACTTCGTTGTATGCTTAAATATCTTCAATGCCTGCCAACACTCCTTTATATTATGACCTACCCATTCTTTGGCTTATTTTACTTCACCTCTCCATTGGTTGGAGTGGATCTTAAAGCAATTTTCTCAGGAAAGATGTTCCTGAGAATGTTTGAGAATGTCTTTTCTGAAACATTCATAAGTGAATGGTAAAACTGCCATTTGGCTAAGTTAAACTGTCTTTCCCTTAAAACCTTGGAAATGTTGTGTCACTTTTTTTTGTCATCTCTTGCTATCACTGAGATGCTTGAAGAAGACTGATTTTTCATCATTTGACTGTAATAAATTTGCACTGCTGGTAGAATTTTTTTTTCCTTTGTCCTTCTATTTCTAGATTCTTGCCAAGATGTGCCTACTTATTAGTCTCTTCATTGATTCATTCTGTGACGTCAATTGAATAATGTCGCCTCAAAATTCACGTTTACTTGGAACATCAGAATGTGACCTAAGGTCTTTAAAGATACAACTGGCTACAAACGAATTCACCCTGGATTTTGGGCACCCTGACTCCAATGACTGGTGTCTTTATAAAGAGAGAACACACAGACAAACACAGAGATGAAGGCCAAGTGCAGATGGACACCGAGGTTGGGGTTAACCCCGCCACAAGCCAAGGATCACCCGGGGTCACCAGAAGCTGGAAGAAGCAAGGAAAGATTCTTCCCTAGAGCATTCGCTAGGGAAGCCCTGCTTACATGTTGATTTTGGACCTCTAGCCTCTAAAATTGTGGGAGAAGAAATCCCTGTTGTTTTAAGCCACCCAGTTTATGGTACTGTGTTACAGTAGCCCTGGGAAACTAATGCCATCCGGAATGCAGGAGTCTTTTCAGTTTATAAACTGTTTTTAGGTCAGTACTTTGATTAGTTTCTTCGGCAAGTCACTTAATTCATAAGTATGGTTTCTGTTATCTGTCTTTTACGTCTATTATATTCTCTCTCTCTTTTTTAATCTCCTTGGCTTTCCCCTCTGCATCCTGGGAGAGCTTCTCAAGCATTGGGAAAAATTGCAAAAGACAGAAATGGGCAAAAGATTACGCGGTGTCCTTTCAATGGAACAGAGGGTGTGGTACAGAAGACTCTCCGGGTATCGGATCCAACAAGGTCCTGAGTCTTTCATTATTCCTTTTCTTCTAGGTTGTCTTACAACCCTGTACTACGCAGAGAACCGGTAGTAATTCATTTTGTGAATGGGGAAAGGAAAGAAGTAACCAGTGAGGGAAGAGGGAGGTCCGAGAACCTATGGATCAGGAAGGTTCTCCAAAAGAGTGTTCACAGAACCCCATTTTTTCCCAAACAACCGCTTTTTTTTTTTTGGTGGACTGGCCCCATGCCTCGTGGAATTCTTAATTTTTCTCCAGCATCTTGATTGTCACTTTTAAATGATTCACTGCATCTTAGTGTAGCTTGAGCATTTGCCAAGGTGGCCAAGAGGAAAAAAAGTGGTTCCTGGAATTCTGATCTTTTTAATCACTGCTCCAGACTGGTTCTGGGAACAGAGAGGCACCATCTGCAAAAGGCTTTTGGAGGAAATGGGGTGGGAAGTGGGGTGGGTGGAGTTGTCAGGGGGAAGAATATGTCCCCAGATCCATTAGAGCAGTCTAGTCTAGGTTGAGCGCCACTTTGAGGAGAAAACCATTTTGTGGTGTCTTCACTAAGCCTAGGATTTTAACTTCATTTCCAGGTCCCAGCTTGCCATTCCTTTCTTGATTTATTTTGGGTTTTTGGCTATTATAACAGGAAAATCTACTCACTTTTCAAACAAACAGCACTGAGAAAGGTAGGACGAGAGAAAGTGCTCACTTAAAGCCTCACCTCTAAGCTTCCAGAAGAGAAGCTACTTCTCCCACCCCCGGGGCCTCTGGCTTGGTCTCCTAATAGCCTGGGGCATGGAGAAAAGCAGAGAAACCTTGTTCTCATAGATGCATATTGGGGTCAGGTTCCACCTTCTCGGCGAAGTCGTCCCTGGCCACCAGCCCCCTGTCCTCTCTCTGTTCCCTCTCAGCTCCTAACTCACTCACTGTTCCACTCATTTTCAGATTTAATTCTGAACTTGGGTGAATTATAGGAATAATACCACTTTCCAATATGCAATTCTTGTTTTTCCAGCTATGAACTCCTTCCCAGCAAGGACCCTCTCCCCTGGCTTCCCTTCTGTTCAACGCAGCCCTAAGTGTGAAGCTGGGCTCCTGGCAGGAGTTTGGTCAACATCTGAGTTCACCTGAATTCAAGGCTGGCCACTGAGGCAGATAAAGGACGCTTAGAAGTGGTTAGACTGCAAGCTTTCCTGTTGGCCTGCAGTGATATCATAGGGAGCTACACCAGTCCCCCAGCGTGTTACCTCCAAAACTCCCATGCGGGGGCCTGCTGTTGGGAAATCAGGCCGCCCTCTGTAGGAAGAATTGTTGAAAGAATTGTTCCGCCTACTGCATGGCAGCCCACCCGCAGGCTTTCACGGCCCTTGCCCTCCTGGGCTAGCATCTTTTCTCCCCAGCACCTCTGTCCCTTTTTTCTCAAGGAAAGGATTCCTCACTGCTCTCTGGCTACCCCTGCCTCTTCTGTGCCTTCTCTTGATTTTGGAGAAAGCACACCCTAACAAGCTTTGCCAAGCATCTTCCTTCCTCTCCTTCGAGGACCTCTTTCAAACGTTCTCTTTCCCAGAAGGTCTTTCCCGACTGAGGAGAGGAGAGAAGAGGAAGCTCTCCTTTTCGCCTTGTGCAAATCATTCTGCTCTGTTGAAAGCAATAAATATGAACTCAGTCTATAATGCACTTGTTTCGCAGGTAAAGATATTGATTCATTTAATTCCACTGTCATCTGGGGATAGTTCTTGTGCCTTCCTCTGAGTTCTCTGTATGGACTTTCTGGGGCTAAGTTGTCTGCAGTGTTCCGTGTCTCTGCTTTCTCTTTGTTTGCCCCGGGTCGTTCACCTTTCTGTAGAGTCTCTGTTCTCCCCATCTTCTTCTTTCTCTTATTCAGATTGGCTCCTAGGAAAAGATCAGAGAGGAGTGGCACTAAAATCCAAACACTGAGCTTACTTCCTCAGGGGGGCAGGTAATGGAGGAAGAGGTCACATCGACGGACTAAATCCCATGAAGCGGTACCAGAGACAGGAGGGGGATAAGGGTGAAAATAGGGCCACTTATTGGCAAAGGGCCTCCATGGCACCCCAGAAATTCACACACTTAGCCAAACACTCTTTTAGGTGCCCTGGACTTGTTCAGAGGACACATGGATCCATCCAAGTCTGCAGTATTTGAATGAACAATCTTACAACAGAATCAATCAGAAAATTCCAGAGCTGAAAGAAAGGTTGGACCCCCTCTAGCCTGGGTGCCTTGCTTTGCTGATGAGAAAACCAAAACCCCAACAGAAATGATGAATGGTCCTTCAATATGTTAGGGAAGAGTTTGGCCTGGAGCCCTGGTTTCTTAATTCTCCCCGCAAAGTTTGCTCATTATTCTTCTCTCCCCAGGTTTCATGGGTAGACTCAATTGTTTACTTTTAGAATCAGCTTTTCTAGTTCTACAAAACAATGTCCTATAGTCATCTTCATTGAGATAGTGTTGGATTTATAAAGTAACTGAGTAGAGCATTGACATTTTTGCAGTGATGAATCTTTGTCTCTGAGAATATGGTATAGCTCTGCATTTTTTCAAGTCCCTTTTGTATGTTAAGATTTTGTTTTAAGGACACCTGGGTAGCTCAGTTGGTTAAGCATCCAACTCTTGATTTTGGCTCAAATCATGATCTCAGGGTCATAAGATCAAGCCTCATGTCGGGCTCCCTGCTGGGAGTCTCTCTTTCCCTCTCCCTCTGCCCCTTTCCCCACCCCCCCTTCTTAAACATTTTTTTTTTTGTTTTAAATTTTTATTATCGAAGTATTGTTGACACACAATGTTATATTAGTTTTGGTGTACAGCATAGTGATTTGACAATTCTGTACATTACATGATGTTCACCACCATAAGTGTAGTTACCATCTGCCATTACACATGTATATTAAAGTTTTCTTCATACATTTCTTGCACATTTTGAGAATTATTCC
This sequence comes from Eumetopias jubatus, assembly GCF_037043125.1. Classification (NCBI taxonomy): domain Eukaryota; kingdom Metazoa; phylum Chordata; class Mammalia; order Carnivora; family Otariidae; genus Eumetopias; species Eumetopias jubatus. Next base: position 74,678,791 of record NW_028274815.1, read on the forward strand.
AAACTATTTTATACCTCAGTTGCTGTTGGAAATTCTTCCACTGTGTCTTCTAACTGGGTGATATTTATATGTAAAAAGGCTATTGTTAACTACAGATGAATTTTGTAACTGGCTTCATTACCCATTTCTCTTGTTTGCAATTCAGTAGATTCTCTTAGGTTTTCCAGATATATAATCATGGTAATTATACATCATAATCATGATAATTCTACCGATTGTGATAATTTTGCCTCTTTATTTTTGTATTTTACACCTCTAACTTCTTTCCTAATTCTTCTTGCCTACTTGTATTGTCTTGTATCTGCAGAGCTTTTTAAAGAGTAATGGTAATGGGCATTCTTATCTTTTCATCTGTCTTTAATGGAACTGCTTTTAGTGTTTTCCTTTTAGGCAAGATGCTGACTTTTGGGGAAGACATACTTTATCATGCCAAGAAAGAATCTATCTATTCCTCTTTTATTAATATTTTTCCCTTTAATCTAGAATGAGTGTTGAATTTTATTCAAATATCTTGTCAGAATTTATAGAAATAATTAATTTTTCTCCTTAGACTTTTTTAAAATATAGTGAATCATATTAATGGATTTTCTAATATTGAACCATCCTTGCATTCCCAGAATAAATCCCACTTATGTATGGGTATTATTCTTCAGATGTGCCACATGAATCTGTTTATTAACAATTAATTTAGGAAATTTGCCTCAATATTCATTTGTGAGCTTGGCCAGTAGTTTTATATTTTGTGTGCTGTGTTCACTGGATTTAGGTATCAGTGCTGTGCTACTTCAAACAAATCATTTGTAAGTTTCAGCAGCCAGCCTCAAGAATGGCCTCCAATGATCCCCATGTCCGAGTATTTACACCCTTTGTGTAGCCCCCTGCTACACTGTTACAGAGTTTATCTGTCCAATTGCAAGCAAATGGCAGAATCTCACTTCTGAGATTAGGCTATAAAAGACTATGGCTTCTGTCTTGGGCAGTTTTTTTGTTTGCTGGCTCTCTATTAGATCACTTGCTCTAGGAGAAGCAAGCTGCCATGTTGTAGCAAGGCTCATGTGTCAAGGAATTGAAGTCTCCAGCTGATAGCTAGCAAGAAACTGAGGACTGCCAACAGCCACTTGAGTCATCTCAGAAGCAGATCATCCTTCAGACAAGCCTTGAGATGACTGTAGCCCTGGCTGATGGTTTGACTTACACTTTATAAGAGAGACTGATCCAGAGCCTTCTAGCTACACTGCTCCTGGATGCCTGACCCTCAGAAACTGCAATAACAAATGTTTGTTGTTTAAAGCCCTGAGTTCTGAGGTAATTTGTTATGCAGCATCAGATAATGAACGCATATGTTTTCTTTATTTTCAGTTTTCCAAAGCAGTTTACACAACATTGGCGGTAAGACTTATTCTAGGGATTAAGTAATGGATATACTTTAGCTCTGTGGAGATAAGGGGAAAGGCATTCTGGGAATGGGAATTAATGAGAAGAGATAAAATGTGCATGGGTAACAGACATCTACAGAAAACTTTGCTGAACAAGAGCAGAATATACATTCTTCTTAAGCATACATGGACCATTCTCCAGGATAGACCATATCCAGGCCTTAAAACAAAGCGCAATAAATTTAAAAGAATTGAAATCATACAGACTATATTCTCTGGTCACAATAGCATGAAATTGGAAATTAATAATGGGAAAAAAAATTGGGGAAAGTCACAAATACGCAGATATTAAATAACACACTATTAAATAACCAATGGATCAAAGAAGAAATCACAAGGGAAATTAGAAGATACTTTGAGATGAGTAAAATGAAACACAGCATACCAAAGCAGTGCTTAGAGGGAATTTTATAGCTATAAACACTTCCACTGAAAAAGAAGAAAGACCTCAAATAAATAACCCAAACTTACACCTTAAAACACTGGAAAAGGAAGAGCAAACCAAACCCAAAGCAAACAGAAGGAAGCAAATGTTATGATTAGAACATAGGTTAATGAAATAGAGGATAGAAAGACAACAGAAAAAATCAACAAAATTAAAAGTTGGCTCTTTAAGAAGATAAATAAAATTGATAAGTCTTTTTAGCTAGACTGATCAAGAAAAAAAGAAGACTCAGAATACTAAGACCAGAAATTGAAGAAGGGGTATTATGGGCTTTACAGAAATAAAAGGATATAAATAGCATTATGAACAACTATATGACAGCATATTAGATGACTTCGTTGAAATTGACAAATCCCTAGAAAGACACAAACTACCAAAACTGACTCAAGAAGAATGGAAAATCTTAATAGACCTAAAACAAGTAAAAAGATTGAATTAGTAATTTTAAAACTTCCCACAAAGATAATCCCTTGACCAGATGGTTTTCCTGGTGAATTCTACAACACACTTAAATTAATTAATACCAATTCTTCACAAACTCTTCCAAAAATAGAAGAGGATGAAACACTTCCCAACTCATTCTGTGAAGCCAGTGTTACGCTGATACCAAAACCAGATAAAGACATTACCAAAAAAGAACACTACAGACCAATATCTCTTAGGAATACAGATTCAAAGACCCTTAACAAAATATTAGCAAATTGAATCCAGCAATATATAAAAAGGATTATGCATATGACCAAGTAGGATTTACCCCAGAAATACAAGGTTGGTTGAACATCTGAAAATCAATTAATGTAATACACCACATCAACAGAATAAAGGACCAAAACTTTATGATCATCTCAATAGACAGAGAAAAAGCATTTGGCAAAATTCAACACCTCTTTATGATTAAAAACACCCAAGAAATCAGGAATAGAAGGGAACTTCCTCAATCTGATAAAAAGCATCTACGAATCCCCACGTCTAACATACTTAATGGTAAGAGACTTGACTGCAACCCTATATTAAGAACAAGACAAGGATATCTATTCAACACTTAAATATAACATTTTACTAAACATTCTAGCCAGGGAAATTAGGCAAGAAAAAAATTAAAGGCATCAAGATTGGAAAGGAAGCAGATGACATGATTTATATAGAGAACACCCTAAATAACCCATGAAATAAACTACTAGCTCTAATAAATGAGTTAGCAGAGTTTCAGGATACATGAAAAATACACAAAAATCAATTGTATTTCTGTACAGTAACAGTGAGTAAACTGAAAACTCAATTTAGGGAAAAAATTCCATTTATACTAACATCAAAGAAATAAAATACATAGAAATAAATTTGACAAAAGAAGTGCAAAATTTATACTCCAAAAACTACAAAATATCGTTGAAGGAAATTAAAGAAGGCTTAAATAAATGGAAAGGCATCCCATGATCATGGATTGAAAGACATAATATTATTAAGGTGGCAACACTCCCAAACTGATCTACAGATTCAACATAATCCCTATCAAAATTCCAGCTGTTTTCTTTGCTGAAATTGACAAGCCAATCCTAAAATTTGTATGAAAATGCAAGGGATCCATATTAGCCAAAATCAACTTGAAAATGAGGAACAAAGTTGGAAGATTTATACTGCCAGATTTTTAAAAAACTTACTACAAAGGCAATCAGGACAGTGTGGTACTGGCCTATGGATGGACATATGGATCAATGGAACAGAACTGAGAGTCCAGAAATAAACTCTCAACTTTATGGTCACATAATTTTTGACAAGGCTGCCAAGATAATTAAATTGGGGAAAGAATTGTTTTAAAACAGTGTTGGGACCACTGGATATCCACACGTATAAGAATGATGTTGAACCCCTACCTCATACCACATACAAAATTTACTCAAAATGGCATCAAATTTAAAAACTTTTGTGTTTCAAAGAATACAGTAAGAACGTGAAAAGACAACCCACAGAATGGGAGAAATTTTTTACAAATCATGTATCTGATAAGGGATTTGTATCTAGAATATATGAAGGACTCTTACAATTCAATAATAAAAAGACAACCCAATTTAAAAACATATTATATGATTCCATTTATATGAAATGTCCAGAATAGGCAAATTGATAGAGACACAAAGTAGATAAGTGGTTGCCTAGGGCTGGGGGGCAGAGGGAAGGAGAGTTTGGGAGGTGATGGATAAGAGGCATATGGATTTTTTGGAGCAGAAATGAAATAGGCTAAAATTGATTATGGCGATGTATGCATAGCTCTGATATACTAAAAGCCATTGAATTATACACTTCAAAATGTATAGTGAACAGTATAGCATGCGGATTATATCTCGATAAAGCTGTTTAAAATGGTGTGTAGGGAAATCAGGGACCGGTTTTGGATCCGAAGTGCATGTGTGTGTTGTGGGGAGGGTGGCCTAGCATTGGTACAATAGGAGACAAGGATGGAGATGTGGAGGGGTCCCAGCTCAGAGACCGGGGACGTGCACTACTTGCCAATTAAGAAAAAAGTAGGACACTGGTGGCAGATTTTGTCTTAGATGCTATCCTTGGCCAATAGCCAATGGCAGGTAGTGGCTACCCGCCGTGCTGCACCGGGTCTGAGAAGGAGTCAGGCTTCCAGGGCAAGGTACCTTGCTTGGCTACCAATGTCTGTCTGTGCAGTAATGACAACTAATATTTTTTTAATAGGACCTTGGTACTAAGCACCGTCCTAAATACCTGATGTGCAGCATCCCATTTAATTCTCTTCAGTAACCGAAGGTATGTACCGTCGCTGTCTCCGGTTTATAAAGGAGAAAGATTCGGCCACATTGGCTGAAGGTCACATGGCTGGGTCATGGCAGAGCCAAGAGTCAGGGCCTAGAGGGTTGACACCAAAGTCGTCTGGCGACTCTGAGCCAGAGTGACTTTCCCAAGAGCATGGGGGCCTATCCTTTAAATCTGCCAGCTGGCAGAGGCCGTCCTTCCTGGACACGATTAAAGATGTGTTTGGAAAGACTCAGCTGCTGTAAAATCTTTCCCGAGGTCTGGAATCCCCATGGATTTAGCTCCTTGCGGCCTGTTAGCTGTTCGGGGTCCCCTGAAAGGAGTCACAGCTCATCAGTGGACATCTGGGGACTTAAGGTCAGTGGCTGGCTGCCGGGCCTGGGGAACAGAATGCCAGAGAAAATCTCTTGGGGGATATGCGGTAGAGACAGCAAGTCGTGTGGCACACACACAGAAAACCCATCCACCCCCCACCCCCCCTACCCCCCTAGCCCAGTCACAACCTGTAGCAGCTGGGGACTTCGCCCGAGCCCTTCCATGTGAGGAGTTTCTAAGGATGCTTTGTACTTGCGTGTGACCTTCGGGACTAGGCTGACGTCTCAGGAGGCTACAACCAGCCATGAGTGCTGTGGCCTGGATGTGGGTGTGCTTGGCTTTCCTGCGTGACCTGAATGTGGAGTGCCTTATGTTTCAAGGGCAACGGACACTTTGTGATTTCAAAGCACGCTCAGACAGGACGTCACCTGAGACTGGGATAAATGAGTAACCCACGAGGCCTGGCACCCCACGGAGTTGCCTGCCCAGCCCTCCTGAGGTTCTTCTGGGGACACGCAGGTCCCTGGCAGGACCCCCAGTTGCTCTTTGCTTGGCAGGCATCTTTAGGAGAGATCTGGGCCCCTCTATCCCTCAGAACAGAATTAGGCTGAGGGACTCTGAGCCCTCCCCCTCCCCCAGATCCCTGACCAGCTGTCCTCCTGTGCAGGGGGTGGGAGGGGAGGTGTCATGGACGAGCAGAGGCAAAGGTAGGGATGTTAGTGGAAGGGGGAGACCGGAAGGTGTCGGTTGGCTGTGAGAACGTAAATGCAGGGAGAGAGGGGACACAATGCCAACGTGGCGTTCGCGGAAGGTGGCGGGCACAGGTAAGGGATGTGCGTGGCTGCACACCGCGGGTCGTCCCAGCTTGTTCTAGCCTTCTCGCATTTCTCTACCCTCTTCTCCAAGTTTGCTTTGGGCGTTACCCGGGTTTACGGATCGGCTCTGTCACTCACCACTTGTGGGTCCTTGGGTAATTCGTCCTCTGAATCTTGGTTTCCTGGCCTATGAATTAGGTAGAATGGTGCCATGGCCTCACTCAGGGGTGCTGTAAAGGTAAAACGAGGTGATGTATAAAGCACCTAGTGCAGTAAGGGCATGGTAAGTGCTCATTATTTACTTGTGAGAGAGAGACAGAGAGCGCAAGAGAGAGTGAGCATGGGGGGCGGGGAAGGATAGAGGCAGAGGGAGAAGCAGGCTCCTCACTGAGCAGGGAGCCTGGCGTGGGGCTCGGTCCCAGGACCCTGGGATCATGATCTGAACCGAAGGCAGACGCTTAACTAACTGAGCCACCCAGGCGCCCCCCCAGTACAGATATTTTTAAAAGTTATTTTTAATGGGGCACCCGGGTGGCTCAGTCAGTCGAGCATCTAACTCTTGGTTTCAGCTCAGGTCAGGATTTCAGGGTCATGAGACTGAGCCCTATGTTAGGCTCTGTGCTCAGCAGGGAGTCTGCTTGAGATTCTCTCTCTTCTCTGTCCCCCCCCAAAATAAATAAATAAATCTTTTTTAATAAGTTATTTTTAACATAACACAAAATTTACCATCTGAACCATTTTTAAGTGCACAATTTAGTGGCATTAAGCACATTTGTAATGCTGTGCAACCATACCTACTATCCATTTCTGGAAGTTTTTCATCATCCCAAACAGAAACTCTGTACCCATTAAGCAATAACTCCCCACTCTCCCCTTACCTCAGCCCCTAGCAACCTTTAATCTATTCCCCATGTCTGTGAATTTGTCTATTCTAGATATTTCAGGTAGGTGCAGTCATACACTACATGTCTTTTTGTGACTGGCTGATTTCACTTAGCGTGATGTCCGCGAGGTTCATCCATGTTGTAACACCCCACTCCTCTTTAGGATTGAATATTGCTTCATTGTACGGATGCACATTTTGTTTATCCCTTTATCCATTGATGGACATGTGGGTTTCCACCTTTTGACTACTGTGCCTGTCGTAGGCATCACAGCCACTGTGGGTGAAGGAGTACATCAATGTGCAGATCGAGCACAGACCCTGGAGCACACTGCCTGAAGCCCATCCTTTAGCTTACCACCCTGGGATGGTCTTACCCTCTTTGTGCCTCAGTTTTCTCATCTGCGAAATGGGGATATGGGGCCGTCCTGCTCAGGGCTTGTGTGAGGAGGAAATGAGTCTGCACGTGCAAAATGGCTCAGATGGTCTCTGGTACCTGGTTAACATTCAGGACAGTTAGCTGCCGTCACCATGCTAGGAACGGCCTTTCCCAAGTTACCGCCCCTGAGACTCATCTTGACAGCCTGGAGTTTTCTCCGGGAACTGGTGGCTGAAGGTGGAGAGCTGGAAGATGGAAAAGTGCTAGAAGTGAAAGAGACATTGGAGGTTACCTCCTCTGACTTCCTCCTTTGACAGGGATAGAGCCAGAGCCAGGTGTCTGCTCCCCATGTCTAGAGCTTGGCCTTGGCTCCAATTCTGATCACACCTGCTCCCCTCCCCCAGCCAGGGACTTCTCTAGAGATGCCTCCCCTCTCCGGAGGTCACACCAAATGGGGGGCTGCTTCACCCAACAGGATTCCGCTCCAGTTTAGGGGGCCCAGGGCCCCACCTTCCCTTTGAGCTCAGCTTGGACACAAGACCAGCTGCTTGCTGCACTGTGAACACCTGCCTTTTCTCTTAACCACCGCTGCCTGGCTGCTAGGCTTCCAGACAGGCAGCAGGGATGGGGAGAGGGTGTGTCAGAAAGCTTTACCTGAGAGGGTCTTTTCTGGCAGGGTCAGGGAGTAGGCAGGAAGGAACCGAGGCCTGGCCAGCCCAAGGGTGGCGGGACTTCGGTTGTTTTAGGATTAGGTACCGGCACTGGGCAAGCACATCTGTTGTTCAGCTGCTTGTGTTCCCTTTGTTCATTTCCTTGATTTTCTCTGAGGTTATTTTTAGAGAATTCCAGCCTGTCTGAGCTCTGCTAAAGGGGGGCAGATGGGGGTGCAGCCCACACCTGGGCAGGAGAGCAAGGCAGCCGAGGTGACTTGGTGGCAGTGAGAACAAACACCTCGGGGGAGGGAAAGGGACCGGCTGCCAAAGTGTCCCTCCCCCCGCCCTCCCCAGAGGGACTCTTTCTGGAGCTCTCTGATGAAAGAATGTTTTGTTTGTTTGTTTATTCAAAGGTGAGGTCCCACCCCTCACCCCGGCTTCAGGAATTCATCTCACATCGGGGAGCTGCACCGGCCTGGGTGTGGCAGGGGTCCATTTCGGAAGGCGTGATCAGGAGGAAAGGACCTGTGGGACGTATTGTCATAGGACAGCTCTGAGGGACAGGGGAGGGCACGGTGGGAGGGCGCACTGTGTGAGGAAAGGACTGGGGGGGTGCAAAATGTTGTAAATCCAGGACCTGTGACTCTGGTATAAATCCCGGCTTTTTCCTTCGGTATCATTTTCTCCTCTTTTATCCTTCCCAGGGTGCTGGTCATCACCACAGGAAAGACACTTTCTTCGGTGACCTGGAAATGCTGGTGGCATAGACTGGACAGTTGGGACCTAGCCCCTGCCTCACCTGCCAAGCCTCACTCAAGACAGATCCTGGGAGGCAGGCGCGGAACTCCAGCCGAGGGGAGGCGGGATGACGTCCAGGTGGGTGTGCGCGGGCATGCCTGCATGTGCCCGCAGGAGGCTCTGCTAGGCTAGGTCGTGGCTTACCTGGGCAGGCCAGTCTGCCCGAAAACAAACACCAAGTGACGGGGCGCAGGGAGGAAGGGAAGGATCCTGCCCCTGATCCAGCCTCTGAAAGCGGGAAGTTGATAATGGCAAGGAGGCCTGAAATGCACCGCACGGTAATCAAGCCATCTGGCATGAGCCCACTGGGAAAGGAGGCAGCATCCGGCCTGCCAGGCCCCACTGTACAAAGGTGGGGTGCAGCCAGTCAGCGTCAGGAGCACGCTGCCAACCACCCTCTGGAGCTGGAGGCTGGGAGGGGCTTTCAATCTCCAGGTCACGGGGCTGCCGAGTCTCACCTGCTGGGGGGAGGGAGGAAAAGAACGGCCAAGGCCATCTCTTCCCGGCCCCAGATCTGTGCCAGGCTCCACTTACACTGGTACGAAGCCTTTGGAAGCAACATCCTGGACCTCTTATTAGCTCAGATGGTGGTTTTAAGAGCTTTGTGGGCTCCTAAACACTCATGGCACCAATAGCCAGCCCTTACCCTGCCCTTACCCCGTGCCAGGCACTGATCTGAGACGTTTTGTCTACATCACCTCATCGAGTCCTCATAGGAACTCTGCAAGAGAGGACTCATCTCCCTTTTACAGAGGGGAGGCCTGGAAATGGGGAGAGCTAGAACTCAACGCAACAGTTTGGCTCCTGAGCCCTGCCCTTTACTGCTGGGCAGCGCTGCCCTATTGCTCCATAGCACAAGCTGGAGTGGAGATCTGGCCTTAACTGTCCACTGCGAAACCAAGCGTCCTAGAGATGTGGCCTGTGAGTGACGCGCTGGGGCGGTGATAGCATACCATCAGAATTGACCGTCCCCTAACTTAAAGCAGGCAGGGGGCTCATCCAACTTCACACCCTCCCAAGATAAGTGCAGTCAGATCTGAAGAGGTTGCTTGGGGTCACGAAGCTGGAAAATGATGACACAGGGATGGGATCCGAAGTCTTCTCACAGTCCTAGCAATGAATGACTCTAGGAGAATAAGACTGTGTCCCTGCCCCTGGTACCCCTACTCCATCCGCCTAAGCCCCCACAGGGGACTGCAGGGGTGTTGGGTGTCAGGTGGCAGTTATCTGCTGGAGCTTTCCTGAGGGGCAGGGGCCATGTTGACCTGATCACTAGTTCCTGCCCACCTGGGGGCCCCCTCCATCTGGTAAAGAGGATTGAGGAGAACTGGAGACACTTCAGTTTCCTGCCTTTCTGGCTCTCCTCCCCCTTGGCTGAGGGCTGATCGGTGTCCCTGGAGGCTCTTTGACCTGCGGGTCTTGTGCAGAGCTCAGCTTGGGTTGCATTCGGATCAAGCCCCCAGCCAGGTCCCAGAGAGGAGTCTCGAGGCTAGGACTGAGCTATCTCCGGATGTCCAGGAGCTTTGCCAGGTAATCATTGCAGGTAATGGCAAAGGCTCTGAACAAAGTGTCCAAACTGGTTTAGCCCCCTTTTGGTATTTCTCTTATTTTGTGGATTTATTTCATTCACCTGCTAAGGACTTGCCCTGCCTTAATCTCTATTCCCTGAGGAATGAAAGACCAGATACAGCTTTTTGTTTGTTTTAAGGGCTGGACTCCTCTCTCTTGGGTTGGGCTCTGCTGGTCTTTCTCCAGGACCCCCAGCCTCCAGCCCCAGGGGGAGCAGACTGGGGCTCTAGGGATGCTTGGATCAAAGTCCAAAGTACATTCAGTGTTCGTTCTAAATCTAGGGTTCCAGCAGTATTATTTAGCACCTACTGGCATTCGACCAAGAGAAGACATAAGAGAAGAATTGCCCTTCAGTTCTTAATCAAACATCGATCAAGCAATTACTGTATAGAAGGTGCCAGGCAAGAAGCATCCTGTTTCCTGTCCTGAAGGACAGGTAAGACATACATATAGGACATGAAGTTCAGGATCAGTAAGAGAAACATAGCAGTGCAGAACAAGGATGCAGCACCGGATTCATCGCCAAATGGAGGACACAGGAAGTTTTCACATGGAAGTGTTGCATGGAGTAGCTAATGTAGCAAGACTTACTCTTAACCAAAGATACCAGCAAAAGACATAAAAGACATTGCCAGCATGAATGGCACTCTGAAGAATCAGGTCAGGAGAGTTCAGAGGAGAGACTTGGCTAGAATTGTTGGGGATGGGTTTTGGAAGACATGTGTGTGTGGTGGGCATTTGCTGGGCTTTGAGTTTCTCCCTTATTTTGGAGACTACCCTGGTCTCTTTCTGGGAAGAAACCCTCTCCCCTCATCAATCCAGGACCTGTCAATTGGGTTACAGGTGGGAGCGTCACACTTCTCCTTCTGTCACCCAACCATAACATTGGTCCAGGGATGGCCCTGTGACCCAAAGACAGCCAAGGAACACATGGAACATCTGCTGGGGCTGTTAGGAGAGAGGAAGATTCTCTTTCTCACTGAGCTTGAACCTGGGGTTCACTTGGCAATGCAAACCTCTTGCCATCAGAAGTGTCGAGTCTGCCTGACAGTGGCACCAACATAATGGACACAAGACTGAGAGACGACATCAAGTGCTAGCGACTTCTTGCAAGACCCTGAATCAAGCCATGCCTGAAGACAGACCTCTCCCTGGACTTTTCAACTGTATGGTCAGTACATCTCCTGTCTTCTTATATGCACGTGGGTTGGTTTTCTTGAAACAGAAAGCATTTTTTTACAGTGTGGGCATTGAACTGGAGTTGGGTGGGTGGAGGTGAAGAGGGCAACCCCGGTAGATGGTGCCATAGCACCTAAGGTGTGTGGATGAGGGTAAGGGCTTGCTGTCCATGGAGCTCTGTGGAAACCGACGGAGAGAGAAAGAGAGAGAGAGAGAGACAGAGGGTGTTGGTGGACCGTGTGCAAAATACCCTGCAAGAGAACCTGTGTTTCCATGCTTCTGGCTGCATTTACCTATTTAGACAAATCCAGTGGGACTGCTAGGGAGTGGCGTATAATGGAAGGACAAAGGCAGAGAAATAAGGAGCTCTAAAAATAATGAAATAACAACAAACGTTTACTGAACACTTACTATGTGCTAGGCACTGTGCTAACCTGTTTTCTCACTTAACCCTTTCCCCCAGCCGTGAGGTCTTATTATTTCTCCATTTTACAGATGAGGAAATTGAGGCACAAAGAATTTGCCGAAGTGACCCAGTTAATAAGGGTCAGAGGTGGGATTTTAACCTGAAAGCTCAAGGAGACTAGATCCTGCATTCTCGACCTCGCCTCTTCTGCATGTGGCCGCTTCTGCCTGATGTGGCCTCTGCCTTGGGGAAGGAAAAGAGGCAGCTGTTGTTGAAAAGGGCCACAGGAGAGTACAGGACTCAAGTTGTTTTTCCCAGAGCTGGCCCCGATTCGACGATCTGTTCCTTATTGCTCCATTTTTGTTTTTTGTTTTTTAAGTTTGCTGTTGGACAAATGCTGACACTCTGGCTCCCCTGCCCTCAATTAGCAACAATCCTCGGGGCCAGCAGACGACTCCGGGCAACTGCTCCCGCTCAGGCCTGACACCCTCCTGGGCTGGCTGACGACACGCAGGGGGGAGCAAGGCCCTCTGGACAGGCCTCCTCTGGCCCGGCTGGCTCCCCCTCTTCCCTGTCTCTTTCCAGCTCTGTATCTCCTTCCCTTGGATTGCCTCAGGAGAAGGAAAGAAGAAATGTTTTTTAAAAAGAAGTTGAATGAAACCAAACACTTGTATTTCCAACTATTGACATTGGATTTATGCTTCTCCAGCCCAGCCATTTGGGACAAGTCTTTAACCGCCTCTCTTCGCCCGACGGTCTAATGCAAACAGACCATAAAAAAATAAACTTTCCCCCCAAATATTATCTTAGGCCTCATTTTATCATGCTTCCTTGAGCTGTCTCTGTAAAAGGGAACAGAAAAGAATGGGGGTTTTAGTTTGTGCAGGGATAGAGAGGGCCCCGTCGCTGGTTCTCCCAATGCTGTCTGTCTACTTTCCAGAATGCATGCTGTACATCTCATCTCCAGGCAGGCCTCGCTCTAGCCCTTTCCATTACTTAGCTGGTTTTCATTCATTCACCTGTAAAATGGGCTACTAACACCTGTCTTCAAGGTTTCTATAAGACAGAAGTGGCGACACAAGTATCTTTGAGACTCAGAAACCAGAGCAGGTATCCTGCAAGAGGGGGTGCTGGCCTCTGAGCTAGCCAGAGAGAAAATGCTCCCTGCCCAAATGTAGTCTCATTCCGCTTAAAACAAACAAACACAAGAAGCAAAAACACTCTTGCTGGCCCAAACAAACATAATCACGAACTGGGTTTGGGCTTAGGGCTCCCTGTTTTAAACCACACAGGGATGGTGACCGAATATTTGAGACAGGTGGCTGAAGATCCAGATGCCTCTAGGATGGGTGATGCCCACAGTTTATCTTCTAAGGGGAGAGAAAATGAGAACCTGCCCTCCTTGAAGGTGGGTTCTGATGGCGTGAGTGATGGGGGGAAAAAACTGAGGGATCACAGGGCCAGGGGTGAACTCTTAGTGGTTGAAGGCATAGTGAGAGAAGGGTGGGCTGATGAAGGCCATCTTTATGACCGTTTTGCCAAATTCAGACCTTAGCAACTTACCTGGATATGCCAGAGCTTTGAGCATTGGGGGAAAATAAGGGATTTACCCAGATTTTCCTGTGTGAACTGCACCACAGGTAACCAGATCATAGAAGGAGGCAAGTTCTGAATTGGAATTTCACCAATTCTGAAACCCCAGATAAATATGGAACTGAGCAACAATGACTGTTTATAACACAAAAAATCATGTTGTAGGTGATTATGTACCTTTTGGTGAACAAACACACCACTGCCCATGAAGTTGTCTTGCCAAAATTAATCAAACCCACCCGAATTTGATCAACCTATAGATCCAACCAGAGATTTAGAGGAACCACAGAGTCAGGGGAACGAGGTGATACAAGCTGCAAAACCCACACTGTGGGAAACTCGACAGATGACTCCCTTTTTTTTACCTTCAAATTTTACTTTTTTTTGGAAACTATACACATGTATTCTTTTCTTTTCTTTTTTAAGATTATTTATTTATTTATTTGACAGAGAGAGACACAGCGAGAGAGGGAACACAAGCAGGGGGAGTGGGAGAGGGAGAAGCAGGCTTCCCGCAGAGCAGGGAGCCCGATGCGGGGCTCGATCCCAGGACCCTGGAATCATGACCTGAGCCGAAGGCAGACGCTTAACAACCGAGCCACCCAGGTGCCCCTCACATGTATTATTTTCATATTTAAAGACTGTGGTACTGAAAAAGAGACACAGAGATATTATGATATGCATTTAGAAATTAAATATAACAGTATCAACACAACACTGTGTAAAAACTCATAGGTACACTTGAAATAAGCCCGAGATCTGGACATTCATGGCCATCCGACTTCCCCCTGGAAGCTGGTGAACCTCTTCGGGAGGTTGTCCACGGGGTACATGATGGGATTGGTTTTCATTACAGGAGGTCCATTTAAAAGCTGCCAGTCACAATGCCTCGCCAACTCTCCTGTAAATATTTCAAGAAGAATTTTTGCAAAGGCCTCCTCCAGATGGCACGAAGCTAAACCTGGATGCATCCACTGGGTGAGGCAGCATAAATCAGCCGGGACAAAATCCCTCTGTGTTGGTGAAGATATTTGCCACATCATGAGTATCACAGAGACTGTACACAACAAATTCTGCAGCAAATAAATTCACAGGTGGAAAGGGGTGGATGGGGAATCTGAATATTCAGAGACTTAAAAATATTTAAAAAGTGAAACCAAACCTCAACATTGAGGGATGCGTGAGGGGGTGATAATGCCACAAAGAGAGGAAGGAGGTCATCATAAAACAGGGCTGGACAGTAGTTGACAGAGGGCAGGGTGGGGTCTGTGGCGGATGGAGCACAGGCAGGAGCTTCTAACTGGGTTCTGTCCCTTGATTTGGGTAGAGGTTATAAGTATGTTCACCTCTTGATTCTTTATTGAACTATACACCTATTTTCTGTGTGCTAATTGTTTTTTTAGCCATATATAGATTGTATGTTTGTTTTCACTACCAGCCCTGATTCTTTCTCTGCCTCTACATTTGGAGCCCTTTTGACAATTAGCTGCCAATTTCTGGGTTCTGAATTCTGCCCAGTTCCCTTTCCCTAGACTCTCCTCCTTTTCCTAGACTCTCTCCTAATTATATATCATACCAATCAGAACAAGATGTTCTGTTGCAGGAACAAACCTTGAGATCTCCATAGCTTAAAACAAAAGTTTGCTTATTGCTTATGCTACACGTCTATGACATCTTAGCAGAGGCCTCTGCTCAGCTTAGTTGCTCAGGGACCCCGGCTAACAGAGTAGCAACCTTCTCAGATACTCTCAGGGGCTGCACCAGTACTGAACCGGCAAGCAAATGCTTTAGCATGGAAGTGATACATGTAACTTCTGCTCTCGAATCATTGGCCAGAAGTAGTCACATGCCACTATCCAACCACAAGGTGGGTGAAGTACACTACCGTTAAGGTGCTCAGAAATATTTGGTAAACAACAATCATAAAGCAGTCCCTGCGTTGCATGGTTCTGATACACACAAGTTTCAATTACCGTGATTTAGTTAGATGATATCAACCCCCAACAAAATGGTTCCAATTCCTGTCACCGTGGTTTATGACTGTGGTTGCGTAAAGTACAAATTTCACTGCCTGCTCTTCAGACCACAGATTACGAACGGTGAAGTGACCCATCGCATCACTCCTTTCGAAGTCTGTCCGTGACTGGTCACCATGCTTCTGGTAGTCAGTTCATACACAGGCAGCGAAGTGTGTGGTTGTGTTGCCTCCTTGTCTCCCCATGATAAACCCACATGACATTTTACAAAAATGGAGAATCTCTAGAGGATTAGCTAACAAAAACAGAAGTACAGCAAAGAAACAAAAAGTGAAAACACTGGTAGTGAAATTGGATGTGGATAGATTTGAAAATGGCAACAGCAAAGCAAAGATCGGAGGAGACATAGGGCTGTGAGAAGCTATGGTGCTAACCTTACTGGAAAAGTCCAATGAGTATAAAAAACCAGGTGAAGTCACTTAATTATCTTTCAATTTTAATTGCAGTAGCAACATGAAGCCACTCATGGTTGAAACGGAATATTCTACTTTCAGTTGAAGAGAATCATATTTCAAAATCCTAATTAGTCTGGCTAACATTCAGACCAGAAGATTGAAGTCAGTTGCCACAACAAAAAAGTCAGTCACGAGACTGAAGAAGAACCATTTACTGCCGAAAAGGCTGGTTTCATCATTTCAGATTTCAGCGTGAGTTGGTTGATGTTAAGCTACTTGCACACCCAGGAATTTGCACCGAGATCTGGAGAAAATGAAGATGTCCCAGAGGAAGTGATGTCAGCAAAAAACCCTTCACCTTAAAGAAATGCTCATAGATATTTCATGGCATTGCAAGAGTGAAGGATAAACCATTGCAAGCTGATCCGAACCCCGTAAGAAGCATGACCACACACCAAGACATGGAAAAGGTGCAGGCTGCACATCACAAGTTAGGGGATGAGGGGAAGAAGGCAAGCGCTGTTCAAACTACCGTTGGTAAGTTTCTTTTAGAAAGAAAGAAAACATTTTAATCCTCAGTGTTTCTAATGTTTTAAATTACAGGATAGCATATAAATACTAATTTTGCTCATTTTTCATTTCCCAGTGCATTTATAACCAACAGAGAGTTTTTAATGTTTTGACAAAAAATATTTAAAGGTCACAGAGCAATTGTTCGCCCATTGATTAACAAGGTGGCTTTGTAGGGTTGCAATGTACATAGTCATTTTTATGATCTTGTGCTATCGTGTAAAGCAAACAACCTGGTTTGTGCAGAGTTAGGTTACAATTCCTCTGCTTCTGTTTGTGTCAACTCAATTGCATGGAGTGTGAGGAAACTTCTGGAAAGAACTTGAACCACTAGGATTAGGTAGGTCGAGGATTTCCTGTTATATTTTGGAGGCTGTTATTCAACTCTGACCTGAGGAGGGCCTTGAGGGCCTGTGTGTTATCCTGAGTGGGGAAGGGTTTGTGGACAATATGAGATGAACCACAACCATTTAGCTTCCATGCCATTCTGCTCTGGGGTTCAGCTAAAAAAAAATGTGTACTAGACAAAGGGAATGTGTTTCTTTACTCACTTCATGGGAGGGCAGATGTATCAAGCTACAGCCAAAGTAGAGACTCAAACCCTGGTCAGGGATGAGGCCTCCTTGGGCCATCTGGGCCTTGTGACAATCGCGGAATGCTCAGAGGCTGTCTGAAGCCCAAAAGCAGCAGTTCCGGGGGGATCCACTGCTCTCGGGGAGAGGAGAGGGGGCTGTCAGTCCTGGGTGTGACCAGCAGCCTCAGAAGAGAGTTGAGAGCAGTTGCTGAGCGGTAGTTAGGTCTGCTGAAAGTATGTGGGCTCCAGAGTCACTCAGATATTCTGAAGAGGAAGCAGGGGAAGATGAAGAAGGGGCTGAGGTTCCAAAGTTACACTCGAGAGGCGCTCCAAGCTAGGGGAATGAAGACAATATTAATATGA
Source organism: Eumetopias jubatus (assembly GCF_037043125.1). NCBI lineage: Eukaryota > Metazoa > Chordata > Mammalia > Carnivora > Otariidae > Eumetopias > Eumetopias jubatus. The sequence continues at coordinate 74,695,978 of NW_028274815.1, forward strand.
CCTCATTTTTCCACAATGGCAGTGAGGCCTGGGGACATGAGAGTTGTTTACAGATGAGGTGACCATATAATTTATTGTTCCACCGGAAATATTTTTAAGGTCAAGGGGATTGCTATTAATAATTAAACCTTCGGGGTGCCTGGGTGGCTCAGATGGTTAAGCATCTGACTTCAGCTCAGGGCATGATCTCCAGGTCCTGGGATCGAGCCCCACATCGGGCTCCCACAGAGAGTCTTGCTTCTCCCTCTCCCTCTGCCTCTCCCCCTGCTCGTGCTCTTTCTCTCTCTCTGTATCTCTCTGTCTCAAATGAATAAATTAAAAAAAAAACCTATAAAAAATAATTAAACCATTTACTAAGGAAAGGCACAAATAGGTTGTTCCAGACAAACCGCACCATACTCTCACATTTTAGTTACAAGTGGAAACCAGGTAAATTGTAAGTCAGAGGTCATATCAAAATTCATGAAAAGAAACGAATGTGCCCTCAGGCGTTGCGGGCTGGGCTCCCTGGAAGCTTTCTTGGAGGTGGAGATAAGTGTGCAGGACATTTATTAGGGAGTGCTGTCAGGACCCACACCTGTGGAAGTGGAAAGGAAGAAGAAAATCAGGCTCAGGCAGAGAGAAAATGTGGACTGCAGAGCAGTCTCATTACAGGCCTTAGCTGGCCCCGGGGGGAGCTCCAGGGATGACCTTCAAAGTTATTGGAAATTGGGGCAAGTGGTGTGGGCCTCCTTTCTGCACAGCGACGGGTCATTGCACGTGGCTGTCCCCGAGGCCCTTCTCCAGCTGAGGGCCAATTTCTGGGCAGGGCCTCTGGCTGGCAGCACTCCCAGTGGTCCTGAAGCGGGGTGCAGGTAGCAAAGCGCAGCATCCACAGCCCTACGGAAGAGGATGGTTTGAGCAAAACTATTATAAAGATACATGCTTTAGGGCGCCTGGGTGGCTCAGTTGGTTAAGCAACTGCCTTCGGCTCAGGTCATGATCCTGGAGTCCCAGGATCGAGTCCCGCATGGGGCTCCCTGCTCAGCAAGGAGCCTGCTTCTCCCTCTGACCCTCCCCCTTTCATGTGCTCTCTCTCTCTCAAATAAATAAATAAAATCTTTAAAAAAAAAAGATACATACTTTAAGCTGAATCATTAGTCAAGTCCTGCCAAGGAAAGATCCTATTGCACCTGCTTTGAAGGAGTTGAAGCTCAATGTAATCAGCATCCCAATTGCTTATCTGCAAACAGGATTCCCAAAGAGGGGAACTCATTCTCTCAAATTAATAAAATCGTGCCAATCTTCTTGGTACTGCTTAGAAAACTTTGTTTCCGCAGGTAAATTTCTACCCAACTCTGTGTGGTCACGTTGGTATGTGAGATCCTTACATAGGGCTTACTAGGTTCCAGGCACAGTGTGATGGCACTGTTGAAATATTAACCATTAATTCTTCTAACAAACCTGCGAAGTAGGCACTACAGACCAGGGAACAGAGACCCCGAGGTTAGGTCATCAGACTCAAGTGGCGGTGCCAGGATTTGGACCCACATGTCTCCACAGGCTGGGCTCCGCTGGTTCACGAAAACACTTTAATTTCATAGATACTAGATCACCGCAAAGAAGTTTAACAAGCATCTACTGAGCTCTTATTAGTTGGCAATGTCTAATCTTTGAAGGAAAAAAAAATCTCTGCGGTGATGCAAAGAAGTAATAATAATCACAACACTATTAATATCTACCATGTGCTGGGCGCTGTGCTAACAGCTTTCATGCACCCACATCCTGTACCATGTAGGATACTTGGTGCCCGCCCACAAGGAGGTTCTGATGAACCAGGAAGCAGGACAGGAAATAGCTCCGTAACCATATGGAAAACATGAATGACTTGGGGCCCCGTTGTGCAGGACAGGCTGTCGCTGGGTACAGTGGTCAGAGAGGGACAGGCTGGGTGCAGATCTAGGGGACTTAAACCCTAGAGAGTTGACAGGGTGCCCCCTCCAGGTAATTCAAAAAAATAATACCATAAACAACTAAATCAGAGTAAAGAAATGCGAGCAAGTTCCTCTTTTTCCCATTGTGATGATTTCAGTACTTTTAAAGGAAACTTTCCGGTCAGCTTCTTCCCAAATGATGCTTTCAGTTGTCCAGTGCTTTGCTGCTGCTAAATTTGGTGTGGTCTGCTGTTTGGTTGATCCAGTTCTAAAGAAAGAAGAGCTTTTGGGGGCCTGTCGAGCCAGCAAGCTTCATGGCTCTTAAAGGACGGATAGCACTGGGGAAGGACGGGCCTGGAGGGAGGGGAATGAAGGCCCTCAGAGCACTGGCCTCGGGGGGCACAGGGCGGGTGCAGGGGAGTGGCTAGGTGGAGCAGGTAGGCTGCGGCGGGGTTCAACCTTGAACACCTAGTCAAGGGCTTTGTAATACAGCCCATATACAATGGGACCCATGGGAGGTTGATGCAATTGAGGTCTTGTCACTGTCTCCCCTCCCCTAAATCTGAATGCCTGGACAGCCAAACTACTCAAAGCCCTCTTGAGGAGAAGCCCCCCCCAAGTGGTGGGTGGCGGGGATCTCTGATCACCCTGAGGGGAGCTTGTCTATGCTGTGCCCTGACCCTCTGTGGTCGCTGTAAGCACCCAGGCCCTTCTTCGTTGTGCAGCGGCCCTTCCAAAGGGATCTTACTGGCTCAAGGTTCTGGGCGGCCGCCTGGACCCCAGGGCCGACAGTAAGGGACCCTCGCCTCACTCTGTCCCGCTACCCGATAGTTCTCCGCTTCTGCAAAGAGCAGCCCATCAGGTATACATGCTCTAGCCCTCTCGGTTTCATCTTTCCCTCCTCTGCCAACTGTTAAAATCCTTGATTCTACAAACACATCACAAACAAATCCAATCTTGCAACTGCTCTGACCTGAAGCCTGCCTCGAGGCAGAAGAATGGCAAGAATGCACTGGAATTGGTGTTCCCGTGGCGTGTTTGAAGAAGAGGCCCAGGGCTCGGCTGTAGCATCAGATCGTGGAGGCAGACCCGGGTTTTTAAAGACCCAAGACAGCCATGCCATGTCACCAGCTCTGCTTGTCCCAGTAACAGTGGGATCCAAATCACAGTGTGAGAGAAGATGCCTCACGCTTTTCCAATCTGCTGAGTCGCTTCAGCTGCTGTCATTAAGTGGCTGCCTGATGAAGAATTTCCAGATTATTGCCGGTCGCTTCCTTTCTCTGAATTAAAATTCAAACATTGTTTTTCCACCTTCATTTCATGCATTCAGGTCAAAGCCTCTGGCTCTTCTCTGTAGTCAAGTGAAATATCCCAGCCTGGCTGAATTCAGGATGGAAATGTTTGTGGAACTTTTGGCGGGGGTGCTGGTAAGAGGAGCATGCTGCCAGAGAGGCTCTGAACCCCCAGAGGACCTGGATACTGAGCACCTGCAGGCGTGGTTATGTGTGCATCTGTCCTGCCTGCGAGCTTTCCTCCCTGGCCTTGGCTTCTGCTCCCTGGAGTCACATTCTGTTCCTGTCCCTCTAGCCCGGCCCAGCCTTTTCCATGCAGCCTTCTGCAAGCCCTGCCAAGGCCACTGTGACTGGTCCCTCCCCACCCCGCAGTCAGATCAGGGACTCCAGGACCCAGAATTCAGCTGCCACATGCTCTTAGTACTTAGCCAGAAGCCTTCTTTCTTTAAGAGGATGGGAAGCCTCCTGAAGGCAGAGATTGTGTTCTCTGAGCACTGGGTTGAATATAAAGTACAGGTGGAATGAAATTTAGTTGCACCAATTAGAAAATGGATCGGCCAGGACCTTTTCCGAGAATGCCTATTTATTATAAATAAAAAGTCAGGAAACTTATATTAACTGGATTCTTCTCAGAGAGAGAGAGAGAATGAAGGGCAAGCTGCACATACTTTGATCTGTCTCATGGGAAGGAGGAAAGTGGGCTGGGAGAGACATTCAGGGGCACTCAATATATAGTTGCTACTTTTTTTCTAAAGGGTTTGCTGGTTTGAACCAGAGCTAAACTCATCAGGAAGACAGATGTTGCTTCTCTCCCTTCATCAGGCAAAGCTGACATGACCTCTAAATGTATATGCCCAAATGTGTTTGAAGGGCACCATCCTACGAGCCTGCCCTGGCTCTCCCTCTGGCCTGGTAGCCATACTGTGAACACAGTATATTCTCAATCTATCTTTTTTTTTTTTTAATAAATGAATACACAAAGAGACTTGCAATGAGCGAGTCAAGATTTTCTTCCCAGGGAGAAAATGATCTTAAGGCATTGTTCATGTTGAACCCTCTTGGTTGAAAGGGAAGAGAGAAACTGCTTCTGGAGTTCATGTTCTTTGGCCTTGCACGTCACGGCGGTCCATGGACAGCATCAGTATCACTTGGAAGTTTATTAGAAATGCAGATTCTTGGGGTGCCTGGGTGGCTCAGGCAGTTAAGCGTCTGACTTTGGCTCAGGTCATGATCCCGGGGTCCTGAAATCGAGCCCTGACTCGGGCTCCCTGTTCAGCAGGGAGTCTGCTTCTCTCTCTGCCTCTGCCTCTCCCCCCCACTCATCCATGCTCTCTCTCATAAATAAATAAAATCTTAGAAAGAAAAGAAAAGAAAAGAAAAGAAATGCAGAATCTTGACCTCCACCCCAGATCTACTGAATTCAAGTCTGCATTGTAAAGAGATTTGTATGTGCTATTCTAGAGAACACAGAGAAAATCATTTAATGGTCTAAGTCGGGACTTTGGAACTACAAATAAATCTCTAATGTGAAGATGGCATCTATAAACTGTATCTCAAGCAATGAGCGTTTGTTGAAATCTGCTGTGTGCCTCGTCCTGAGTTAGGCCCTGCAGGAAAGAAAAGAGGCAGGGGCAGGTCCATCGAGTAAGGGCTCACACTGCGGGATTTCAACCCCAAACCCTGCCCACCACTCCCTATACAAGCCTCCAAGAGGTGGGCTCAGGCCTAACCGAATTCTCTACAGCACAGCTCCTGGGGTGACACCAGTCACGTGGATGGCCCTTATTTTCAGCAATAACAAGTCATTAAGATCGAGCTAGCAAATCATCAGGGAAAACAGCCCGGTTCTAACCTCCGTCATAACATTTTTCTTTTGCGATGAAGCATTGCCAGGTTTGTTGAAAGCTCATTCAGTCTTGCTGAAGCTGAAGCACTCAGGCTTCCCCAAGGTCCAGGGTGGGGGATTAGGAGGTTGTGGGGTGCTGTCCTGGCCCATTAGCCCAGAGGCACAGCTGTACTGTTGAAGGCCATGCTCCCTGCATCGTGTCTCGTGGAGTTGTTTTAGAATCCTGTGCATAAAAATGTGGATTCTGGAGTCAGATTGCCATGAGTTCATTTCCAGGCTCTCCCATTTGCTAGTGGTGTGTGACCTGGTGCAAGCCTCAGTTTTCTAGCCATTAATAAAGTGATACTTTATTTCCTGCTTAATTGGGATGAAATTCAACAATTTATCCTTTTTTTTTTTTTTTTTTTTGCTTTTAGGAATTGTGTTTTTGATGTTATATCTAAGAAATCTTTGCCAAGGGCATAAAAATGCTCTCCTGTGTTTCCCTCTAGCTATTGTATAATCTAAGGTTCTAAGATTTTATATTTAGGTCTATGATCCACTTTTAGTTTTGAACATGCTACAAAGTATGGAGGCTAAAGAAAGGTTCTTTCTTTTTTTCTATTTTCCTTTTCTTGCTTTCTCTTCCTTCCTCCCTTTCTTTTCGACATACGGATATGTAATTGTTCCAGTACCATTTATTGAAAAGACTATCCTTTCTCCCTTGAATTGCCCTTGCACTTTTGTGAGAAATCACCAACGATATATCTGTGGTTCTGTTGTGTTGTATTGATTTATAGGTCTGTCCTTTGGCCAATATTACACCCTTGATTTCAGTAGCTTTATGGCAAGCCTCGAAACCAGACAGTAAAAGACGACCAACGTTGTTCTTCATAAACAATATCTTGGCAATCTAGATCAGTTCTATTTCCATATAAATTTTATAATTGGTTCATTAATTGCTACCAAAAAAAAAGCCTGCTGGAATTTTTTAAAAAGATCTTATTTGTTTATTTGACACAGAGAGAGAGCACAAGCAGGGGGAGCAGCAGAGGGAGAGGGAGAAGCAGACTCCCCGCGGAGCAGGGACCCGATGTGGGACTCTATCCCAGGACCTTGGGATCCCATGGCCTGAGCCAAAGGCAGACACTTAACCGACTGAGCCACCCAGGCATCCCAAGCCTGCTGGAATTTTGCATAGAGTCTAAAATTTGAGGAGAACTGACATCTTTACAACGTAGATTCTTCTAATCTATAAATACAGTATATTTTTCCATGTATTTGTCTTTCATTTCTCTCAGCAATATTTTACAGTTTTAAGTGTATAGGTCTTGCATATTTTTCATTAAATTTATTCTTAAGTATGTTTTGTCACTCTTGTAAATGGACTTTTTTAAATTTCCTTTTCTAATTGTTGCCGAAAGTCTGTAAAAATAAAATTAATTTTTGTGTATTAACTTCGTAACATGTGACCTTGCTAAACTCATTTATGAGTTCCAATAATGGTTTTATAGACTCTTAAGAGCTTTCTACATAAGAAATCATGTCATCTGCAAACAGAGGCAGTTTTAATACTGTTGAACTTTAAAATCTTTATTTCCACTTCAGTGGCTAGGACTGTCTGTTCAGTGTTGAGTAGAAGTGATGAAAGTGGACATCATTGCCTTGTTCCCAACTTACTGGGAAAGTGTTCAATATTTCATTATTAAGAATACCTTTTTGGGGTTCCTGAGTGGCTCAGTGGGTTAAGCCTCTGACTTTTGATTTCGGCTTAGGTCATGATCTCAGGGTTGTGGGATCGAGCCCCACATTGGACTCTGTACCCCGTGTGGAGTCTGCTTGTCCCTCTCCCTCTGCTCTGGCTCTCTCTCTCAAATAAATAAATAAAATCTTAAGAAAAAAAGAATAGTTTTCTTTATCAGATTGAGGATGTTCCTTTCTATTCCTAGATTGCAGAGAGTTTTTATCATAAAGGTATGTTGAATTTTGTCAGCTGCTTTCTCTGCATCTATCAAATGATTGCGTGGTTTTATGCCTCAATTCTTTTAATTTGGTGCATTACATGATTGATTTTTTTTATTTATTTTTTTAAAGATTTTTATTTATTTATTGAGAGAGATAGTGATAAAGAAAGAGCATGAGAGGGGGAGAGTCAGAGGGAGAAGCCGACTCCCCGCCGAGCAGGGAGCTCCATGCGGGACTCGATCCCGGGACTCCAGGATCATGACCTGAGCCAAAGGCAGTCGCTTAACCAACTGAGCCACCCAGGCGACCTGATTTTTTTTTTTTAACTATCAAATGAAACTTGCATTCCTAGATAAACCCTTGTTATTCACGAGGTATTATTCTTTTTTATATATTGTTGGGTTTAATCTGCTTATAGTTTGTTGAGAATTTTTACATCTAAGTTCATGAGGGATGCTGGCCTCTTTTTCATATGTGTTTGTCAGGTTTTGGTATTAGCATTTACTGGTACCATAAAGCAAGTTGGGAAGTATATCCCATCCTCCTCTATTTTTTGAAAGAGTTTATGTAAGTTTGGTGTTATTTCTTCTCTGAATGGTTGATGGAATTTACCAGTGTAATTACCTGTGCCTAAAATACAGGTTTTCTGTCTCATCTCTTGTAAATATTAGTGATTTATATTTTTAAAGAATTTTTTCATTTCATCTATTAGTAGAAATTATTGGTATAAAGTTTTTCACAACATTCTCATATTCTCTTTTTATTATTTTAATGTCTGTGAGATATGTGGTGATAATCTCCCTTCATTCCTGATATTGGAAATTGGTGTTTTCTGTTTTTTCTTCAGCAGTCTAACAAAGTTTATCATTCTTTTGTTGTTGTTCTTCACAAAGAAACACCTTTGGAGTTTGTTAATTTTCTTTATTGCTTGCCTGTTTCTTATTACATTCATTTCTACTCTCATATTTATTATATTACTTGTTCTACTTTGGTTTACTTCGGGTTCGAGGTAGAATCTTAAGGCACTGATTTTAGACCTTTCTTCTTTTCTGATATAAGCATTTAAAGCCATAAAATTCCCGCTAAGCCCTAGTTCAGCCACAGCCCACCAATTCTGTTGTATTTTCGTGATCATTAAGTTTTACATATTTTCTAGTTTCTCTATGATTTGTCTTTCACTCATGAGTTGTTTAGAAGTATGGGTTTAATTTAATATTGAGGTTTTCTTAGGCACCTTATTTTTATTGATTTCTAATTTAATGTAATTATGGTATGATTCAAGGACACATGCTACTCTAATTTCAATTCTTTTTATTTTATTAGGACTTGTTTTATAGCCCAGCTATGGTCTCTCTTGATGAATGTGTACAGTTGAAAAGTTGTTGGGTATAGTGTTCTATAAATAGGCTAAGGGGTTGATAAAGTTGTGTAGAGCCTCTGTGACTTTCCTGAATTTTTTGTCTGGTGGTTCTATCAGTAGCAGGGATGGTTAAAATAATCCCACTATAACTGAAATTTTCTATTTCTTTTTTTAATCTGTCAATTTTTGCTTCGTGTATCTCGAGGCTCTATTCTTAGTCATGTACACGTTAATAATCACTGTGTCTTCCTTATTAACTGGTCCATTACATTATACTTAAAGTTTATCTCTTTTTAAAAAATTATTGACTTTTTAGAGTCCATATATAAGCGATACCACACAGTATTTGTCTTCCTCTGTCTGGCTTATTTCACTTAGCATGATGCCCTCCAGATTCATCCATGTTGTAGCAAATGGCAGAATTTCCTTCCTTTTTGTTACAGAATAATATCCCATTGTCTGTCTATGCCACATTTTCTTTATTAATTTATCTATTGAAGGACATGTAGGTTCTTTCCATATCTTGGCTATTGTGAATAGTGTTGCAATGAACTTGGGTGTGAAAGTTCATCTCTTCTAGTCAACATATAGTTGGGTCTTGCTTTTTCAAAAGAGCTATTCTGGTAAAATTCCAAAACTTTTGATTGGAGTATTTAGTTCATTAACACTTAATGTGATTATTGATATGATTGTATCTAGGTCTACCACTTTATTATTTCTTTTCTGTTGTCCACTCCACTCTATTCTTAATTCTTCTGTTTCCCTGCCTTCTGTTGGATTGTTCAAATATATTTTCAAATTTTGTTTTAACTTAGTTAGCAGATTTTTAGCTATAACACCGGGTATTATTTCTTTGATGGTTGATCGAGGGATTACAAAAAAAATCCTTAGATTTTTACAGTATACTTAGAATTAATGCTGAATGTCTTTACATAAAATGGGAAAACCTTGCAACGGTGTAAGTCCATTTGCCACTCAAACCACTGCTACCAACGTTAAGTCCATAGCCATTCGAAGCACTGTTCCCTTGTACACAATGTGCCATTTTTCTTTGCCTGCTTGCAAGATTTCCACTTTATTTTTCATTGGCAGCAGTTTAATTATGATATCCTAGAAGCGATTTTATTCATAATTATCCTGTTTGGAAGTCCTTATACTTTGGATCTTTTGACAAATTTGGGGATTTTTTAGCCAGTATTTTCTCAAATATATTTTCTGCTCCATTGTCTCTCCCCTCTCCTTCTGAGACTCCCATTAACTTCATACTAAACCTTTGGATATTGTCCTACATGTCCCTAAATCTTGTTCAGTTTTTTAAATCTTTTTTCTTTTTTTTGCCTTCAGATTGGTATTTAAACTTTTTTAAATATTGGGTTTTAAAGTACAACAGAAAGCTCAGGTTTTAAAGTACAACAGAAGTCCACAATACTAAGGTTTATTAATATTAAGTATGTAATACCATGATTTCATATACAATGAAGTTCAAAACCTGTCCTCAGTGTTGACAGCTCTCTCTAGAAAATGGAGATTTTGTGATAAGTTCATAACTTGAGTAGGAGCTAGGGATCTGGTTAGGAGATAGACACCAAGCAGAGAGTTTACAACACAGTGTTATGAGGTGCTAAAATCCAGATGTGAACAAAGCGCCATGGGAGCACAGAGGTGCAGATAGCTGCCACAACCCCAGAGAGTCAGTAAAGGCCTTCAGAGGATGGGCACTTCATTAGGCATTTTAGTTAGCAGGGACAGTCAGGCTTTGTGAGAACTAGAAGAACATCCTAGGCAGAAGGGTTCTGAGAAAGTGCTGCCACAGTCTGGGAGGAAGAGGAAGAAGGAAATTGAGTGTCGTGTCTCCAAGGAGGGGCAGGAGAGTAGTTTACATCGGGCTGTCTGAAAATCAAGGTGAGGAGCAGCTTGTTGCATCACATGAAGGTACTGGTGGGAAAGGGTGAGCCTCCTCCTTTATCTTAGGAAGACAAAAGCAAGCTCTCTCTCCTCAGACTGGTTGAGAAGCCAAATCAATCTCCATTATGCAAAAGAAGAGGAAGAATACCCATGGCCGTCATTTTGCTCCAGCCTCCATTTTCTCTCACTAGCCCGTGGTGCCCTCCCAACAAATCTCCCCAGTATTCCATTTACTCACTTCCAACCCATTTTCCACACTTGCAGCCAATCACCTTTTAAAAACACAAATGAGAAGGTTAATCCAGTGCTTAAAGCCACTCACTGGCTTCCACTGCACTATAAATGCTGGGTTCGGGTCCACACCACTTCCCATGGCCTCATGCCCAGCCTCCCTACCTTCATGTATCACATTTGGTCACAGTGGCCTTCTGGCTGGTCCTACTCAGGCCAAGCTCTTGTGGGCATCAGGGCTTTGTGCTGCCTGTGTGGCCTCAAGTCACTCTTGTCACTTTCCCTCCAGCTCCCCATGTGGCTGGCTCCTTCTTAGCCGTTAGGTCCAGTGTGACTCTCAGCAACTCAGAAAGACCTTCCCTACATCAAGTCCCTTCCCTACTAAAACCTGTCACGAGGCCCAACTTATTTCATCCAAAGCACAAAGAACCATTTGCAATCTTTTGACCTATTTGTTCACCTGATTAATATCTACCTCCCCCACTGGGATATAGACACAACGGCAAGCATCTTGGCTGTCTTGTTCCTCATTAAATCCCCAGCACCTAGTAGAGTCTCAAAAAATATGTGAGGATAAATAGCTATAACTGAATGTTAAAGGTCATGTTATCGACTCTGTATCACAGAGCGGGGATGAGTGGAGGGTGAAGGATCAGAAGAGGAGCGAGAAAACCCTATCGAAAGGGGGCAGCCCCGGTTGTCACTAGCCACCTGAAAGGAGGGCCCCAGGTGATCTTGCTGTGGGTTCTGCAGCTCCTTGGGAAGAAGGAGTAGCTTTGCCTATGAAAATGATGCTTTGGGTAAGGTGTGGAGCTCTCTTGTCCTCTGGGCACACTCTGGGAGGCACACTTCAGGGCTGGGACTTCCACACTCCGTGGAAGGCTGCTGCGGAGGCAACCTCATTGCATGTCCCCCAGTTCATGCTTCTAAGCCACAGGATGACTTTGAAGAGCTTGCTTGTTCCATCTGCTTCTCTAACCCAACTCCTAGGAGAGGAAACCTATTCTGTCCCCTAGAGGTTGACATCTTATTCTCGGAAGATGGCAAGAATGAGAAAATTATTGAATATTCCATTAAGTTGCTTTATCTTAAAAACCATTGTGGTTTCTAAACCTAGGATACATTTTGGAAACTCTCCTGCCTGAAGCCCAGGCGGAGAAGCATCACATACTTAGAAGATGCACACCTAAGCGTTGGAAGCCGGCAGGAGAACCTTTATCCATCCCAAGCACTGGACAGGGAGAGACATAGCAGAAGGACGTGATGTTGCCATGTGCTTTTATTGAGTGAGATGCAATGTTCAGAACGTCTGCAACACACACCCCAAGTGGGCTTTCTTTCAGTAACAATGCCATTAGCCAGTCTGGAACCCTCCTCTCACCATCCCCCGTGTCCCCTTGTGCTTTCTTACATACCCTCATGGAACGAGAGTCACCTTCTTGACCCCCTCAGAGAATGTCTGTAGTCTTTTGCTATTTTCACTTGTGATAACAGGACGGAGGCCCACTCTACTCTGAGGCTGCCTTGGCTTACAGGGCTCAGTGTAGACACCAGTTCTCTTAGAATATTAAAGTAGGATACAAACACCAACCCCCCTCACCTCCAACATCTTCATCCTGTTTCCTTCTGCCCCCCCAACCTCCTCCCCAAACAACTAATTATCTAAACTCTATAGGAAAGAGTTTGGTGCCTAGAGTGGTGAGTTTCTCTGTTTCTGAATGTGTCTTTCCTGCCTCAGGTTCCCTGGGTCTTTGGTGCAGAGGACACGTGTCAAGAACAGAGCTGTGCATCTGGGTCAGAGAGTGGGCACAATTCCCAAACCACCAGGACAGGGTGGCTGCTCAGGCTCCCCTCCTGGCAGGTCTCAAAGCCGCGGGACAACGATGTGCGTGCCCCCTCCCCCCGCCCAGAGCATCAGCCGAGGTCCATCCAGAGACAACAGAAGTCTGGAGGCCTTTGTGAAACAGGCCGGGACATCCTCCTTCGGTCTCACACAGGCAAAATCATCACTGTGACAACATCACAAGACTCTGCTACTGTGCACAAGCTTCGTTACGAGACCTAAAATGGAGTTTTCAGCAGAACAACCCCCCTCCGAGCCTATCTGCCTTCTGCTCCCCACTTCCAACCAGACAAGTATGCCTCCCTGAAATTTTAGAGATTCATATTCTCGCTGGGGAAATTAAAAAAGAAAAGAAAAGGAAAGAAAAGAAAGATCTTTCCTTTCCAGATTCCTCCTCTGTGTGGACTACATGAGGAGAAGTCTGTAAGAAATTGTGGGTTGATATCTCAGACAGGGGGAAAAAAAACACTTTAAATTGACAAATCAGTCCAAACCACTAAGGTTATAACTCTTTCTTTTCCCTCTCCAGCAGAATAGTAAAACAGACTTGTTATTGGCAGCTCTGTAGTGCTACGGAGAGGCCCACTCCAGCATGACATCAGCCCACCGCTTGACCCAAATCTACGATTTCACCAGAGAGCCTTTCCCTGCCTACTTTCCAACGTGCGGAAGATGCACATGGGGGACGGGGGAAGGAGGCATAAATAAGACACAGACGGAGCCTTTTGGATGTGTTTAGCACATTTTTGTGACTTCCTTTAATACCACAGACCTTGGTTCTCCCACCATGAGGCGAACAAAAGACAAGCCTGAGATGGGGGGGGGGAGAGGAAGGCGGGGAGCGGGAGATCCATTCAGTAAAAAGTTGGGCTCGCCTACTTAACGTTTTTAATTGAAATGCTGAAAAAAGGAGGCAAAATGGAAAGAGAAGAAGGAACACCACAGCCGGGTAACTGCAGATATAAAAAGTCCCTTCATTAAATCCGTTGTTTTTTAATTCATAATTGAACTTAAATAAAGAGCGACCTATAGGCAGCTGTTTCTAATATCGAGTCCCCACCGCACATGAAAGACGCATTATTCCTGCAGCAGCCTCCCTACCCTTGGGTGTTATCAGCTGAACATGTTTTGAACCTACCTAATGCATTTGAGGTAGCTTGGGTTTATTTTTCTTTCAATAAAATAAATGGTTTTGTAATTAAATTTCTGCACTGCCTGTGCTTAATGGTTACACTGACAAGTGCTAATGTATGGCAAGAGAATGAGTTTGAAATGAAACATGCTGTTTTTGAATCTGCAAGCAATTTTGCAGCGGGGCCATCAGACCCCTCATGCCAGTGAAACATTTTCATTAATCTGCTCACCGCGCCCCTTGCCCACTCGGCCGGCCGAGAGAGGACACTTTTCAGGTCCCCCTTCACCCCCACCCACCCTTGCCTTTTTCTCAAACACACACACACACACACACACACACTCACACGTACGTGCACACGCACGCATACGTGCGCGCACACACGCGCGTACCCACAAACATCATGAAGCAAGCCGTTGTTTGAAAACCATTTTGTGGTCTCTGGCAGGCAAGTCAGTGGAAATTCGCTGACTTTACACCATGAAATGTTGCAGCTGTCCCCTCCGAAGGGACTGGCTGCCTCAACATTTCAATCCCTGGCAGCCAGTCAACAAGAAAATCTGTCCCTCTGTTTTCCTATTTTTTTGGGTTTAACTTTTCCCCCTTAGCTAAATTTATTTTTGAATAAATCTTCTCACAGAGAATAGAGAACAGCTATCTTGCATGTCTGGTCTCGGTCTGCGTGAACCACTTACAGCCGTGGCAAAGGCGGCGCTTGGAAGAAGGTTCCTGAATGCAAACCTGGATGGTGGGCGGTGGTCTCTGCTGGCTCCCCTTCTGCCTGCTGCCCACTGCCCAGGGAGGAAGGCTGCAGCTGGTGCTTCGGCCCACACAGGTACAGGCCGTGGACGCACAACCTTGAGCCCTGTCCCTTCCCGGGAAGGCCATCTGACCACTAGCGGGATGGCTTTCCAAGGTGTGGCTGCTCTGGAGCCTGCTGGGCCCCCTCCTCAGAGGCCAAGAAGGGTGCACAGAGCCCACAAGCCATCTGGGTTACGGGGAGATAGAGAGCAATGGGGTCTCGGCTCCAGTGGCGCCCCACGAGTCGTGCGACTCAGCATTTTCACTCCAGGCTGGGGAGAGGAGCCAGGGGCTGCCCGCATGCATGCTGACTCACCACCGTCAGCGCAGGCCAGAATTACAAGCTGTCCTGCCCCAGCGCGGCCCTCTCTTGCTGTGTGCTAGGACAGGGTTTAGGGGAAGGGCTTCTGTGTGGTCCGGCCTCCCTGAATTTACTGCAGTGGAAGATGGAGGAGGCAGCTGCTAGGAAAGATCTCAGCTTCTCAGAGCTCCCCCATCCCTTTATAGGTCCAATTGCCTGTGGTAGGGAGGGACCAACCTTTCATTTCGTCAAAGGCTTGACTGCAGGAATCCTTGGCAAGGAGATGTAGAGACTTAGCTCTCCACCATGGTGTGAATGATGGGCAGAGCAAAGCCCCTCCTGGGGGGGGTGTGGGGGGAAGAAGAAGCCTTAGAGTTAACTAGTATGTGGCTGGCAGGAGGGCAACTCTTGGAAGGAGGAGAGAGCAAAGATGTAGGGGGACTCTGGTCATAGCCAGATGACACCTTCACAGTGGCCTTATGACGAGGTAAAAAGTTCTGGTAGACTTATGGAAAAGGCAGAGACTTAATCTTATCCAGGGTAAAGGGGTGGAGGAGAGGCCCATGTCCCAGAAGGAAGAATGGAAGGACGGTGAGGGAGTGAATGAAGCTGGAGGGCTACTCACAGGAGCCTCAGCTGAGTCTGAGCTGGGACCCTGACGAAGCTAAGATATAAATATTGTGAGAGCCCTGTCATCTACCACTCAGCCTACCCCCAAAGTGCTTATACATACTACCCCTGGACGGCAGTGGAACACGTGCCCTGCTCATTCACGCATGCACTCGGCAAGGTAGAAGTTCTCACTGTGTGCCAGGCAGGTCGCTGTGTCTTTCAGGGTACAGGCATAGAGACAACATGGTCTGCCCTCTCGAGGATGAGGTAAGTCCTCCAGGGGAGACACAAAGTGCTGCGTGACTTCAGAGGTGGAAGCAGGGAGCTGTGCGAGGAGGAACAAGAGAAAGCTTCACAGAAGAGACAAGTCTTAAAAGATGAGTAGGATTTCAAGAGGGTAGGATGACGTTCCAAGGTAAGGAACCAGCATGAGTGTGACGGGAACCACAGATGAGAATGACTAGTGGTCCCAAATAGAAGGTGGGTACCATGAGGGCGTGTGTGCACAGGTGTGCGTGTGTGTGCGTGCACACACATGTGCATGCGTTGGGGGGTGGGAAATAGAACTGAAGTTAAGATGGGCCATCCTGAGAGCCATGATCAGGAGGCTACGAAAGCCATGCTGTATTTTGCAAACCACAGCCATCCCTTAAAGGAGTTGGAGCCTTGAGGATGGGGGGGAAGGAAAGGAGAGGTGATGTGACGCCATCTCTGTATTTGTAGTAGACCCTGTGAGCCATAAAGAGCCATCAAGGAGTGGGCTGAGGAGGGACGACAGGTAGGCAGACCAAAGGCGATTTCAATAACCCAGGTCCGAGAGGAGGAGGGCTGGCAAGCACAGGCAGTTTTCCCTGAGAGAGGGGATGGATGTTGGGGACCCTGCAGAGGGCAGGGGCAACCAATCACATGTGTGGGTAGAAGGGAGGCACCAGCCAGTCGTTTGCTACCTTCGGGATGCCTGGGAAGATGCTCATGGCTAGGAGAGAGACAGGGAACCCTGAGGGAGAGGTGTTCTGGAGGGAGGGGAAGAGGAGGCCCCAGTTCCGACTGGATACGTGGAATTGGAGTGTCTGGTGGTGACTTTCATGAGACAACATCCAAGGGACAGTAGAGGGAGAAATGGACCAAAACAGGAGAAAGGCAGAACTCGGACCTGTCACACAGAGAGGTGCCAATGACACCAACGTGAGGGAACAGCAGGGGAAGCGGGAGATGAGGCGAGAAGAAAAGGGTGGACAGTTTTGAGAGCAGAAGCTGAAACGCATTTCTGATGCTTCAAGGAGGCCCCAGAGCGGGGAGGTGGTGGGGTCGTTGGGTTTGCAATAAATAGACAATGGTTGTCTTGCGGGGGAAGAGTCCAAGTCCAGGGAGGCTGAGTGGGAAGTGAGAAGCAGAGGCGGCAAGAGCGGGTTTCAAGCATTGTCACCGTGATGCGTGAGAAGTTCCCTTGGGTGATGGACCGCTGGACAATGTCCGGTGGGGAATCCGTAGGGGGGTTAGGGATGGGACCCGGGAGGGAACTCAGGGGCAGCACGATCATGGGGGAGGCGGAAAGAGGTGGAGGAATTGACCTTGGGAAGCAGCAGCAAGAAGGGGTGATGGGCCTGAGAATGTTGGGGTAGGAGCGAGACGGGTGACAGCTCTGCCAGCCTCTTGGGGAGGGAACCCATGGGAGCCTGTGCTGACTGCAGGGGGTAGGGGCGGAGGGCATGGCAAGTGTGGTGTGGCTTGGAAAGGCGAGGCAGGCAGGAAACGGGAGAGCAAGTCAAGCGGGAATGAATAATAGGGCATTGAGCAGCCCCGAGCAGCAAGCTGAAGATGGAAAGCTGGCTGGGCCCGGCCCGGTCTGCACAGCCGCGGCGCGCTCCAGCCCTTCTTGACAGGCTGGAAGCAGGAGCAGAAGTGGAGACCGCGGCGGGCCATCTCCGGCTCCCCATGGCGTCACAGCAGCAGCAGGAGGCCAGGGTGGGGAGAACTGGACAGCAGGAAGCCCCGGAGCTGACGTGCATGAGCTTGACCTCCAAAATCGGTACAGCCTTGTCTTGGGCTGAAATTCGGAGACCCAATTTGGAAAAGCGCCAAATAAAAAAATACACACTCGTGCCCGAGAGAATACATCCTAGAGGTTAGAAAACTAACTCCCACGGAGGCTTCTCCTTCTCCACTCGGCCTTCTTGTGCTGCGTAATCCAGGCCCGTGACTTTTTACATCGTTCCTCCTCTGTGCCTACCGCTGGGACACATTCTGTTGATTTACTAGCTTCCTGAAAAAAAAAAAAAAAAAAGGTGCTATTCACATGAAGGTAACCTCGCTTCAAAAGAGCTTTGAGTCTACAAAATTCTGTAGTTCTTGCCCTCTTGCTGCCGTGGTAAAACAAAACAAAAACAAACAAGCAAAATCAGTTTCATGGAAACCTCATTGGTCTTTTGACTTGTTCTTGACATTCAGTGGGCTCGTCAAAGCTAAATAGATACTGAACAAATTCTACCCGGTTCAGTTTGGGAAGGTAAACCTCGTCAGAGCTGTGGTCAGGCCTTCACCCTCCACAGGATCCTGGCGCTGGTTACAGTACTACTGACTCTTTCTGTGAGAGGCAGCTTCCTAGTCTTGACCAGAGTGGAGAAAGGACCCCACGCAGGGTCAGAAAGCCTCAAGCTGGGGACAAGCCCAGAGGAAGGGGTGCAACATCCTTTGGATACTGTCTACCAGGACCCTCCTTCCTGACAAGGGGAAGTGATTCTGTGGGGTCTGTTCTTCCTGCATCCTCTTTAAACGTTTCCAAGTCCCTCCCCAAAGTCCTAAGGAGACCTCTAAAGCCACTCTTTCTCTCCTTTTAACTGTAAACTGCTGTTAGTTTAGTTTAGTCAGTTTAGTTAGTTAGCAGAGTGGGATAAAGAAAGTCAGAGCCCCAGGAAAGCGTCAGTACCCGGGTTCTGTCCAGCCTAGAATCTGACAGCGACGACCCCCAGGCAGAGTTTGGGATGGGGGGGCTCCTGCACAGCCTCCAAAGGCAGAGTGTGGACTGAGCATTCAGGGAACAGCTTTCATGACACGTCCCAATTCTCCTGTGAGCTCTCTGTATTTCCCACCACGGCCACGTCTAGGAAGAATGAAGTTCATAAGCTGACTCCCCACTCCCTAAAAGGTACACATCTTTCTATCCCAAAGGAGCCACTTTACCACCTTCAATTTGATGACCCACCAAAGAGAAGAAGTAAATGCTTATGATTGGGACCTATGCCGTACTTAAACCCTTTGCCAAGTGTTTGCTTTTCCCAAACTGTTTCTTAAGAAGCATTATCCCCATTTTACTGGTGAGGAGCTGGGTTTGCATCATATCTGGATTAAAGCCTTAGTCTGTTCTCCATATTCATCTCACTGCCAAGTCTGTAACACCTGTATATGCTGCCTTATAGCAACCTCTGTCCAATTAAAAAGTTCTCTTATGTTGATGCCCCATGTCGGTTTCCATGTGGAAGACTGCTCAGAATTGAAACCTGTTGGCTGGAAGCCAATAAATCTTTCATCAGGTGTTCATCAAGACAAGCCGAGAGAGATCCCATCTGCAAGGACACAGCTACCTGCTTCGGAATACAGGAAAACAAGCAGAAAACATGTCCACTTGCCATGCCTTCCTTATAGCCAGGCCCCAGAGTTCTGGGCTGTCATTTCAAGATGCAAAACCAACATCACAAAATAAGGACCTGGTGATCTTCCAGGGGCCGCTATTGCAGCACCATCCCACACCAGTGAGTCCCAAAGCAGCCTTCTTCAGTGATGAAAAATGCATCAGTGGGAGGCAGGCATTGTTAGACCCCACCCCCAACCAACTGTACCTTGCTTTGCTTCTTGATGTCTCCACTTGAACCCAGAGGAAGATGGCCAACCTTGGAAGAAAAACATGGGAGCGTTCCAGCGATAAGCTAGTTAGCTCAGCACGCTGAGGCAGCTCACACTTTATGTAGCAGAACCGATTAAATGTCATGATTCATTCTCCCTTTGGCTTGCGGCCCTCATCGACACTTCCAGGAAGTTACACTGAGGAAGGAAGGGAAGAGGGAGGGAAGCAAGAACAACCCCCACCGTGAGAAGCTCCCTGACCTGGAACGGGGGAGGGTAGGACCTGAAGGCTGGCTGCAGAGAGGGGCAAGGAAAGCTGGGTGCTTTGGAGCCAGAGTGCTCATTATGAGAAATTTCTTAATGACCGTTAAGTCCTAAGGGAGGCACGTGAGCAATGCCTGGTGCCAAACATGCTTGCCCGGGGCCTCCTGTCCAGATGGAAAATGTGTAGAGAGTTAGAGAGGAAAGTAGAAGAAATGGTGTGGTTGCTGAAGATGACTGATGGCCTTGGGACGGCAAATCTTGCCCCTGTGGGATCAGGATTTCCTGGAATGAGACACAAAGATTAGTGACTTTCAGGTGAGAAAGAAACTCAGTTCCTGGGTTTTGGAACAAAATGTCTTTGTGGTTCCTTGAGGGTTTCATTTGTGTTCACCCACAGACCTCTGCTCATGACCTTTCTTCTTTCCACATGTCTGCATCCTAGTGGGCCAGAGCTCAGGGCTTCACGCAGGCCCCTTCATGAAATCGTCCCTGATGGTCTAATCTGGGGTCTCCCTCCCCTGACCTGCTGCCCTGCTGTAGGCAGAAATGATGTTGGTTTGAGATTTTCCAAAAGGGATATGTTTTGGGGATGAATGTTTGTCTTCATGGAACCTCAGTGTTACTCAAAGATTCTGAGGGAATAACTTAATAAGATGTAATCTATTAAAACATGTTATGGAGTAAGATATAAAACTGGCAAGAACGTGTAAATGAAAGCTGAGACCTAAGGAAAATTTCATGAAGGTGGGGGATCACTCTGGGCCACACCCAACCGGATACCTGCTTGCTCTCCTCTCCCCTGGGGGACTTGGGTAAAAGAGCTGGAAAAATAGGCAGTAAGATGTGAGGGGACATTGGAGGGTTCCCTTTTCTTCATAGAGGCCAGAAAAATGGGAGGGGAAACTTTGCTGATTTCAAGTAAATGGCCATGGTTTCACCAATCTGCAATTTAAAAAAAACCACATAATAGCAAGCCAGAATAAAAAAGACAAGAAATAACAAATGTTGGCAAGGATGTGAAGAAAAAGGAACCCTTGTGCACTCTTGGTGAGAATACAAACTGGTGCAGCCGCTGTGGAAAACAGTATGGAGGCCCCTCAAAAAAATTAAAGATAGAAATACCCTATGACCCAGTAATTCCACTACTGGGTATTTACCCAAAGGAAACAAAAACACTAATTCAAAATGATACATGCACCCTTATGTTCATTGCAACATTATTTACAATAGCCAAGGTATAGAAGCAACCCAAGTGTCCACTGATAGAGGAATGGTAAAGAAGATATCATAGACACACACACACACACACACACACACACACACACACACACACACACAATGGAATGTTACTCAGCCATAAAAAATGAGATCTTGCCATTTGAGTCAACAGGGATGGATGTATTGTGCTACGTGAAATAAGTCGATACTGTATATGATACTGAAATACTACATGATTTCACTTACGTGTGGAATCTAAACAAAACAAATGAACAAACAAAAAAGCAGAAACTGACCCATAAATACAGAGAACAAACTGATGTTTGCCAGAGAGGAGGGGGTTAGGGAGATGGGCAAAATGGGTGGAGGGGAGGAGGAGATACAGGTTTCCAGGTATGGAATGAAGAAGTCACAGAGATGAAATGTACAGCGTAGGGAATACAGATATGAGTAGTGTAACTGTTGTATGGTGACAGACGAGAGCTACACTTGCGGTGAGCAGAGCGTAATGTATAGAGTTGTCAAATCACTGTGTTGTACGCCTGAAACTAATGTAACAGTCTGGGTCAGTTAGACTTCAATAAAAAAAAGTAGTGCCTGCAAGGTATCATAATGTGCTTCCTGCATATTGGGCACTGGACTGGTTGCATTACACAGATCACTTCAATCAATCCTCATGACAACCACTGAGGTGGGTATCACTCCCGCCTTATAGCTGACGAAGCCAAGCCACTATGAGGTAAAGTAACTCACCCCAAGTCAAAAAACTGGTACGATCCAGGGGCGCCTGGGTGGCTCAGTCAGTTAAGTGTCTGCCTTCGGCTCAGGTCATGGTCCCAGGGTCCTGGGATTGAGTCCCGCGTTAGGTTCCCTGCTCAGTGGGGAACCTGCTTCTCCTTCTCCCTCTGCCCCTCCTGCCCCCACTCCTGCTCTCTCTCTCTCAAATAAATAAATAAAATCTTTAAAAAAAAAAAAAAGCTGGTAAGATCCAGACTCCTAGGTAGTACTCCACGCCACTGTGGGCATATGAAGGAAGAGACATGTGGCATGTGTCTCCACAACATATCACAGGCCATCCCTAACATTGTATGATTCTTGGTTGACCTCCACCACTGCAGGGACAGACTCCCAGCTCCAGTGGGGAGCTCAGTGTGTCCTACCCGTTCCTCCCCCTCCTGGGGCTCCTGGGCCAGGGGTGTGGGGACCTCACCTCCTGTACCATGATCTGGAAGGTCTCACGGGACCACAGCTTGCCTTTTCTAACCAGAGGTGAAAGGACTGATTCGGTCCATCCCTTTACAAGTTTGGGAATTACCAGGTCAGATCGAAATGTCCCGAAGTAAGAGATAAGGAGCAATTTGGAGGCAGCCAGGGAACGGCTGGTTGTGAATCCACTCTGCGCGGGGAGAACAGAGGGTGAGAACTCAAGGCTGGAGCCCCTCCGCCGGGACAGCTCATCTCCAAGAACTTTTCCATCCAGTAACTTCCTGCGTGATATTTTTCATTGCGGTCACAGTGAGGAACTCTGGTTATTTTTACTAACACACCCCACAGCCATTGCATTTATTTCGTCCTACAGCACTTTATGATGTGTCTGACCCAGGAAAATGTGTGACTCCTGGGGGTGTCAGGGGTGGTCTTTATTTTCTTCCCTCTCTCAGTTTTCCTTTTCCCTGGCACTTGCCTGCCGAGGGAGTGGGTTCTGACTTCCCATGCACGCTTTTCCACCGTCTGTTCAGATCTGCCCCATCTCCCAAGGGGCCCTTCTAACTTTACGTTGCACAAGTCCATGGCCCGGGGACTTGCCAAATCTGTCAAGTCTTAATGTTTTCCTTGGCAGGGACCCCATCACTCCGCGGAAATGGGTGGGATGAGCCGTCGGGGCTTGGTGCCGCTCCTCCGGGCGCCGAGTGCGGCCACTGGGGCTTTTTCCTGACGCCCTTCCCAGGCTCTTCCAGCTCTGGCATGCCCTGCATCCTGCCTCTTCCAAGCCTGCTGGCTTCTTGGAGCATCGCTGACTCGGGCGCCTCCCAGTCCCGCAGGAACATCATTAAGTCTGAAGCTTTATCTTCATCACCTCTTCCCACCCCACCCCAAGGGATGGGTGTCCCTTGCCTTCCCTGTCCTCTCCCCACTGCCACCCCTCTGGTGGCTCCAACCTTTCGGGCCAGAAGGGGAAAGTTCATTCTTCCATTCAACCAAGATTTGTACAGAGTATCTATACAACACTGTTCACCGTCCTAGGTTCTTAACAGTGAACTGAGCAGTGAACAGAACAGCCAGAAAGCCCAGCCCACATGGCGCTTACATTCTAAGTAAGCTCATAAACTTTGAAAAGGAGGTTGTTAGAAAGTTAATGTGCTGGGTCAGACTGCCTCCTTCTTAAAAGACAAGTCTGGAGAAGTACGGTTTAACCCCAAAAAGAACAAAGTACCGATGTAGAATTCCTGACATGTGTGGGGGTGATAGTTGAGAGCCAAGGACCTCTGGTCCTCTGGAACAGGGTTGGCTGAGCTATGGCCCATAGGTGGCCCACCGCCCATTCTGTATGGCCCACAAGCTAAGAATAATGTTTACATTTTGAAATGGTTGGAAAAAAATCAACAGGAGAATAGTATTTTGTGGTGGGTGAACATTATATGACATTCATGTTTTGGTGTCCAGAAGTTTGATGGGGACACGGCCACTCCCACTCACTTACTCGTGGTCTCCGGCTGTTTTGGTACCACAACAGCAGACTTCAGTAGTTGTGACAGCGATTGCATGTGACCCCCCCAAAGCCTCAAACATTTTCTCTCCGGCCCTTTACAGAAAGTTTGCTGACCGCCACTGTTGAATCATATAGTGAAGTAGCGCTTTCTTCTCCATGTGCATCAGGCTGGCCCAGTTAGGCAGGCAGGAATCTCTCTTCTCAGTCGGTCCAAGGAAGAGAATCATAAAGTGGAGTTAACATTGGCAGCTGAGAACCTGTCCCTGACATCTGTCTTCTCTTCAGTGCACGTGGAGACAAGACCTCCTGGGAAGTGTCCGACACATGCAAGAGTCCCTCCTGGCAGAATCTTCGAAGTTGTTCGTTGAGTTCAGGAGCAAACCTTCACCTTGGGAGGTTCCGGGTTCCTTGGAGGGCGGACCCATCCGTGCTCTCAACTTTACAAGTTTAAATAATGCCTAAATAAATATTATGCCTGTGGAAAGGACACAGGACTAACAGTCAGCGGAGATGGGTTCAAATCCCCACTCTGCCACTTCATTAGTTGTATGGATTGGGCAAATTATTTAATCTGCAGAAAGAAGCCTCAGTTCTCTCATCTGTGAAATGGGCTGCGTTGCCCACTTCAAAAGGTTATTAAGAGAAACAAATGAGATCATACACGTGGAAGTGCTTTCCAACCTGGACAGTAGCATGCCAACACATCACCTTTCCTCTTTTCAAGAGTAGGGAGCAATATTAGCTGAATTATCATCCTTCATTTGGGTTTGTCTATGGAGACCCAGCCAGAGAGTTGGGGTGAGAAAGATCTAGAACGCTATTCTCCTGGACCTCAGTCAAGGTCTTGGCCTATCCTGAGGCCCCAACTCCCACCTCGCACCCTAGATTCCACCAACCCTCTGGAGTCAGCTTAGGGGATTCTCAACCATGTGGGGGACAGAGGCCTTTCACAAGTAAATAAGAAGTATAATGACATCCCTGTGGTTCTTTGGCAGGATCGTGTCTCGTAGTTTGGAGGATGCCACAGCTGCCCTCCATCAAACTCCCCAAACCCCATACACCATAGGATGGAAACGCCAGCCACAGCCCCCTCGATCTGTTTGCTTATTTCTCCCCCCATCAGTAGCCCTTTCAAGTGCAGTGAGATCCCCCCACCCCCACTATGTACCCCTGATTATCCTAAGTTCAACAACTATATTTTCAGGTAGTTTAGGGTTGCGGAAAGGGTGCAATATACAGAGGGGAATGATTTTTAAAAATTAAGACCTTCCTCCCTCGCTGGACTATAAGCATGTGAGGGGCAGAGGCTCATTCTATTCTCCATGGTCATTGACACCTACACAGCACCTGGCACAAGATAGGGGCTCCATAAACATTCTTTGAATGAATGAATCAGTGAGTAATGGCATCTTAGGATTTAATGACAAAGTGTCTTCCAGGTCATCCTATTGATAATTTTTATGAGTTTATACACATCCCTTCTATGCGAAACACAGCATTCTAAACACAGCAGGTGCCTAAAACACGTCAGTAGAAGATGACAGCAGTGACGATGAAGTTTGAAAAGACAGTGTCCCAACTCTCAAAATGAAATGAACAGAACAAGACACGTGAATAGGGTCAGTTCAATCATATCTCTAAAACAAACCAAAAAACCCCCTTCTTTTGCGAGAGGGCTGGTATCTTTCTTCAAGGATTTTGCTGCCGAAGGGTAATGATAACTTGGAACTTTGACATGTGATCTGGGAAGTTGCGGGGGGGGGGGGCGGGGGTGTGCTGTTTCATTTGTTGCATCTCCTGAGAAAATTCTCCAACTAGGAAAAAATACTCTGACAGTGACACACAAAGGCTGGTACTTATAACTACTGTCCTCACTGTTTAGGGGAAAGAAGTTTTAATTACAGGCCAGAGAACAGATGTCAAATCCCTGGCCTTCCTCTGCTATTTGCTGTTTGTTATGAGTCACTCTGGAGCCTGTCCGACCCGGCACCAATTTTCGTGGGAGGCATCCATGTGTGACCAGAAGCGTGTGCTGACGGATGGGCTCACGT
This sequence comes from Eumetopias jubatus, assembly GCF_037043125.1. Taxonomy (NCBI): domain Eukaryota; kingdom Metazoa; phylum Chordata; class Mammalia; order Carnivora; family Otariidae; genus Eumetopias; species Eumetopias jubatus. The sequence continues at coordinate 74,721,241 of NW_028274815.1, forward strand.
GAGGAGAGCTGGAAGGCTGGGCCTCAGGCTCCTGTTGGCTCCTGCCTTCTTTGCTTTTTGGGTCACTTTCTTCCTTCCCCACATCCTCCCTCCATCCCCTTTGTTCTTCCCTCCCAAGCTGGATTTTCACAATAAATGTGGGCTCTCATTTCAGTTCCCACAGCACTGGCTCGTTGGAGACAAAAGTGAGGGTGACAGAAACATCTCTGCTCAGGACGAATGTGTTGACCACACCCCCCAAGGTGGCAGGAGTTGGAGAGGGCCATCTCCGGGGCAGCCGTGGGAAGAGATGAGTGACTTTCTTGGTCTTTTCACTTGGTGCCCCAAGAGAGAACCCTGTAGCCCCACCCTGACTTGCACACTCTCTTCAAAGCTTCCTGGAACCTTCCCAGGTTTTCTGGCTGGCTCAGTCATTTCCACCAGAGGACCTGATCTCTCCTCTCCCTTACTGATCTGAACTAAGCTCTGCCAGTTCCCCTTTCCCTTTATTTAAGCCACAATAATCCTGGGATTTTGCATATCAAGAAATCTAAGAAAAAACTCAAACACTTGGAATAAGGTTTCTTAAGCCTGGTGGACTTCATTAGCCAAGATCCCTGGTTCTTTTCCTGTTTTTCTTTGGCTCAGTTCCTGGGCCAGCCATGCAGAGCCCCAACCTGATAGGCATGTGTGAAGCTTCAGTAGATCTAGTTGGGTTTCCAAAATGGCTTATCCCATTTTGCACTCCAATCAGTGTTGTTGAAGATTCCATTGCTCAAGATGCCGGGTCACCGTGGTTATCACCAGTCTTGTTAATTTCAGTCCTTTTGGTGGAAATATATTAGTATCAAGTTGTGGTTTTAATGTGTATTTCCCTGAAGAATAATGATGTTGAGCACCTTTCCTTATACTTCTTGGCCATTTGGTTATCCTCTTTTGTAAAGTGCATTTCACGTCTTTTGCACATTTTTAACTGGAGGTAAGACCTTTGTCAATATATCTATTGCAAAAATCTTCTGTCAGTCTGTAACTTGCACTCTCCTCATGCTCATATGGCCCAATGAAATCTTTCTGTAATATAAAACCACAGAGTTAGGAGGACTGAATCTATGGCGTGGCCAGCTGCTTTTACTTGATTGCATTTCCAAATCGCTTTCTTTCCAGAAAGTCAATAATATTTATAATTCAGCACCACAGAAGGTGCCCTTGCACCCCCTCTCAATCAATAGCCCCTTGGAAAAGTAAACTCTATCCTGACCGCTATCACCATAGATTTGTTTTGCCTGTTCTTGTCCTTCACATAAATGGAATCAAGCAATGTGTATTCTTTTGTATCTGGCTTCTTTTGCTCTAATCATGTCTGTGAGATTCATCCACTTTGTGTAGAGCAATAGTTGGTTCTTTTTCGTGGCTTCATGATATTCCATTATTTACTACAATCTGAATTGTTTCCAAGTTGGTGCTATGCTGAATAAAGTTGATTTTATATATATATGTATGTATGTATGTATATATATATACACATATATAAATTTATATAATATTTATATTTATAAACATGTAAAATATATAAAGCAATATATTTTTTAAGATTTTTTTTTTTATTTTGAAGTAATCTCTACACTCAACACGGGGCTTGAACTCACAACCCTGAGATCAAGAATCACACTCTCCACTAACTGAGCCAGCCAAGTGCCCCAGAACATTTTTAAAAAGTAATCTCTACACCCAACATGGGGCTTGAACTTATGACCCCAAGATCAAGAATCACATGGTCTACTTACTGAGCCACACCTTAAAACTATATATTCTTACAGGCCTTTGGATGGACACAGGCAAACTTGGGCCTATACCTAGGGATTGAGTTGCTGGGTCTTTAGGGTATGAATTACTGCTTTGTTTTAGTAGATACTGCAAATTTTTCCAACTGGTTGTACCAGTATACATCCCTACTCACAGTCTATGAGAATTTCAGTTGTTCTACATCCTCGCCAACAGTTGATATTGCCAATGGGTTTGGTTTTGTTTTGTTTTTTAATTTTGGCCCTTCTGCCATGTGTGTATCTTAGTGAAGCTTTAGTTTGCATTTTCTTGGTGACTACTGGCTTTGAGCATCTTTTCACATGCTTACTGGCCCCTTGGATATCCTCCTTTGTGAAGTGTCTGTTGAGTTTTTTGCACATTTGTTAACTTTGGTTTGTTTGGTATTGTTCTCATTGATTTATAAAAATTCTTTATGTATTTTAGGTATGAATCCTTCATCGGATATGTGTTGCTACTATTTTTCTCCTCGTCTATGGTTTTGCCTTTTCATTCTCTTAATGATGTTTTTTGATGAATGGAAGTTCTTACATTGAATTAGGTTCACATTATCACTTGGTTCCTTGACTGCAGACAGTCTGCTTTGGGTCCTCTCTCCGCTTTCAGTTCCCAGGCTGTAGGCTGTTGTGTCCTGACCGGTAGGTCTCTCCCCTACCCTTCCCGCAGATCCCTTCTGCTCTGCCGGTTTGCTGTAGATTCCCTGCGGTGGGGGCTGAAGTCTTACTCCTCTTTGGATAAGCAGAACTGGCTTCTTTTTCTAACTTGTGCCTGGCCAAATTCCTCTGTAGCCACGGGTCTTGAAGGTTGGAACTATTAGACGGCGGGGGTCTCCCTGCCCACCAGCAGCAGCCAGTCCTCCCTCCCTGGGTCCCTCTGCATTTCACATTCCAGTCTGAGCCCCACCCTGGGCTCCTTCCCCGAGCAGAGGTGATCCATTCATCCTTATCAAGTCTTTTCCTGGCTCCGGTTACACCCCTCCTCCAAATGCTTTGGCAGGTGATCTTTGACACTTCCTTTGGTGTCCTCTGGGCAAGGGAGCAATTCTCCAGATCTCCACTCTCCTGGATTATGTTATAAACTTAGTTTTCACCTCAAGACCAAGACCTGATATCACAGGCTCAACATTTAAACTCCAAATGGGGGCCCAACATAAACCAGTCAAAATGGATCTACATGACCATTATGTTGCATATCTCCAAAGTACTACTAGCCTGCCCCTCTTCCTCCTTCTAAGGGGTTCTTCACTTGAACGTGAAGTGATCTGGAAATGAAATCAAGTAAAAGCAGAATCGCATAAACTTGGATGTGAAAAAAATGGCATCTTCATTTCTATAAACCTCTATTTGAAAACTAGCATTTCCTTACATTCTGAACATAGACAACAAACTGCAACATTAGCAGTCCCTGTGCCTCTGTCACCAACAGAAATCACAGCTACCTTCATATCACATAGTTGCTGATGATAGCTTCTCATTCACACTTATCACTATTTCAATCTTGCAGATATTATTAGACCCACCAATAGATCTTTCATTTAATGGGTTAAATATAATTCTGTCTCACAAATTAGTTTCTTAAAAACATTCTGATAAACTTAGTTCAATATAGTTTGTGCATTTTTTTAAGATTTTTTATTTATCCATTTGAGAGAGAGAGCGAGCGAGCAAGTGAGGGCAGGAGCAGGGGGAAGGGTCATTGGGAGAGGGAGAAGCAGACTCCCCACTAAGCAGGGAGCCCAGGATCCTGGTATCATGACCTGAACTGAAGGCAGATGCCTAACTGACTGAACCACCCAGGCGCCCCTAGTTTATGCATTTTAAGACACTCTGACCAGCAGTCTATAGGCTTTACAAAACTGCCAGGAAGTTCCCAGGGACAAAAAAAAAAAAAGACTGAGAAACTCCTATTGGCAAGAGACCCTCTTAAACCCATAGCAACCTCAAGTCACACTGTGACCTCCATTGATGAACGGGCAGCTATGCTTCTAGGTTGGGTGGTGATGAAAGTCTGCTCCACCTTTGTTACTCTGTTCCTTTGGTGTGGGGGTGGGGGGGGAGGATCTCAAGGAGCCCAGGCATGTGGCTCCAGTTTTCTCTAGATTCTGGCATTCCGGAGATTCTGGAAGAACAGGGCATCTCTTCTGCAGGTCAGAGGAAATGGGTAGCTCTCCAGCTAAATAGATTTCATGCTTGACTTCAGGGGAATAGCCCAAATGATGATCTGTTTGGGAGAGCAAATTAAAGAGGTAAGCGGGCATGCTGGTTTTATTTGGTTTAACTTTTGCTGTTTTAGTTGCTCCCCTAAGCATTTCGAAGGAAGAATATTGGTGGTCAGACCGCTTTTCCCAGCATCATTCTCTCCCCCCACTGCCCGATTCAAATTTTGGCCAGATCCTGCTTCTCAGGGACACTTACCTTAGATTAGCCTGTAGGGAAGGCTTACTGGGCTCTCTTCTCTCCAGGCTGATCGAAACATGACTTACTTCTTTTCTCAGAGCTCCCAGTACTGAGTCCTGACGTCACTCCCTCCTCCCATCCTCATTTCTCCTAATCAGTGTCCTTCCTTGCATTTCTTGGTTCAGAATGTTCAGGAAGAAGAGTTGTCTCCCTTTCCTAGAATCCATGCTTTTATGTTCTAATTTGATGTTGAGTAACACAGAAAATGGAAGAGGTTTGATTACATCATGAATGAATCCAGTTCCTTGTCTCATGCCATGAAAGACCAGTGAGATTCACAGGTCCTAAAAATTGGTGACATATGCTTCGTGTCGCTATCTAAATATCCTTAAATAGTGTGTGTTTCTTCTGGGGCCCTCCCACCCCCACCTACCCCATGCATGCTAATCTTTCATTTCATCACACAAACCACTGGGCCAGTGAGTTGATGCGGTTGTTAAGTCAGGTGAGACACTTCTACTGACACCTTTGTCCTCTTTTTTTTTTTTTTAAAGATTTTATTTATTTATTTGATAGAGAGAGACAGCGAGACAGGAAATACAAGCAGGCGGAGTGGGAGGAGAGGGAGAAGCAGGCTTCCCGCTGAGCAGGGAGCCCGATGCAGGACTCGATCCCAGGACCCTGGGATCATGACCTAAGCTGAAGGCAGACACTTAAGGACTGAGCCACCCAGGCGCCCCACCTTTGTCTTCTTCTGTTAGGAATGCTTTTGGCATGGCTACCACCACCCCCTTCTCCTCCTCTTCCCTCCTCCCCATTAAGGACCCTTATTTTGACTGTTTTGCACGTGTTATTTTCAAAGAAAAGAGACCGCAGCTGATTCTGTGTGTGACATTCTTCCAAAGTGCTGTTAAGTTCTCCATAAAAAGCTAAGCTGTCATTTGTTGTTATCAGGACCACTAGCCAAATTGTTGAAGTTGACGGAGTTTTATTAGCTATGTTTTTGCAATTATGCAAAACTGCCTTACTTGGAGACAAGTGCGAGAACTCTGCCTTCACACTGGATTTGCTTATAGTTCTTAGCGGTGTAACACCAATGAATGGTCTTGAGCTGTTTCCAGCCCGTAGGGATGGGTGTCGGTTTCTTGGACACTGCTGGGGAATCTGTGAGTCTGGGCAGCATTTTCGAAGGCAGGCTGTCCTGTAACAAGCAGTGGGCTCTGTGAGTCATGACTGCAACGCAGTGATTCTAGTGTTGACCCTCCCCCGGACTAACGTGTGGCCTTGGATAGGTCCTTTCATGTTTTTTGTCTCCAGTCTTCTCTTCCATAAAGGGAGACAGGAGGCCTTGGATGAGTGCTGAATCCCTTCCAGTTTGCGTTGTCATTTTATTATTCCAATAAATTAATCACAAAAAGGTCATGAAAACATCCCAATTATAGCAATTAAGAAAAATAACTGCCATTCTGTTTTATATGGTGTTAAAGATTCCCTTTTGCCTCCTGAGCCTCTTAAAGACCCAATACGTGTACCCCTGAAACTCTATGACATCCCTGTAAACTGTTTTTTTAAAATTGATTCTGGGCCAGTATGAAAATCCTGGGTCTTATTATCCAAGTCTCAGATTCTGAGTTGTTAGAAGGTCTATTTAAAATGGTATGTTTTTCTTGCAGCAATTGTGAAGTGGTCAGATTTTCTGATGTTTTAACATTCATTGCCATTCATTATCTAAACACTCCTCTATAATCCAGTGCGTTGTATGAGGCTAATAAGGAGAATGGAATTCATTCCGGGTTTGATTGCATCTGCTGATTCTAGTGGAAGGCCTCTCTTATATCTGCTCCTCCTTTCTCAACATGGTTAAGGCAAAGAGACGTGGAAAACCTCAGACTCGGCTCAAGATTTTAAATCTCTGTGACTTGGGAGAAGAAAAAAAAAATGTGGCTCTGCGTCTCCATCTCCAATGCCTAACAACTGTAGAGTGTGGTGATATTTCACATGAAGAGAAATCTCTTGTCGCTAGATTTTTTTGAGTTCTACCGCTTTCTTTTCAAACATAGAATGTCCCCACCTGTATAATGCTCATAAGTCCTAATCATGTTTCCATGCCATTTGATATTTGTTTGACTTTATAATGTTTGGAGAAGGAATGATGGGGGCACAGGGCCACCGGGGGCACAGTGACATTTCACGGTCCGACTGCATCTCAGGCGAAAGGCAGCCAGGTTCACACTGCTGCTGGATGCCGCGCTTTGCCTCTTTACGATTATGGGATGCCATGGACGGATTCTTGGAAGGCTGCGTCCTCTAAGTCAAGTCATTATCCCATTGAACAAGGCTCTCTCTCTCCTATCTTCCGATTTCTGGTTCCTCTGCCACCACCCCCTCCTCAGTACACGCTAACACTTGTACTTGGACTACATTTTCCAAAACATATACGAGTTTCATTTACTGATTGCTCTGCTGTACTCCAAATGGCCCAGCATTTTGTCGATGAAAGAGTATAAATCATGCCTTACGTGGGATATGGTAGGATATGATGTTTAGAGAAAGGAAAATATGCTTCCTTATAGAAGCACCAGGCACTCAACCATCTGGATTGGGGAGAACATTTTCAATCATTCATCCTGATGTTTTGTCTACGCGGTACACGTAGGGTGAGAGACTGAATGTTTCACTTCACATCCAGATGTTTTTGCATTATGCTGAAACAATTAAAAGATGTCAGTTATATTTTTAAGAATTTAAATAGGAAAAGTGTAACAGTTATACTAATTTAAGTTTTGAGATAGAAAAGATGAGGGAAAAAGGCATACTTTTGGCTGGTTCTTGATGCAATATGCTAGTTTTTTTTTAAAACCACATATTTTGCAACTCAAGAATTTTAAAAAATTATGAAGAAATATCCCTAGAAATACGGCCTGTCACTAAAAATACAAGGATTGGGATTGTCGTTCAATAATAAAAACACTCGGGTCCTGCAAATTCAGGTAAGACGTGGGCAGTTAAAAGAAATGACTGTCAAAAATGGTTGCTTAACAGTTTAAGAACTGAGAGCATCATTCGAAATGACTCTCTGTAAATACATGTATTCCTTGCACGAAAATGAGAATGCACGGTCCACAGGTTTGTCGAGATTCTAACAGGATTTGCGAGGAGGCTTTTCAGACCTTTTAAAGATGCATTTTTGAGAAATGCTTTGAATGATTCAAAACAGAAAATAAGATTCCATCTGCTGGAGCCACCTTGAACATCTGTCACAAGAGCAAAATGGTTCTGCAACACAACCATTTTGGGGGGGAAAAGGTGTTTTGCGTTGTTTGGAGAACTGTATTTCTCTCGTATTCTCGCATTAAATGGGGTTGGGTCTAATGCTTGTTAGAAGACGTGTTCTGGGCATATTTCTTGTATTAGAAGACACAGCATTTAACCTGGCGCTGAACTGCCCACAGGTTTTGTGGCCACTTCTTCTACGCCATGAAAATTTCAACAGATTTTGCATTATTTCCAGGAAGGCACATAGATGTGCACATTACACATTAACTGTAGTATCCGATTGAACTGGCCTGGTACAGCACTTTTGCTGACTCAGCACATGGTTTCTCTTTTCCAGATTACTAAAACAACTTTCCTCCGGGGTAAAGGCTTCACAGAAAGCAAAGGGGAACAGAAATACAGAGGGCCCTTATTTTCACCCTTAATTATACCAAGTCCAAAGGCAAATGCAAAATCAGACTCAAATCTTCTAGGTTTATAGAATTAAAAACCTTCCTCCCCTTGCCTCTCTCCCACCCCCAGCACCATAGGAATCCCATAAAGTTGGAACGAAGCTTGTTGCTCACCCATGAATTTGCACCAGGGCTCTTACGCTTGGGGCTGGACTCAGACGCAAGGTTACCCGTGCCTTTTTCATGCTTTGTGTAGGGTATTTTAAGCAAGGCAGGTCAGTCTCGGTTTTGTGGACTTGGACCAGCAAGCATTTCTTAAAAGTCATGCATTGAGTAAGCTGCCTATCCCAGACATCACATAGGCACTTGTAGGGCCCGGGGTGAACCTGGGGTCACAGCACGTGTCCACCTTCTCTGCCTGATTCAGCGCTGGAGCCTTCAGAGATGTAGGGTTGTGTGTGCCGACCCCAGTGTACAGTGCTAAAAGGCTAGGGCCCCTTGCTATACATATCAAATGCTCCTAAGTTCAGTTCTCTGTTCCGTGTACACTCAGCAGTCTGGTGCGGTGGGAGTCGCTGGCCGGCAGGGTAGTTCGTGGACCCGGGTCAAGAGGAATATTGTGAACCTCCGGTCTCCCCGAAGCCTCCCACCTCCCCCGCCTCTGGCCTCCTCCATGGCCAGCTCACTAATCAATGCAAATGTCGCAGGAGGCCAGGTCCGCAATTGGCATTCCAGAGATCTCGGACCACCAGCCGAGCTTTAAATAAGTGCAGATGTGACAGGCGGGAGACCCGGGGAGGCCGCCTCTCCGCCCCGCACTGCCCTCCCGGCGCAGGCCAGTGCACACCGCCGCGGGCCTCGGCTGAGCGCGCTGGGTGCCAGCGGCGGCTGCGGCAGTACGTTCGGGAGGAACGGGGTGCGCACCTAGTAACCGCGGAGGCTACGGAGGCCCCCGAGTTTGAAGGCAGTGCGGGAATGGTGTGAGCCCGGTGGTCCATAACCTCCGTGGCCCCACTGCTTCTCCTCTCAAGTGGCTAGGGGAGTAACCTACCCTCGCCGCCAGCCCCGGCCTCCAAGGGCCCGACTGCCGAGTCTGGCTCGGGAAATTCTGAACTTGGCCGGCCGGGACGGCTGGGGAGGCTCCGCTCTTCCACCGCAGGGCCCGACACGCCGGCGACACGGAGAATCTGGATCTTCTCCCCAGCTTACCCTCCACCCCACGCGGAAAGGCACCTTTGCCGCCCCAACCCCAGCCTGGAGGCTCGGTGCCGGGACGGAAGGGCCAAGTCGGAGCCGCAGAAAATGCGGTCCTGAGAGTGCGGGCCGAGGCGGAGCGGGCGGGAGCGGGAGAGGTCAAGCCCGGGTCAGTCCCAAGTCCGGGTGGCGGTTGAACGGCTCTGCCCGGGGGCGAGAAGCGGCGGGGGCGGCTCCACCTCTGCAGACCCCCTGCGGAACCCGCGACCCGCAGGCTCCCTTGTAGCCCCGACTGCCGGCTCCGAGTTTAAAGGCTTGGGGAGAGGGGGAAAGGCGAGAAAAAAACATAAAAACTCGAAGCCAAACGCATTCTTCGGTGTTTGGTCAGCCCCGAGCCCGATTCCGAATTTATTCACAACCAGCCCCCTAACTCTCCAATCTCGGGGAGGCTCCACGAGCCCTGTCTGGTCCCGGGCCGCGCGGCCACCTGCCTGCGGTCTACGTCCTCCGACCCGGGCCCTTGAGGTCCGAGCAAACCCTTTCGGCCTTTCGGGACCGCCTCCGCGGGTGCCACTCCCGGGGCCCAGAAGGGTGGCGGGGGCGCAGCTGCAGACCGCTCGGCAGCCGCCCGACGAGACGCCCGGCCCAGGTCCCCATACCATCCCCCGGCCCCGCGCATTCCCGCCTCTCCGGGCCCCAACGACGCCAGGCCTGCGCCCCGCCGCTGCGGGAACCGGTCCCCCCCGGAAACCTGCAGGCCGCGGGGGGGGGGGGCCGCCGCGAGCGGTGCAGGGTCTTCTCCCCGAGCGGCCGGCCCTGCAGCCAGCCCGGCCACCCCGGGCCTTCCCACCCGCCTCCCACACACGAGAGACCCTGGTCTGGCCGCCGACGGTCCGCCCCCAGCCTCGGCGCCTCTGCACACCCCCTCGGCCGCGGGGCACGCGGATCCGCGCAGCGGACGCCCGCCCGAGCCCCGGGGCCGCGAGCGTCACTGGCGCCTTCCGCCGCCGGCCACCCCCCGGGCGTCCCTCCCTCCCTCCCTCCCTGCCTCCGGGCCCGGCGCGGCGGCGGCGAGGGCTCCAGGCGAGAACCGCAGGCACCCGCGCGCACGAACCGGCCGCGCTCCGGCCGCGGGGCGCCGAGAGCCACGTGCGCCGAGCCTGGCCGCGGCAGCCGGGTCCCAGCCGCCCCCGGCGGCCGCAGCACCCCGCGCCGCCGCCCGCCCGCCGCGCCCGCCGCAGCCGCTCGCTCGCCGGCACCTGCACCCTGCTCTCGCGCTTGCCTTCCCGTCCGGGAGTAGAAATGCTACGACCTTAAGCAAGTATGTTTTCGGAGACATGAACGAAAAAGACGAGGGGGCTACGACTGTCCGAGCGAGCGCCGAGGCACAGAAACGCGAACTGGCCCAGAGCAACCGGGCTCGGCGCAGAGACGCTTGTTACCAGCCCGGAGAGGCGACCGCCATGGGTCTGCGGAAAGCGGAGCTCTTCTTCAAAGACAGGGTGATAAACCGCTTCAAATTATATCGAAAAACTATTCAAATCCTCAGTTATTTTCTGTGGACCTGTCCTCACTGAAATGCCGATTGTAAGCAAAACCAAAAACTTGAATTTATTGATGTAAGTCCTGTTCAAAGAGGCCAACAGGAGTATGAGACACACAACGATGACATTACTTGGCGATGCAACCACTACGCCATGCTTTGCGGAGACGTTCTAATGAATTTCTCTTTTTTAAGTGCAAAATGTAGCCAAGCAACTTCCCCTACAGCTAGCAATCCCAGATAATATGGTTACTTTCCTAATGTAAAGTTTCCTGGTGATGTATCATCTAAAACAGTATCCACAAGGTTTCCGATTGTGTCACATAAACAGCAGAACATAACCCGGCTAAAGAACTGTTAAGTCCCTTTATGTAAGTACCTGATGCCATCATTCAAAAATAGTTGTTGGTTCGTAGAGCAAATCTAAATCACAGGGCCAAGCTTAGCTGCCCTTTCATGAATAATATCTCAACTTTCCTCCGATCCCAAAGAAGACAAACTGCAATGTCAGTATTTTGTTCTTTAGAGAGAATAAATTGTCCTTTCCCGCTGCCTGAGGTGCTCAGGAATGAGATGTGTTAGGCATTCATATGAGGATATTTTGGAAGATGGTGCAGGTGTGGGCTGACTTAAATTACTTGCTTTTGTGGGTTTTTTTTAAAGGTCAAATGTAGGATCTGGTTTTAGGGAAGGCAGAGAATAAGATTTCCTGACATGAGTTAAAATGCCCCTGTGCCCAGTCTCAGATGGAGGAGATAACACAAACCTGATAAGGCATTTAGCTGATGCATCCTGAAAAATGATGTGCCTATCAGCATGCATGTCATCAATCAAAAATTATTTAATATTTGCATTCAATTAGCCAAATGGCTCCACCATTTTGAGAATTTTCACAAATAAGCAATTAGCAAAATGATCAGTAAAATCTTCCACACCCACTCATTTAATGGTAAATTATTGAGCAATACTTTAACTTGTAGGAATATTTAATAGTTTGGGAATTTGTGGTGCAATTAAAAATGAAGTACAAGAATCTCACAGTTAAGTTTTCTGAACTGGTAGAAAATACTAACAGAATTACTTAGGTTTCTTTCTTTTTTTTTTTTTTAATAATTTTGGAACAAAGACTAAATTTAGGTAACAAATCAGAAAAGCCCTAACATCTGAATATATGAGTTGAGTATATGGTTTCTTAAGTGATTTTTTTATATAAAATAGCTTAGTGGCCTTTAAAAAAATCTCTTGCTTAATTAAACACATAACATAAGGAATATTAAGATATGTGTTTTTGTCTTATGTAACTAGAATTCCTTACATAACAACATAAGAAACTAACAGCTATGTTGGCTACCTCCCTAAGTATCAGTAATTTAAATTCCCTGAATATAACTGACCTCAGTAAGTTGAATCATAGGACATAAAAGCTACTTCATAAGAACTCTTTATATATAATTATGCAAATCATAGTAGTTTTTAAGTCATTAATAACTAGACATATAAATTTTCTGGGTTGAAGGAGACACTGCAAATCTATCATATAATTTTCTAGCCATCTTTTAATATGAGGTAAATTATAGCATATAAACATCCTCAGGATCTGTTTTATTATAAGAAAATAATTTTCTTTCCTGTCAGAGATGCCCATGAGGGCACATTTTTATTATATATGTGAAAGCTGTTAAATTTGATGATTAAACACATAATTTCAAGCCATTTCTCAGAAAAGTTCTCAGACTATTCGGAGTATTTTACTTCTGAGTAATGAATTAAAAATACAAAATGCGTGGCATTTATATTGAATTTTTGTGACCGAGAATGTACCTAAAACAGGAAATACATGCAAATAAAGACTAAAGAGTTAGGTGCAGATGAAAAAGGACATTCAAAATTCCACTTCACAGAAAAATGATCTATTTTACCAACAATTCTTGCAATATTTTCTCTCTCCAGGTCTGCCCTTTACAAAATGACGAAACTGTTCAGGGATCTGCGGACCAACCTCACACAATTGGACCTGTGTGTGTGTGTGTGTGTGTGTGTGTGTGTGTGTGTGTTTCAATCTCCATTTGCCTTTGCAGGGCACAGAAATAAAGGAAAGATGAAAACCTTGAGCTACTCTGACACACATAAGGACTTAGAGTTTATTAATCAGAGAATTTAGCTTATCCCCTCTGCTATTCATCTGAAATTAATTAAGTGTGTAGAATTACAAGGTGGGTGTATCCGAGACAGCAGGCCCTGCTCGGACTAATCAAAAGGGCACATGTTGAATGAGTACAATTTAGTTAAGGTTAATCCAGTGAAGATGATACCTCCCTGGTCTTAATTACTCTAGGTGATAGATTGTGGAATGGGAGAGTAGGAAGGAAGGGAAGTTTGGTCTTACTGAATACCAGGATCTTCTAATTTAATTTAGCTCCCTGTTTTCACAGAGGCAAACAGTTTCCATTCAGAGAGCAGGACCACACTCTGGATTCTTGTTTAAGGTGGGTAAGAGAAAAAAAATAATTGCATGTGTATTCTTAAGAAAAATAAATGGAAAACACATATGAAGGTTTCAAAGCTGTTGGTGATAATGTGCCTTTTATTACAGACATGTCAGTTCGGAATTTTATCACAGCTCGGTGGATTCTTTGTGATTTCTGCAGGGGGCTAGTTACTTTTTTGAACTTTCTTCTGAGTGCTGGGACTGGGCAATGTGCTGAAATGAACAGAGATTGTTTCTGTACCTACACGACTGCATTAATGAAATGACTGCATATGTATTATTAAAAAACAACACAGTTTAAAATATTAACAAATACACAACTAACCGCCATGGGTGAATCGCACAAACAAGATGTGGAGCATTAGAAGCAGATGCAAGAATACCTACTCTATGATTCCATTTATATAAAGCTCGAAAACAGACAACACAAATCTATGTGTTACAGGTCAGAGTAGTGATGGTCCTCGGGGGAGCACAAAACAAGAGAGGCTTCTGGGGGTGTTGATAATATTCTGTTTCTCAAGCTGGGTGCTGGTTACACAGGTGGGTCTGCTTTATGAAAATTCATTCAGCTCATGAATTTGTAAACTTATGATTTGAGCACTTTTCTGTATATATGCCTTGTTTCAATGAAACATTTACTTTACAGAATGAAAATGAATAAGAGAAAATACTAAGAAGGGAATGGGATTATAGAACGGAATATTCTTAGAAGACAGAGGTGTGAGGGCTGCTGAGTTCTTAATGTGTTCACTTTGCCATCTTTCCATCTGCTCGTGCACAAACGCTAAGATTACACCTCTGTATCCAGACTTTACTAAATATTTGGATCTTTCTTATTTCTTTTGCTTACGTGAAAGTCCCAGTCCGATTGAGGTGTTTCAGAATTTTATCCTATGTTGCTATTTAAGGTGCAGCTCTCCACCTCCCCCCCACACACACAAAAAGTTTATTTTCTCCTTGCGCATGCATTAAAAAATCATCAGTTGATTTTCTTGTTTTCAGTTTTGTGATATATTTTTGGCTCAAGAGGGAGTATCTGTTTCTGATTTATTAGCATTTGATCCCCTAGTTTCCTGCCATTGATCAAGCCTAATACTTAGCTCAGCTGATGAGTTTTATATGAAAACTGATATTTCAGGAAGACGGAAGGTTGGACCCATTTTTAATATTTTTCCCCCTTCATCTCTTTCAGAGTTTGATGTACACGGGAGACACCTAGCAAAGCCTGAAACTATATTTCTTTTTCACTATGTCTCCCTGGCATAAAACCGTTTGGAAGTAAAACATGTATTTATCAATAGAAGAGATGTTTGTCCGGTGTCATCCACATGCTGCCAACTGTATATACATTTATACCCTCTCGCCAAAACAGGCCTTCACTGCGCTGCTAACCCGCTATATGCCATTCAATCTCCAGTGAAGTCATGGTGAATAAGGTCAGCTCCTTGGAAACATCTGCGTTTGATCAGTTTGCACGAAACGGGGGCCTTCCTAATGCTGGACTTCCCCGAAGTCCCCTATTGACAAGAGCTGATTCACTACCACTGCCCGAGCCTCCCTCAGGAAACCATTTTCCCCTCTCAACTATGCAATGCCCAGACTGGATTCTGCTCTCATGAGCCAAGAGACATCTGTGGTCCCACGCGTTCTGAGCTGGCAGCACCCTGTGGAGAATGTCCCTCCTTCAACAGGGAAGATGTTGTTCTAGTTATTGCTAAAGTTAGGGTGATTGGCGGTCTTTTATCCATGTCAGTACCGGGGAAGAGTAGCAAATGAACTCTGGTCAGAAAGTCATCTGTTGATGGTACGTGAACCACTGGAGACCCTGATAGGGTCGGTCCTGTGCTCCCAGGGGCACATCAGTGGAGGATTAGCATTAGCTGCTGTGTGTGTGTGTGTCTGTGTTTTCTTTTCTTTTCTCTTCTTTTCTTTCCTGTTCCACTCCTCCCCTCACCCCCAGTCTTACTTTCAGCATTGTATTGTCAATACGTTATTCCACTATAAAAACCTAAAGGACAACCCTAGAGCCTCTTTTTCTTTAAAGCAAAAAATAACTTTTAGGACAGTCTGATAGTCCCAGATGGTATATTTTGATAGGCAGAATATACATTTTATTCATGACAATCTAAAAGAGAAGTTGATGAAAAATCTAGCGTAAACTTTTACATGAAACATCAACCTGAAGATAGCATGAAAGACGTTTTAGAAAATTCGGGGCATCATTAAATTCATTCTACCTGTAGAACGTTTAGAAAATGCCCCCATCAAGTGTTTACAAAATTTGTTTACTACAATTTTAAAATCTGCAAGTCTGACTGTCCTTCATTTACAAAGAGGCTGGGGCAATAGGCTGAAAAATCTAGTCCATGAGTTACATTTTCACTGAAGGGCTTCTGAGCCTAACAGGTACCAAGCAGGAGGCAAGAGACTCAAGGAACAGTCCCCCCTCTTCCGGAGCTGTCAGAGCAGTTGAGGGAATGAGACAAAAATACATAAAAATGTAAATAGCCGCAAGAAGTGTCAGGTAGGCAGCAAGGGCATAGCCACCCACGTGCCGATTAGCCACGTTTTCCTCCTGTTAAGGACATCAGAACTGGTTCCTGGTTGAAGCCTGAAGCCTCCGCTCGTGGTCCCATCTCAGGCCTCAGTGCCGCTGTTCCCCATCACCCCATCCGTGATCAGGATGCTGGGGTCAGGCAGACCTACGCGTTATAATACCAGCGCTTCTGGAGCAGGGCAAGTTCCTGAACTGCTCTGGGCCTTGGGTTCCTCACCTATAAATAAGAGCACTACCTCCTGCCTGGGGCCAGTGTATCAGACGGTGTCTGCACAGTGCTTAAAGCAACGCTGAGCGCCCTGCTCAGCGCGAGCCACTATGGTTGGTATTCATGTTCCTGCCCTTCTCCATCCCTCCCCACATCAGCCGGTCGTGTTGGCTTTAGTACCTCATGATTTCATTCAGATACAAAGGAAATTGTTTTGAAATACTTCAGAAAGCTGCTTTTTTCAAGCCTACTGGCTCTCCCAGCACAGTCCAGTTCCACAGGGATGGAAATTCAGGGTGATTCATATCACTGTCTTTCCCCCTAAGTGCAAAGTTACATACTGTACAAATAAAGGACCAGCTTTTTCCACCACAAAAGGATTATTTTAAAGGTCTCGCCATGAGTGTAGAAATCCTTGGCACCCGGGCCAGCGTGCCGTCCCAAATGTCAATATTCTGGAAAACCCGACTTTTCCCGCAGAGATTTCACTGGCTTTACGCAAGTGACTCAAATGCTTTTCCTTAGCTCGGACTAGTCCCACATGTCGGGTGGTTTTCTTATTCATCTCTGCTTCTGAACCCCTCACGGCCATGGGGCCCCATTGCCTTCTGACCCCGGAGATCTCTCTCGTCCGCTGGGCCTCCTCCTGGGGGCTCTTCCACGCGCACGTCTTCTGGGTCCGCCTCTCTGCCCCGCACCACTGTTGGCCACTTGGCCCTCGGCAGCTCTCTTCTCTCTTCCGTCCCAGCTACCCCTCTTTTTTCCCTCTTGGCCATCCAGTCCTTTCTGCCACATTCCTCTCACCTCCCTGCTGTCTTTGGAATAAACCCTTGGCTGTCGCCTTGAATGTTGTAAGCATTAGCCCTCCGGAGAGCTCTTCTTTCAAAATCAGCCTTTCCCAAGCTTCTCCCTTTGTTTTGCTCCCCAAAGCTCCCAAAGCAAGCCCGCAATACCCTTGACCTTTGCTCTGTCTCCCTCCTGTGGCTGTCCTTGGGCTGATACTTGTCTGTCCTTGAGTGAAGGGGTGCGGCTGCAGGGGTGTCAAGAGGAAGAGGTTGGAGCCTTGACTCTTAGCCTCCTTCGCTTGGTCATGTCTTTCCTCTTCTACTGATCCATTAGGACGGGGCTGGAGCCAGCCATCACCTCCTCCTCTGGAACCACCTCTGGGAATTCTGCTCAACCCCACCTGCCTGCCCACCAGCACCGTCCGGAAGCGCAGTCCATTCCCAACGAGCGTATTTACTCTGTCTCTTCCCACCGCCGCCCCCCCAGGCCTGGAAACCCCTTCACTTTTGTGTCATGTCCTCAGGGAGGCTTCTTGACAAGAGCTGAGCCTAATTCAGCTCTTTATAGAACTGGGCAGGTTGCTGTCATTGAATTAAAAGTCCCATTCAATTCTGTTCAATCCAATTAATTTAAAATGTAAAGATGATCGGGGGTTGCTCTGAGTGGTAGAAGAGAAAGAAGAGAGGATGCCACCTGTCTACCCCCGTGATGGAAAGTGAACTCACGTGAGGGAAGTGGAGAGTGACGTGGGATCCGTGTGATAGGGAGAGGGGCTGGGTGACGGGCCTGGATCCCTGGGAGAAGCCAGGGCTTGTCTGTGTCTGAGGGGCTTTGGGGGATGAGAGGAAGTGTTTGCTTCTTTCAATCACATAAATGATTCATACTTAGCTTAGTATCCAATTTACTAAGTTTAAAGCAATTAACATTTTGAAAATACTCACACGTTACCGAGGAGCTAATAAGTCAAGAATATCAACTTAACTAATTAGATTCCCCCTAACAAGTAAATATTTTTGCACACTTAAGCAATTAAAGTCTTTACAATTCTAATATATCAGATTCCCCTAATTGCTTAGGCACCTTAGAAAATAAATTGGCAATAATTTCATGGTAATAAACTCATCAGCTCTCTTACGCTAAAATCTATTACACAAAAGCTAACACATACACTTACTTGTGATCCTTCTTTATGTTTTCATTCCCATTGTTAACTTTTTAGTTCTTTCTTCTTTGCCTTGGGTGTGATTTTTACTCAACCGCCCTAATGAGTCAGAGTTACTTTCTAAGCCAGGGTAAGGCTGCAAATACAGGTGGATGGTCTCAATTCAGGACAGGGAGCAGTGACTTGGGTGTGCTTTCTAAGGTCAGTGTCTGGCCAGCCAGGCACTTTATTCAGAGACTTGATTTCATGACATCAGAACTGTATGGATTATAGGTTCTGATCAAACAGATGCACTTTTATTGTTTTGATCTTAATCTTTACCCCCAATGATGCTTGTTCTGAGTATCTTCCCTCATCGATAGTGTAGTCTTATAGAAGAAAATCTGTAGCTGCCTAGCCTGAACATCTTCTCTTCATTTTACAGCAGGTATAAGCCTCTTTTGCAGTTGCTGGCTCTCAGTGAGTCCTGGTGTGGTTCCCTTTGAACTTGGATGTTTCCTAAATTGGGCTTACCAGAACTATAGAGCTATATAAATATAGAGTATTGATGTTCCACACTCCACTAACTGTGAGAGCTGGACCGAGGCACTTTCCCTGAGCTCCTGGTTCTGTATCCTGGACTCCACCTCTGAAGTCCAATCAGCCCTAACCACCTGTCATGCTTGGATTCCAAGTGGCAAAATGCATGTGACATATCCCCGGGGTGTGGACCTTCGTGGGAGGGGGGTGTGGCCAGGGCAGCGGAGTTGATGGGCTAAGTCTCGATCTTACCACTTGGTCTTCAAGGGTGGCAGGATTTGCCTGCACCAGAAAAGAGAAAGGGCAGCTAGAGAGGGGGAAAGACGTGAGCAAAGGCATGGCCACCGTGGCTCCGCCCCCTCTCCCTCTCTTGCCCTCCTGTTTTACTTTTCTATCCTTGTGAAACCAACCCCTGCAAAACACAATGGCTTAAGACAACAAGTTATTATGTCTCATGCCTCTGGCTGAGCTGGGTTGAACCAGACAGGTCTGCTCCGTGGAGTAGGGGTCGCTCGCAGGACTGCCTTCGGCTGCTAGACGGGCTGCGCCGGCAGGTCAAGGAAGGCTCCGTGCAAAAATCTGGGGCCCTGGTGCCTCCGCCTGCGGCTGTTCCTCCCATCGGGCCCTCTCCAGGCATGGTGGTCTCAGGATGGCCCAACTGCTCGCAGGGCTGCCGGCTTCCGAGAGGGAGAAGCAGAAGCTGCCTTTACGAAATCCTACACTTGGGAGTTCCATCGGGTCACCTGCACGCCATTCTATTGTTCAGAGCAGGTCCAAGGCCAGCCCAGCTGAACTAGACCTCTGGATGGGAGCAGAGCATGAGCCGAGGAGGGCCGTGTCTGAGGACCGTCTGCTCCATTCCCCGCCCCCGCTACTCCGCCCCCTCCCCGCCCCCAGCCACACGCATGGTGCACGCGCAGCTGCCAGAGGGCTAAAAACAACCGCACTGGGGGAACAGACCTCCCGGCCCAGGCAAGTTCCGGTGCCAGGTGTTAGAATTTTCCATCTGTGAACAACCGTAATAAATGCTGGCGGCTCTGCTCATTTTGACTCTTCATCACACACCTTTGGTTACCGCTGGGTTTCTCAAGTGTGAGTCTCTTTTTCCCCCCCCTAATTAGACCCAAAGCTCCCAGGGGCAGGGACCACCTGTTCTTGTCTCCTAGACCTAACTGTACCTTGAGTTAGGCTAGGAACTTATGAAGGAAGTCGAATTGGTATAAAATTCCATGCATTCTTATTTCTTGACCACTAACTAGAGGTCTAGAGTTATAGCAGTGAACAGAATCGCCGCGCTCTGGAGCGTCCCTCGTTCCTGCATAACGGTCCCCACGGCGACTGTCAGATCTACCTATTCTCTTTGCACCTGTTGGCTTTACACACACTGTATCCTTGATCCTCCCAGCCACTCTCTGAAGAGAAGTTATTACTGTCCCCTTTTACACAAGAGGAAACTGAGGCTTTAAGGAGATGATGTCATTTTCTCCAGGCCAGAGTCTACCTGTGCCAGAGCCGGCATCCAAGCAGGAGACTTTGTGGCTCACGGGTGGGGCCAACACCTCCATTCTGTTACCAGCCATGCATGCAGAATGCCAGTCCTCAATGCACAGTTTTCAGTTATCCCCCGAACATCATGACCTGACCAAAACCCAGATCCTGAAAAGCACGTGTGTGCATGCACCTGTGTATGTCCCTGTATGCACCTGTGTAGAAGGCGGTTGACACTGGGAACTCTAGCACGTCCAATGTCGTAAAGCAGTGGTTCACAAGGTGGTCCACGAGTCAAAACTAATTTCCAAACAACAGTAGGCCTCAATTGCCTTTTTCATTCTCATGCTATCACACGTATGCACTGGTGTTTTCCACCAGTGATATGCCCTGTTCCAGCACAACAGACTGGATGCAGACGCATAGAAAGAAGCAAAATGACTTCTAATAAATCAGACATTAAAAAGGTTTCCAAAAATGGCAGACGAGGCCAGATTTCTCACTAGGCTTTTTCTTGTTGTTTCTGAATATGTAGTCCCTTCTCATGAAAGTATTATGTATGTGAATATATAATGGGTTTATTATTATTTTTAAATGAAGAGATAAATGAGTATTTTTAAATGTGCACAGTGTTAATTGCTCATATGCAAATTCTTGATAGGTATGATTCATAGAAAGAGAAGCTGATTGGAGTCCACAATAATTTTTAAGAGTGCGGAAGGGAGTCCTGGGCCCTGGTGGTGCATGCCGCAGTGGGAGGGGGGTTGGAAGCCTTTGGCTCAGTAGGAGAAGCTAAAGCTGCTGGTCCTTTGCCTGAGTTGTGGTAAGCATTGTCAAAGACCTAACGGTGGGGAAATGAGATGCTCTCGGGCCTGAGAGAGCCCCTGGGAACCATGAAGAACCCCCTAAAAGTGAGAGCCAAGCAGGATTTTCTCTCCCCACCCCCCCTGCCATCCAGAAGCCCCAGCAGAAGCTCAAAGAGTCAGGCGTGATTTCTTCGCTGCAAACTATGGCAGCAGTCATTTGCTACAGAGACCAGAATTCTCCTCTGTTCCTGAGAACCAGTGCTTTGGAAAGCACGGTCCAGGTGGGCGAGTGCATGGCTCTGATGTCCAAGGCCGGCAGATCAGGGCTGATCTCTAGATACCCAATATCTATACCCAAATTTGGTTCAGAAAAGAAAACCAGGCAAATCAACACTTGCTCACCGGCCTGGGTCTCCAGAAGGGGCTGACGCTCTCTCCTGCCCACCTCCACCTCCCCCCCCTCCGACCTGGCCCAGATCTCTGAGTGAGGCCTGGGAGCAAAGAGGCTTATGAGTCAAGGGCTGTGAAGAAGGAAATGCACTGCTCCGTTGCTGCTGGACTCCCTGTCTTTACCTCCAGCATCCTGCATCTGGGGTAGACAGTCCTACAGAACAACTGGATCACATCCACGTCACACTTTTTGTTTTTCCTAAAACTTGGTGACGGTTGTGAAGATGCCAAGGAAGGCGTGAACAAAACATCTACCCGACAGGTCCAGTCTACAAGCCCAGCCTCACCCTCCGACCTTGAATCACACCAGAGGATCACATGACCTAAAGCCAGCACCCTGCTCACCAGTAAGGTTTGCTACGGGGCTGGCGAGTGATGAAGCAACTCATCCCCTACACTGGGATTCCGGGCCCTGGGACAAGCTGCAATAAGGTGAGTCGGGGGGGGAGGACTAGAGCCTTAGCTCAGGAGGGCAAATCATCACTTCCTGTAAGAAGTGGGCACCTGGTTCTCTTCCTGGCCCCACCACGAGCACCTCCTTCTTGACCTCTCTCCTCTCCTATTTTTGCTTGTGTCCCACTCCTGCTTTCCAACACCACTTCTTCCTCCTACACTCTCCCTTCCTCTTCTAGGCTCTGGGCCTGGAATCCGTGAGACTTTGCCCTGCCGAAGATCCCAAAGAGCAGGAGGTGCAGCTGAGTCTGTGTCCTAACTCAGAAGACGGCAGAGGGGGGCACGGGGAGAAGGAGGGAGGCAGAACCGGAGTCAGCAAAGTGTCTTCAGTTTCAGAAAATAAGAAGCATGTGAATCTCAGATTGTGTAGATTTTCCTTAATTTGATTAAGATAATGATGCTATCTTTATGCAACTCCAATCACAGAAATGAATGTATCTGAAAATTTAGTGTCATACCAACCACATATTGAGTTGTTGACAATGCTTCTCTAAAAAGCTCTTAAAACTACAAAGTAATGCATCTCTAATGGTGGAATTCCAGGCACAGAGACAGACCAGTGTGAGTGATACTCAGGATAGAAGAGCTATTCCAGCCGCGCTCCAGTTACCCCAAATGGGCAACCATCTAGTCCAATTATGTAATAGGCAGCCTGCGTCAATTTTAATTTGAATGCATTTCCTTGTAAACTAAAATCACTTCTGGTGAATTATCCCTCCAACCAAGAGCTATAGGGCCTTAAGGTTTACACTGGTAATCCATTTTTCTAAAAATTGCACATTGCTGGGGTGCCTGGGTGATGCAGTCAGTTAAGCATCTGACTCTTGGTTTCAGCTCAGGCCATGATCCCAAGGTTCTGGGATCCAGCTTCAAGTCGGCTCCATGCTCAGTGCAGAGTCTGCTTAAAGATTCTCTCCCTCTGCTCCTCCCCCTGCTCACCCTTACTCTCTCTCTCAAATTCAAATAAGTAAATCTTTTTTAAAAATTGTGCATTGCTTCAGCAAAAGGTAACCTCTTGAGGCCCTCTATGAGAATAAGTTGTCTGGATGACTTGGTTCCGTGAGCGGAGGGGTAGAGTAGCATGCGTGCGTTCATTTATGTAACAAATATTTAATAAGGGAGGGAAGGAAGAAAGACTCTCTGCCTCAAGGCAAAGAGTAAATCCCCAGAAAGGAGAAAGGGAAAAGGAGGAGGGGGGTCTGCGGACTCTACAGTGTCAGCTTATTACTCACAATAGTCCCCCACATCATCTCCCTTCCCTGGCTTTGCCTTCTAGAATTAGGCAGCAAAAGCCCTCGGACACTCTTTGCATGAGCACGACCCATTTCTCTCTCAAGCAGGTCAAGTGGGAGCTGTCTGCTCGGAGGTCTGCTTGGGAGCGAGTCAGAAAGGCCCTCCCAGGCTCTCTCACCAGCCTCTCTCCGATGCCGGCTTACTCTTCCAGTGTAAGTGCAGGGCCCTAAAATACAAACCCCACTGCGGGGAAGTAACAGGTTAAGTCTTAAGCAGCCATTAACCCCCAGGAGGACGGGGTTGAGAAAGCAGCTACTGGTAAGGGAGAGGGTGCCAGGTATTTGGGACGGGATACTTGGATTCAAATCCCTCCACTTCTTGGCGCATGATCCCTTCCCCTGCTTGAGAGACAGTTATTTCCTTCATCCCCGGTGAAACAGAATCATATCACAGGCTGATGTGAGAGTTAAGAGAGAATATTTGCTGAATAGGTTTTTTGGATCTAGAACACAATAATGCCCGTCATTATTATTCAATTTTATCAGGTCTTTTTGGGAGTGTCAGCTAGCTGGAATGAAGCTTAACAAGAGGCCTCAGAGGAGGGCTGGGGAGGGGAGGGGGAGAGCTCCCCCAGAGCATGGTCTAAGGCAGACTGGCTCAGGAGGGGTGCCAAGAAGGGAAATAAGGCAGGGGTCTTGAGGGGAGAAGTGGCTGTGGACGGAAAGCAAGAAAGATGCCCAAATTAAGCAGCCAGTTGTCCGAGAGTCAGACTCAGCTTCCCTTGCTGAAACACAGACTGTGGAAGATCCTTGAGAAGTGATCTGTAGAGGCCTGGGGCCTGTCTCCAGGGCCAGGGACAGCTTAGGAAGGGGAGAGGGAAGCCATAAGGTCTCTCGGTTTTGGAGGAAAACTTGGGGTTTCCTCACTGCCATTCTGCAGGCCATGGTGAGAGTCTGTCCCGTGCTGTGCCGTGGGCTGCAGAACAACCCAGGCCCTGCTTTGGGGCCAGAGGGCTGTGGACAATCAGGGCTGAGCCTAAGACATTTAGAGCAGGTGCTTTGCCCACCTACTGGGAACCTACAGACCGGAGTGAGGTGGGCCACAGGGCCCTCACTTAGCTCAAAACTGATTAAGAAACCACTTCTGATAGAGACCAATCTTCTGACGCGCCTACCCTTATTTGGACTTCTGAACTTATTTGGACTTCTCAGGCATTCAAGGTTTTGCCCAGGGAAACGCATCTGGTGGCGGGGGGGGGGGGGGGGGGGGGGGGGGGGGGGGAGGACTCATGAAAATCACTTTAAATTAACTTTAGACTGCTTCTTGTAGCAGGAGGGCTCTGTAGGCCCCAACTATGCTAATGCAGCCTTGAGGTTTGAAGGCAAATCCCCCCAAACACCAGCACTGGCCGCAGGAACCACTCTGAGAGCTGGCTCCCGGGGCAGTGAGGCTCTTACCACATTGTAAACTATACATTTGCAAATCTCACAGCTAATCCTCAATACAACCTGCGTGCAATCTAATATGAGTGTGAGAGCCCCGGAGGCAGCCTCGTGGCACAGGCAGACCCCGTCTTAAGCCTCACACTGAACAGTACCACTGGTTAGCCAGACGGCAAAATATGTAACTTGAAGTCCCCTTGCCATGAGAACCCCGTCTCTGGAATTTCCTGGCTTCGGGAGGGGTGGCGTTCAGTTTCTAACCTTTGCTTTCTGTTGCATTTTATTCCTGGGGTCATTTGTGTATTTGGTAGGGAGGCGAGGGGGCAGGGAGAAGAGAAGGAAAGAACTCCAAGAGAAGAACGAGGAGCCCAAGGCTGCCAAGAGCGCACTGTGGAGGGACCGAGCCATGCGCACCGAGGCCGGCGAGGCGCACCGTCGGGCCGCTTCCCACGCACGCGTTGCCACAGGTTTTCCCACAGCCCCGTAATTGTGGCCAAGGGAAAACAGCTGTTCTATCAAGCAAGCACACTGGACTTGGGGTCACAAAAGCTCATTTCCAGCCCTGCTTTCACCACTTGCTCACTCAGGGACCTTTGGCAAATCTCTCTGCCTCTCTGAGTTTCAGCTTCCGCCTTTGTTAATGGGGTGGCGGTGCCTCGTGGAGAATCGTAAGGATTGGATGAAGTAAATGTGGGGGGGGTGCGGAGGGCACCCAGAAGACTGTCTAGGGAGCTCTTTGGAATACCTGGGTTCAGAAATGTCTCTTCTGCGGCTTAGCACAGGAACAAACAAAATAGTGAGCAGCTACTGTGCGCTAGCCATCGGGGTGAGGTGAGGAAGAAAGACCACCATGCACAGTCAAGTGCTGAGGACCAACCCTCAGAAGATGACTAACACGATGGGACATCTTTTACTTGGAATCGGTAACTGTTGAAAAGAGCTCAGAGGAGAGAAGAATAAGCATCAAATAATGGACCATAGAGTCTTTCGGGGGGATGTGGGGCGGGGGGGGGGGGGGGGAGGCGCTTGAGAATGCCTCATCCTGTTCCCTTTGCATCCTGTGAGTGTTTCTTGCCCCAAGAAGTCTGCCCAAATGTGCCCAAGTTCCAGCAGTCACAGGATCCTTGTCTAACTCTGCCTAAGCAATTCAAGCAAACATTTCTAGATTAAATTGGCTTCAGGGAGAGGTGGCGTCTTCTGCCTGATGATTTCTGGCTCTTATGCCCCAAGGCTATAGGCCCTGACACCATGCGGAGTGGGGCAAGGTACTGCCCGGGGAGGCAGAGTCTCTAGAAAGTTATAGTTCTGGATGTGCTTCTTTTTTAAAAAAGTCATCAGATGTCATCATATGATTCCATTTCTTGGCTCCTGCCTTAAGAAGCCCGAGACCGCCTCGGAGGGAATTTCTTGTTGATAGCCGAGGCCTTCAGACTGGAACCAAGCCACGCGTCCCGCCTCCCCGGCAGCCCGAAGGCTCAGGCTGCAGCCGCCGGGGAGGATTGGAGTTACAACTTCAAGAGTGCAGATGACATTTAAAAAATATCCGAGCATTACTGTCATTGCCTGAAAAACTTCTCTGTGCATTTCCCTGCGTGGATATTACTGGACAAGGGCCCCATCCTGCGGAGTGACTTCGACCTCAGCCATGTCCGAAGGTGGCCCTAAAGTCTGGTGGTTTAGACGACGCTGCATGAACAGTGAGGGAGTCTAGTGTGCCTACAAGCCAGGAGTGGCCTTTCTGTGGAGAGTCAGCCTAGTCCCCGGGAGAGTAAAACCAGGATACAGATGGAGAGAAACAGACCAACAGAGGCAAAAGCCTATAAGAAAACACAGCAAGAAGCGAAATAAGTCAATCAGAGAAAGACAAGTATCATATGATCTCACTGATATGAGGAATTTGAGAAACAAGACAGAGGAGTGCCCCGCATCGGGCTCCCTGCTCCGCGGGAAGCCTGCTTCTCCCTCTCGCACTCCCCCTGCTTGTGTTCCCTCTCTCGCTGTGTCTCTCTCTGTCAAATAAATAGATAAAATCTTTAAAAACACAAACAAACAAACAAGACAGAGGATCACAGGGGAAGGGAGGGAAAAATGAAACAAGATGAAACCAGAGAGGGGGACAAACCATAAGAGACTCTTAATCTCAGGAAACAAACTGAGGGTTGCTGGATGGTGGGGGGTGGGAGGGATGGGGTGGCTGGTGACGGACACTGGGGAGGGTATGTGCTACGGTGAGCGCCGTGAATTGTGTAAGACTGTTGAATCACAGATCAGTACTTCTGAAACAAATAATGCAATATATGTTAATAAATTAAAAAAATAAAAAAATAAAGAAAACACAGCAATGTCTGTGCAGTGGCAGTCTTGGTGAAAATGGCGAGATGGCTGATGGCTGTGTTTTTCTTCATACATCTCTGCTGTAACAATTGATAAGTAGGAAAAAAAGATAATTAGAAATTGGTCATTAGAAAATTTTCCAATTAACTATTAATTTAAGAATAAAACAAAACTATGCATGTTCTTTTGAATCTAAACCACCTGGGAACCTGGTTCTGTCATATCTTGGGCAAGGGACTGAAATTTAAATTTCTGTTTTCTCATCTATAATTTGAAAGCAGCCGTGATCCCGCCAACCTCAAAGGACCATGGTGAAGACTAAGTGAAGTCAACCAGGTAAAGTGGTTGGTGGGGCACCTGGTCAGCCTCGGTGAGTATTACTTGTGTATCACCTCCCCTCTCTTCTGGGAACGAAATATATCTATGCGAAATGAGGCGTTGGTGCCGTCCCTCCTGGGCAGCGAAGGGAGAGAAGAAGTTCAAGTAGGGTCAGGTGGGACAGGGAGAGAGCCCGGTGCTCCCCAGCACGGCGACAATGAGGTCTGTTTTCCCGAACAGGCAGAGCTGAAGCACGCTGATAGGAGAAGTATCTTCCCACCATGTGGGAGTATGTCATAGTGCCTTTCAATGTGTTTCAAGTGCTGCCTTGGTTAGGTGTGTTTACTTTTTCTAGTAAGAAAACTAGCTATGTCTCCCTAACAGGGAGGTCGAATGGGAAATGGAGGAGCCACTTTGACCCTAATAAGAGCAGAGCACAATCCACCCGTTCGGACTATATGTGGCAGAACCGAAGAAAGCCTCTGTGAGCATCTGGCCAAGTTTTGCAAAGGAACTTGAACTGCCTGCCCTTGTTGGAGGGACGCGGGGGTGGGGGGTTGCTGTCGAAGGAAGAAGAGAGGCAGCGGACTCAGAAACTTTGCGAAGATTGCGGCAGAGACTGCGTGGTGGGCCCCAACAGCCATCTCTTATTCTTGCTTTACTAACGGATCTCTGAATTTTAACAGGGCACATGGGTGCCCAGAATAAAGACACAGTTCCCAGCCTCCCCAGTGTAGCCCTGGGGCTAGGGTTTGGCCAAGAGGATGCATGCAACTGTGGGATCACGTCCCTGGAAGGAAGGAGCACGGCCTTCTTGTCCCCCGATGCCCCTCCCAGAGGCCAGACTATAGACATGATGGCTGGGGCCGGGGGGGGGGCTCCTAGGTCACCAACACAAAGGGAAGCTGTGTGTTGAGGACAGCGGAGCAGCACGACAGGAGTCAGTTTCACACGCTGTAAAACTGTCACAACAGCTGGGGACTATTGCGCTCAGACAGAGAAAAATCGACTCCTACCTTGTTTCAGCCGCTGCTGTTTTGGTTTTTATTACAGGAGCCAGACCTGCATTCTACTTCATGCAGGGAACAAAAAGAATACAAGACAAGAAAGTGGGTTTGGAAGAGACAAGTTGGGAGGGCGAGAATGTCCGTGGAAGACCTTCCTTCAAAAGCCTGAGCCTGGAAGGGGCCTGGGCTCAGCATCAGGACATGACCGAAGCACTGGAGAGTCAACCTTTGTCCCCCCCCCCTACTTGGTATTACCCCCAAAAGCTGCCCAGCCTCAGGGAAGAACGTGTTTGCCTGGGTGTCTGGTCTGCTGGGATTTTGTAGGACAAGTTGGCCCGTGGAAGTAGAAACCTTTTAAATAAAGTGGTATTCTTCCAAGTTTAGGCCACAAACTGGGGCCAACCCCCAAACTGTTTGAAACCAGCCCCGATGAGTGGAGCATAAACACTCCGGGTAAGCACGTGGCACCTTTTATAGGGATTTGACATTGCTACAACATCTGAGCCCAGGGTTGTTTTTCTAGCACTTTGCTTGTTTGTTACTTGACAAAAATAGTATTCTGCGGCAGACTGAAAATACACTGGAAAATAAATAAATAAATACCACAGACAGTTGGAGAAGATGGAGGGCTAGACACATATTGAGAAGAGAGTCCAGGTATGAGAATTATTTATCATTCCCGTAAGGTCCTGCGGTACGGCAGCTGAAAGAGAAAACAAGAAAGAACAGTGCCACTCTTCCTGCCACTTGCTAAGCTCAGTACCCTGCCATCGCTAGTGGGCACAATTCATGCTTCAACAGCTTTAGCCAGCCACGCCCACAGATCTATGCTAAACCATAGTTCGCCAAAAGGTAAAATCCTTAACTTCATATACATAGAAAACCAACATGTGTCAAGGGTTTTCGTTAACTCATTCAGTGAGACAACCAGCAAGATGTCAAAACTAATTCAAGGGAGAATTTAAAGAACGGGCATACGTGTATATAGGAAATCAGAAATCTGACATGAATTTGTTAATTATTTACAATACCAGTTAATATCCTATAACACAGGGGCACCGGGGGGCTCAGACAGTTAAAGGTCTGACTCTTGCATTCGACTCAGGTCATGATCTCAGGGTCGTGAGGTCGAGCCCTGCATCAGGCTTCCCTCCAGCCGCGAGCCTGCTTAAGATTCTCTCTCTCTCTCTCCCTCTGTCCCTCCCCCCACCCTGCTCTCACCACTCTCTCTCTGTATCTCTCTAAAAATGTATATCCTATTACACAACAAAGTGTAATGTTTGGAATGTTCTTTCAACAGAGTTGAAATAATTGTCTCTCTACTGGACAAAACGTATTTATTTGATCTCTAGACATGAGAATCATTTGCATCTGTACATTTTCTACCACTAAACTTCTACCCCTGTGAATTAGCCTAGCTGAGAGATGATCAAAGGTGCATCCACTTTTGAGTGAACTAACCTCTCAAGGGTCCACTAGATGACACAGACTACCCCACGGGAAGCTCACCGACTAAAGCGCCAACAACCTTTCTTTTTCAGGCTGAGCTTTCACTCTGAGTCTCTAGTAGTGGGGGAACAGATGAACCTCCTCGGCCTACTCAACCTATCCCCCAGCTCTTCAACAGATCACCGAGGATCCACTGAAGATCAGCAGGTCCCTTGATTGTGGCCCTTGGGGTGCTACCTCTCTCTGTCATGAGGAAATCAAATGATTACTATGAACTCTCTTCACTTTAACCCTTTGTCCTCTAAATCCGTGGGTCCTACAGTTTCTCCCCAGCCTCTGATGAATGTTACCCACCTTTCTTTTATTTTCATCTCATCCCATTCTGAATAGGCTGGGTCCTTTGGCTCTGAGAGGTGGAACATCTGCAAAACAATCCACATATCATTTTGCAGAGAGCTCTAATGATCAAACTCCTTGAATTGCATGACCAAATACCCTTTACCCTTGAATTGCATGACCAAATACCCAAGATGGGGATGCCCAGAAACAGTGAATGGAGAGTCTCCTGTAGCACAATATTTGCCTATCACCTAGGAGCATTTAGCACTCTGGGAGGCTAAAATTCTATTTATTCTCTCTCCAGGTAGGCACAGCTGTGCAGGTGGGAGGCACTGAGGCCGATGCAACTGGGCAGGGTAGAAGAACAGCTAGATGTGGCTAGACCTGAGGGAGGAAACCAGGCTTAGCCACTTCTGACTTGTGTCGTTTCTTGCAAGTCACTTAAAACTTCTTAGGACCTCAAGTTCCTCAAATCACCTACCTGCAAGGGATATTGTTGCAAGGATGAGCAATAATACGTGTGACTTCTCCAGCACACCCTGCACGCTCAGTACATGGGAATTACTATTATTATAAGAAGAGAGAGTTCACTGAGGGCTGGACAGTCCTGTAAGAGATGGGACTTGAACCAGGAAGGGAAGAAGAGGCCGAGAGGAGGGATGCAGAAGGAAAATGCGGGGGGGGGGGGGGGGGGCGGGGAGGGGATTCCAGCAGCAAAAGTGGAGAAGTGGAAATAACAGGCCCACTCCAGAAGACAGCTCTAGAGAGGAAACTGATGATTATGGGAGAGAAGTGGGAGCAAAGGTGGGGCGGAGGGGCTAGAAAGCCGAGATAAGGAACCTGCACTTGAGGAAGCACAGAAGGGATCTGTGGAAGGTTCTAGAGGTCATCCTGGTTTGTATCCTACAGTTGTGTTTCTCTACTACAGCGCAACAAAAGCACCAGCATCCATGAACCCTGCCTTGTTATTCTCACTTCATCCTCAATAGAATGGGGGGCCTCTCAAGTCCTGAGGCACTTTGGGATAGGGCCGCCCTCCGGCGGCTAAACCCCCTGCAACTTTTCTAGGGGAATTCAGATCGTAGTCTTATTTTATGGTAATTCTGGGAAGACATGTGAAGGCCAGCCAACCAGTTTACCTTCCAAGTGGGGCTTCTTTCACCAAACCTTGAGAGTTTGAATCAGAGCTACCACCATAATTACTGCCGTGTGACACAAACCTACAAGTACACGCTGTTACCATCTTCAGAACATGCCTAATGGAAGTGACCTCCAGGAAGACTGAAAGGCACACAGTTATTATTTTTGACTATCAAGTTGGCATTTGCACTAACATTGATTAATTGCTTAGCCGCAGATAGAATTTAAGAAAACATAAAGCTACCTATGATTTACTCTCTAGATGTCAGATTAACCTGATGGTAATAAATTCTTAAAGGGGCAAATTGCTTGCATATTCCAAATCAGTCATAAGCAGCAGAGTATGCATTCTGCAGACTCTATAGGTGAGTTCCTATTTCTGAAATATTTAATGTCCCAGAGGTTCCCAAAACAACTCCAGAGTATGTGGCTTTCAAAGAGAGCAATGTTGATTTCTAGGCAGATTCATGGGGCGGGGAAAAAAGGAGCCATGTTTTATATTCCATTTTTCTTTGGTTCTCTCTTAATGGTGTAAAAATGTCTTGCTGAAAACTGATAATCTAAACAAATCTTGCAGAAACTTTTGCAATTTTCATTTAGCTTATACGTAGTACTTTGTGCATGAGCACAAGGTGCTGGGCAGAGATTCTCAATTTGTACTTGTAGGTGTATTTTATTTCTGTCAACTAGATTACAAATTCACCAAAGGAAATAAAGACATTTTCTGTTTCTTTAGAATTTCCCACTAATACTTGATCCAGGATTCTTCATCTATTATATGTATTGTTAATTAGTAAATGCTATTAGTTAGGGAGGGATGCTCTCAACAGCTCATAACAAAAACTACATGCAGCTTCAACAACATGCATTCACTAGCTCGC